>NC_057802.1:138781419-139133758 GCF_018294505.1 Triticum aestivum
GGGGTGGCCGAGCGGGAGGCGTGCGGCGGCCGGACTCGGCAAGGGCGGCGGCGCTCCCGTGCGGAGGAAGGAGAGAGGCGCGGGCGGGCCGGCGCTCGGCTGGGCTTCGGCCCAGCGGGCGTCGCGCATTTTTTTTAAAGTTCCGCGGAAAATAATTCACAGAAAAATAAATAAAAATCAGAAAAATGCAAAATAAATTTTCCCCGTCTAGTTAGAAAATCTAGAATAGGGTGAACATTTTTTTAACACAAAATAAATATTTTGAAAACATGCAATATTTTTAATGCAATAAAATTGCGAATAAAATCCAAATAAATCCAATAAATGATTTTAACATTTTTCCTCCAGTATTTCAATTGCTTTGGAGAAGTCATATTTTCTCCTCTGGTTTATTTTAAAATGAAATATTTTTCCGGAGAAAAAAAAATTAAAACCAAAATCCTCGTCTTATTATTTGATAAAAATCAAATATGAAAATTTAAGAAAAATCCCCAACTCTCTCCGAGGGTCCTTGAGTTGCTTAGGATTTATCGAGGATTTGTCAAAATGCAATAAAACATGATATGCAATGATGATCTATGTATAACATACCAAATTGAAAATTTGGGATGTTACAGACATCAACTGCGTGTGTAGCCGTGATGGTCTCTTCTCGGCGGAGTCCGGGAAGTGAACACAGTCTGAGTTATGAATGACGTAAGTAGGTGTTCAGGATCACTTCTTGGTCAATGCTAGATGACGTCCGTTCCGTTGCTTCTCTTCTCGCTCTCATTTGCGCAAGTTAGCCACCATATATGCTTTTGCCGCTGCAGCTCCACCTCTTTGCACCATCCGTTCCTACTAGCTTAAATAGTCTTGATGTCGCGGGTGTGAGATTGCTGAGTCCTCGTGACTCACAGATTCTACCAAAACAGTTGCAGGTGCCGACGATGCCAGTGCAGATGATGGCGTCGATCTCAAGTGGGAGTTCGACGAGGAACGTGGTCGTTACTATGTGTCTTTTCCTGATGATCAGTAGTGGAGCCCAGTTGGGACGATCGGGGATCTAGCATTTGGGGTTGTCTTATTTTCATCTGGATTTTGACCGTAGTCGGTCTATATGATTGTATTTTGGATGATGTATGATGATATTCATTTATTGTGTGAAGTGGCGATTGTAAGCCAACTCTTTATCCCATTCTTGTTCATTACATGGGATTGTGTGAAGATGACCCTTCTTGCGACAAAACCACTATGCGGTTATGCCTCTAAGTCGTGCCTCGACACGTGGGAGATATAGCCGCATCATGGGCGTTACAAGTTGGTAATCAGAGCCATCCCCGACTTAGGAGCCCCTTGCTTGATCGAATCGCTGGCGTTGTTGAGTCTAGAACAAAATGATTTGAGTCTTAGGATTATATATATCGGGGAGTAGGATTCTTTTTACTCCTCAGTCCCTTCGTCGCTCTGGTGAGGTCTCCTGACGTAGAAGTTTTGACTATTCTCTCCTCAAATTTCACTAATTTTTTTTTAGGATCACGCGGGTATCTTGGAATCGTTCCGATGGTTTTGTGACGAGAACATTGTTCTTGGTGCCTCCTGACATTTAGGGGTTGTGGCAGTGTCCCGGGGAGTTGAGCTCCGAGGTGTTGTCGTCACAATTTTATCGTTGCAGTTCTGGAATACCTGAGTTTCGCCGACATCGAAATCTCTTTTATGCAGTTGTTGGTGAGATCACCTCGACGCCACCCAGTACTGGGGCGGGAGTTCGGGAGTATTGCCATAACTTGTATAACGGATGTTTTTCGAAGGTTGAGGTAAACGATTTCTGAAGATTTCTTGGTTATGTGTTGACGGATGGATACAGCTGGATCTAGGGATTGCTAGTTTGTGTGATATATATTTTGTGTCCCCTGTATCCCCTACACCAGATTGCATAACCAGAAAGTTTCGGGAGTTTATAAGTGGGAATTCTAGTAGCCTTAGGATATCTTTCCGACAGACGCATGATATGAGATTGGGGTTCGACGTCTAGTGGTCCGCCTTTCCACGGTTGATTTTACAGTGGTCTCGTTGTGTCTTAAAGAGTCCATGGCTTTGCCGACTCGGGGACGCTTCGTATGTCATGTGCACAGCCTTGTACATGACCCGGCCGGATATATGACCCGGCTGGGACTTGGCGTTTCATTGGTAGCCCGCTGGAGGATTGGCAACTCACGAGTCTGGCGGCTTACTGGTCTGATGAATCACGAGCCTGGCGACTCACTGATGGCCCAGACGGCGGTCAGATAGAGGACTAGGCCCAAGGCCGAGAAGGCCGGCTCATGTTATGGTGGGCCGGCTTAAGAGGAAGGGCATAAGGAATATTATCCTACAAAGGAAGCAAGACCCGGACTTGTATTCAACTTGTAAGAAAAGATAGACTAGTCCTAGTCCTACTAGGACTCCAAATGTAACCCGCCCCTTTAACTTATATAAGGAGGGGCAGGGCTCCCCAAGAGGGAC
Source organism: Triticum aestivum (assembly GCF_018294505.1). Taxonomy (NCBI): domain Eukaryota; kingdom Viridiplantae; phylum Streptophyta; class Magnoliopsida; order Poales; family Poaceae; genus Triticum; species Triticum aestivum. The sequence goes on from NC_057802.1 coordinate 138,783,904, forward strand.
AGACAAGGAACAAGAAACAATCTCTAGGGCTAGACACCGAGAGCCGGTTCCCGACGACTCTCCCGTGATCATAATGAGACCTAGCCTCAAACAGCATGTAGGGTTGTTACCGGATGATGTTTCCCGGGGCCCGAAGTTGTCTAAATCCTTGTCTTGTGTTGCGTCCCTCGATTCCGCTCAACCCCTCTCAAGCTACCACATAGATGCGTTGGCCTCGCGACTAAGTCCTGACACTAAGGACATCTGCCGTGACAATTCCACGACAACTCTAAAATTCTTTGAACTTTTCATATGTTTCAGACTTATGTTTCATCAAGTAGATATACCCATATTTGCTCAAATCATCTGTGAAGGTTAGAAAATAACGATACCTGTCGCGAGCCTCAACACTCATCGGACTGCATACATCAGTATGTATTATTTCCAACGAGTCTGTTGTTCGCTCCATTGTTCCTGAGAATGGTGTTTTAATCATCTTGCCCAAGAGGCATGGTTCGCAAGCATCAAGTGGTTCATAATCAAGTGATTCCAAAAGCCCATCAGCATGGAGTTTCTTCATGCGTTTTTACACCAATATGACCTAAACGGCAGTGCCACAAATAAGTTGTACCATCATTATTAACTTTGCATCTTTTGGCTTCAATATTATGAATAGGTGTATCACTATGATCGAGATCCAACGAAACATTTTCATTGGGCGTGTAACCATATAAGGTTTTATTCATGTAAATAGAACAACAATTATTCTCTAACTTAAATGAATAACTGTATTGCAATAAACATGATCAAATCATATTCATGCTCAATGCAAACACCAAATAACACTTATTTAGGTTCAACACTAATCCTGAAAGTATAGTGAGTGTGCAATGATGATCTTATCAATCTTGGAAACACTTCCAACTCACATCGTCACTTCACCCTTAACTAGTCTCTGTTCATTCTGCAACTCCCGTTTCGAGTTACTACTCTTAGCAACTGAACCAGTATCAAATACCTAGGGGTTGCTATAAACACTAGTAAAGTACACATCAATAACATGTATATCAAATATACTTTTGTTCACTTTGCCATCCTTCTTATCCGCCAAATACTTGGGCCAGTTCCGCTTCCAGTGACTAGTCCCTTTGCAGTAGAAGCACTCAGTTTCAGGCTTAGGTCCAGACTTGGGTTTCTTCTCTTGAGCAGCAACTTGCTTGCCGTTCTTCTTGAAGTTCCCATTCTATCCCTTTGCCTTTTTTCTTGAAACTAGTGATTTTGTTAACCATCAACACTTGATGCTCTTTCTTGATTTCTACTCCGTCGATTTCAGCATCACGAAGAGCTTGGGAATCGTTTCCGTTATCCCTTGCATATTATAGTTCATCACGAAGTTCTACTAACTTGGTGATGGTGACTAGAGAATTCTGCCAATCACTATTTTATCTGGAAGATTAACTCCCACTTGATTCAAGCGATTGTAGTACCCAGACAATCTGAGCACATGCTCACTGCTTGAGCTATTCTCCTCCGTCTTTTAGCTATAGAACTTGTTGGAGACTTCATATCTCTCAACTCAGGTATTTGCCTGAAATATTAACTTCAACTCCTGGAACATCTCATATGGTCCATGACGTTCAAAACGTCTTTGAAGTCCCGATTCTAAGCCGTTAAGCATGGACCACTAAACTATCAAGTAGTCATCACATTGAGCTAGCCAAACGTTCATAACGTCTGCATCTGCTCCTGCAATGGGTCTGTCACCTAGCGGTGCATCAAGGACATAATTCTTTTGTGAAGCAATGAGGATAAACCTCAGATCACGGACCCAGTCCGCATCATTGCTACTATCATCTTTCAACTTAGTTTTCTCTAGGAACATATATAAAACATAGGGAAGCAACAACGCGAGCTATTGATCTAAAACATAGATATGCTAATACTACCAGGACTAAGTTCATGATAAATTAAATTTCAATTAATCATATTACTTAAGAACTCCCACTTAGATAGACATCCCTCTAATCATCTACGTGATCACGTGATCCAAATCAACTAAACCATAACCGATCATCACGTGAAATGGAGTAGTTTTCAATGGTGAACATCACTATGTTGATCATATCTACTATATGATTCACGCTCGACCTTTCGGTCTCAGTGTTCCGAGGCCATATCTGCATATGCTAGGCTCGTCAAGTTTAACCTGAGTATTCTGCGTGTGCAAAACTGGCTTGCACCCGTTGTAGATGGACGTAGAGCTTATCACACCCGATCATCACATGGTGTCTGGGCACGACGAACTTTGGCAACGGTGCATACTCAGGGAGAACACTTTTATCTTGAAATTTAGTGAGAGATCATCTTATAATGCTACCGTCAATAAAAGCAAGCTAAGATGCATAAAAGATAAACATCACATGCAATCAATATAAGTGATATGATATGGCCATCATCATCTTGTGCTTGTGATCTCCATCTCCGAAGCACCGTCATGATCACCATCGTCACCGGCGCGACACCTTGATCTCCATCGTAGCATCATTGCCGTCTCGCCAACTAATGCTTCTACGACTATCGCTACTACTTAGTGATAAAGTAAAGCAATTACAGGGCGATTGCATTGCATACAATAAAGCGACAACCATATGGCTCCTGCCAGTTGCCGATAACTCGGTTACAAAACATGATCATCTCATACAATAAAATATAGCATCATGCCTTGACCATATCACATCACAACATGCCCTGAAAAAACAAGTTAGACGTCTTCTACTTTGTTGTTGCAAGTTTTACGTGGCTGCTACGGGCTGAGCAAGAACCGTTCTTACCTACGCATCAAAACCACAACGATAGTTCGTCAAGTTAGTAATATTTTAACCTTCTCAAGGACCGGGCGTAGCCACTCTCGGTTCAACTAAAGTTGGAGAAACTGACACCCGCCAGCCACCTGTGTGCAAAGCACGTCGGTAGAACCAGTCTCGCGTAAGCGTACGCGTAATGTCGGTCCGGACCGCTTCATCCAACAATACCGCCGAACCAAAGTATGACATGCTGGTAAGCAGTATGACTTGTATCTCCCACAACTCACTTGTGTTCTACTCGTGCATATAACATCTACGCATAAAACCAGGCTCGGATGCCACTGTTGGGGAACGTAGTAATTTCAAAAAATTTCCTACGCACACGCAAGATCATGGTGATGCATAGCAACGAGAGAGGAGAGTGTTGTCTACGTACCCTCGTAGACCGAAAGCGGAAGCGTTAGCACAACACGGTTGATGTAGTCGTACGTCTTCACGATCCGACCGATCAAGTACTGAACGCACGGCACCTCCGAGTTCAGCACACGTTCAGCCCGATGACGTCCCTCGAACTCCGATCCAGCCGAGTGTTGAGGGAGAGTTTCGTCAGCACGACGGCGTGGTGACGATGATGATGTTCTACCGACGCAGGGCTTTGCCTAAGCACTGCTATAGTATTATCGAGGTGGACTATGGTGGAGGGGGACACCGCACACGGCTAAAAGATCAAATCAATTGTTGTATCTCCAAGGGGTGTCCCCCTCCCCGTATATAAAGGAGTGGAGGAGGGGGAGGGCCGGCCCTCTCTATGGCGCGCCCTAGGAGGAGTCCTACTCCCACCGGGAGTTGGATTCCCCCCTTCCAAGTAGTAGGAGTAGGAGTCAAGTAAAGGGGAGAGAGAAGAGAAGGAAGGAGGGGGCGCAGCCCCTCCCCTTAGTCCAATTCGGACTAGGCCTTGGGGGGGGGGGCGCCCAGCCTCTCCTCTCTCTTTCCCCTAAAGCCCAATAAGTCCCATATACTCCCCGACGAATTCCCGTAACTCTCCGGTACTCCGAAAAATACCCGAATCACTCGGAACTTTTCCGATGTCCGAATATAGTCGTCCAATATATCGATCTTTACGTCTCGACCATTTCGAGACTCCTCGTCATGTCCCCGATCTCATCCAGGACTCCGAACTACCTTCGGTACATCAAAACACATAAACTAATAATATAACCGTCATCAAACTTTAAGTGTGCGGACCCTACGGGTTCGAGAACAATGTAGACATGACCGAGACATGTCTCCGGTCAATAACCAATAGCGGAACCTGGATGCTCATATTGGCTCCCACATATTCTAAGATGATCTTTATCGGTCAAACCGCATAACAACATACGTTGTTCCCTTTGTCATCGGTATGTTAGTTGCCCGAGATTCGATCGTCAGTATCTCAATACCTAGTTCAATCTCGTCACCGGCAAGTCTCTTTACTCGTTTTGTAATACATCATCCCGCAACTAACTCATTAGTCAGAATGCTTGCAAGGCTTATAGTGATGTGCATTACCGAGAGGGCCGAGAGATACCTCTCCGACAATCGGAGTGACAAATCCTAATCTCGAAATACGCCAACCCAACAAGTACCTTCGGAGACACCTGTAGAGCACCTTTATAATCATCCAGTTACGTTGTGACGTTTGGTAGCACACAAAGTGTTCCTCCGGTAAACGGGAGTTGCATAATCTCATAGTCATAGGAACATGTATAAGTCATGAAGAAAGCAATAGCAGAATACTAAACGATCGTGTGCTAAGCTAACGGAATGGGTCAAGTCAATCACATCATTCTCCTAATGATGTGATCCCGTTAATCAAATGACAACTGATGTCAATGGCTCGGCAACATAACCATCTTTGATCAACGAGCTAGTCAAGTAGAGGCATACTAGTGACACTCTGTTTGTCTATGTATTCACACAAGTATTATGTTTCCGGTTAATACAATGCTAGCATGAATAATAAACATTTATCATGAAATAAGGAAATAAATAATAACTTTATTATTGCCTCTAGGGCATATTTCCTTCAAATACGTGATAAACGTGGCTCATGATACCATATGATACGGGGCTAACCCGGTGTAGGCCGATCTTACACGATTGGAGTAGATTCCCTCAAAGAACACGATGAACACGGGGAAGAACGGGGAGAAATCACAAGGGGAAACACTCAAGAACAAGTCCAATCACAAATCCACTAGACAATCAAACACACAAGATCCACAAAGGTACATGAACAACAAAGGGAAAGATACAAGGTAAAGTTCATCTCCATGAGGAGGTCTTGATGATATCCTAGACGGATCTTCCCATGAGGGGTCTTGAATCCAAGATGGATCTTCTGTGTAGAGGCCGCAGTCTCTCTCGGTGGAGTATATCCGGATGGATGAGCAAAGCTCTATCTCAAATGGGCTAATCCTTTGCTAACCCTAACTAGAAGGAGGTGGAGGAGTATATATAGTCTAGGGCCACGAAGGGGTAAGTGAGGAGGGGATACATGGGCGTTTGGCCCGGTTAGGCACGCGCAGGTGCCAGATGTTCGGGCTGAGGGCCAGATGTCCGGGGCTTCGGGACGAGCCGGATGTCCGGGGTCTCGGTCGGATGTCCGGGCTGAAGTGGCACTCCGGTTGCTCTCTGGATACGTCGCTGCCGGATTTTGTGACACCCAAGTTTTTATTTGGATTTTTCAAAAGATTTTATTTGACTTGAGGGGAGTGATTTAAATTTTTCTTCAAGAGAACTCTCCCTCTCATATATTTTCCTTTATGGCAAAAGTTTTGTTTGGATTCATCCAAGATCTATCTTTGGTCTTGGAGGTTCTTGCTTTTCATTTGGACTCAAGACCAAATGTTTTTCCTTTTGGGGAAAACAACTTTAAAAAATCTTTTTGAACTTTGCACTATGGCTTTTGGAAAAGTCCTTTGCCACCTTCAACAATTCCTTCTTGCCATGGCATTAGTGCAAATCCTCTCTCCTAACCACTTCCTCACCTTTGGATCATGATTTGCATCAAACCCAGCAAGTTGAACCTCCCCATGTGATTACTTCCATTCAAATAAATTTCTGCCTTCTTTTCTAGCACTTGGAGATTTACAAAGGAACTCCACTTTCTGTCTTGATTCTTGGCACCAAACCTTTTTCCCCTCCTAGTCCTTTGAACCCTCAACCTAGAACCATGAAGATCCACTGGTCTTCAGTTCAAAATTTTCAAACTACACCTGCTGCAAGTTTGGACCAGATTTGCCAAATTTGGTGAAATTCATTCAAAACCTTCCCCAAAAATTCCAAGTAAAATCAGGCAGCCTCTGGGTGCATTGAGTGGTCATCTCACCAAGTTACAGCTCCAGAAAAATTCATCTCATTGCAAAAACCTTCTGTCAAACACCTGCAGTGCACTGTCTTTGTCACATTCAGAAAGTTCAGAGATTCAGTCAGTGGCTTGCTGTCGTTTTCTTCAGAGAAGGACGTCGATCTCGCCAGTGGCACCGCGTCGCCTTGCTCCTCGTCCCCGCCCTCTTGTTCCTGCACCGCACGAACGCCTGGCACCTTGCGGGCGTCGGCGACGAGCAGCAGAAGGTGCGCCGCCCCGTGACCGACGCCGGCGGCGGCTTTGCAGATGCCAGCGGGAGACACGGCGCCGACGACGCCACCCAACGCCGCCCAAACCACCGGAGCTCGCCGCGTGGCCTTCCACTCCCCCGAATACGCTGCCGCTCTCGTCGTGAACCGCAGGGCGCGGAGCGCGCTCTCTGCCGCCGTTGAGCCCGTGCGGTCACCTCACCATGGACCGACGCCATTACGCCAAGACCATCTTCGTTAGCTGTAAAACGACTCCAGTAACCTCCACTGATGCTGCCTGGCCGCTCAAACCTCCTGCCAATCCACTGCTCCGCCGTAATCGCTCGCCGGAGATTCTCCGTTCACGGCCACCCCGTCGATCCGCCTATAAATAGAGGCCCCGAGCTTCAACTCGAGCACCCACCAGCCCTGCACTCCCCCTAGAGCACGCCTAGCCACTGGAAGAGCCCCGAGGAGGTCTCCTTCCTCGACTCCGGCCACCGCGACCCGCCACGGGATCCAGCCCGATTCGCCCCCGTGTGTGCTCCTCCACCTCCATTCTCTTGCCAGTAGCTTCACCTTGCATCCCTCTTTCTGACCCGCACTTCAGTTTGAAGCTTGCAGCCCTCCACCGGAGTTCCCCATCCTCACCCGAGCCGCCGTCCGCCGGAGAAAGTGTCGCCGTCGACGTAGTGCTCCCCGTTGGACGAGTCCACCACCCACCGACGCGGAAGAAGACGCTGAAGCTCTTGGTACCTTCCGTTTCTCCTAACTCGCCGTGGTTCGACGCCGGCGTCCACCGCAGTCTTCGGGCGCCGGCGAGCTTTTCAAACCTGACATGTGGACCCCGCATGTCAGCCTCTGTTCTTTTATTCGCGAACCGTTTTCTATTGGCGCCTTCGGGCAAAATACGCTTTCTCCTTACGCTTGCGCATTCCCAACCGAAGCGTTTTCTATTTTCTCAGTTAAAACCCTGGAACTTTTCTGTTTCATTACAGATAAGTCCCTGGACAGAAACCTTTATAACTTTTTAATAAAAAGGTATTTTTGAGTGATTCTTTTTCTGACAATCTTCAAATTTTGTCTAGTTTTTTATGGGATTTATTTGAAAAATATTTGGAGAAGTTTCTGTGCATATGTTGGTTTTCACGTTAGTATCCGTTTCGTGATTGCCGTAGGTTCCGAGAGGGGAGACGGAGCCGCGAACTTCGCCGAGCTAGACTCCGACTTCTCCGAACCAGGCAAGCATGTTTTGAACATTTGATATGACAGGTGTTTGCATGTTTGCGTGAAAGTTTGTGCGTGGCATATGAGTGTCGGTAAATACCTCGTTGCTTGTAAGGCAACTACCGGGTTGTCCCAAAGTCGGGATGATCTCTGATGAGAGATGGCCTAATCATGTGGTGACATGAAGGGCAGCAAGGTGGTACTGTTGTAGCATGCCAGCCTTGCGTCATCCGACTTTCTCCGACGTTAACATGGTTGGAGCCACGTTATCGTTCTTTTTCCGCATGTTCCAAAGTTGCGATGATCTCTGATGAGAGATGGCCTAGTCATGTGGTGACATGAAGGGCAGCAAGGTGGTACTGTTGTAGCATACCAGCCTTGCGTCATCCGACTTTCTCCGACGTTAACATGGTTGGAGCCGTGTTACCGTTCTTTCCCCTTCTGTGCTACCACATGTCTCATTGCCAGGATGCGGTTTAGTAAGTTGGTAACCTCTTTCCGTGTACACACCAAACAGAGAGGCCGGGATGATGGTACCTTGGCCCAGGATTAAAGCCAGTCATCCGGTCAGGGGGCATGGGTGTTTCCGGTTGGGACCGAGAGGGGGGGCACCCCCTTAGAGCGCGCGTATATAAATTTGATCCCATGCTACGCGAGGTTGTAGCCTCCCCGTCTCAAGGTTTTTCTTGAACGTTGCCGAGGATGATCCCTGGCTCCGGATGGTTGAATTGGGTGTGTACTGGTTAGACGCGTTTCTTCCAAAACACCGTAGACGGAACTAGTCCCCGTGACTACTGAAATCCGTTGGCTGTGGTCAAGTACAAACTCTGCAGAGTCAATTCTTTCCATATCATCGTATCCATGATCGAGTAATGAAAACATCATTATCCATATCTATCCGCATTGGAAAAACCTGTTCCCGGTGAACAAGTTCAAGTGGAAATTCAGATTTATTGTTATTCCTGTGGATGGACTAACTTTATATTTGTCTCATGCTTGTGATAAATTATGCTCCCGAACGATTGTATTATTGAGCTGTGATGTAAGCCCTTTATGTGACATCGCGCAGACGTCCGACTGTGGCGTGTTTTTGTTTCTTACATTATTTATAAGCCCTTTATGCGATGTCGCTCAGACGTCCGACTGTGGCACGCACTATCTTTATTTTCTGTTATAAGCCCTTTATGTGGTGTCGCCCCGACGCCCGACTGTGGCATTATTATTCTGCATTTTCCTCTCGAGGAGTCTTTCAGATGCTCGTTTGGCACCTGTATTATTATTCCGCATTTTCCTCTCGAGGAGTCTTTCAGACACTCGTTTGGCACCTGTATTATTATTCCGCATTTTCCTCTCGAGGAGTCTTTCAGACACTCGTTTGGCACCTGTATTATTATTCCGCATTTTCCTCTCGAGGAGTCTTTCAGACACTCGTTTGGCACCAGTATTACGATTCTGCAGTTTCCGCTCGAGGCGTCATTCAGACCCTCGCTTGGCACCCAGTATTTATTATCTCTATGTCTGATCGCACTGGTTAACTTATTCATGTACTTCATGTCTGCATTTGTTATACCTTATGTCCGAACTGTCTTGCGAGTACTTTCATAGTACTCACCTGGCTTGTTGATTTGGCCAGATGTTGACGAAGGCGATCTCTTGGATGAAGAGTTTGATAGCGCGTCCGATGCCTAGAAGAGTCCCAGTCAGTCCTGCGCGATCCCGGATTTTGGTCACTTGTATTGTTTACGCTTCCGCCACCCGCAATAAGCCCCCTCGAGCCTCACTCCGACGCTCGATGAGCTGTAGTCTTCTGGAACCACATCACTCGCTTCGCGGTGATATTTCCACCACCGTTATTATCGTGAGTTAGTAGTTGCCACCCTACCCGCTGTATTGTTTTAGCGGCGTGCATGTAATAAAATGTTGGGCAGTCTCTGCTCAACCTTGTATTATATTTAGTACTCCTGGTATTTTTCTTCTGTGACCAAGATATTGTCTACCAGTGAGAAGGAATTCTTCCTCGCTGGTCCGTAAAAGGGATTGGTCTCTCAATAATTATTTTATTGAAAAACCGGTCGTGACAGATTTTCGGGGATGATGCCGGATGTCCGGGGGTTGCCGAGGCGCCGGATGTCCGGGCGCATGGGACGGATGTCAGGCCGCTGATGCTTCGGTCGTCTGTTGATGCACAGGCGCCGGATGACCGGCGCATGGCCTGGATGTCTGGCCGCTGTAGCGTCAGCAACTCCGTCTTCTTCCATCGTCGCTTCGAGGCTTCCCTAGTGGATGGTGTAGTTGTTCCTTGGCGCCTGCACTCCTCCTCAACATCCGTGAAGCTCCGACAATACCTATGCATGCACACGAGAGAAGTGTCAAGTATTATACCATCCTCGAAGGGGTCAAGTGAGCACGTGTAAAGGAGATGATTCACCTTTGGGTATGTGAAGTAGATGTCGCACGTGTCACTCGCCAAACGGACTCTTGACATGGTGATGTCCGTAGGATGCTCCGCATCAACCGCTGTCGAGACCTCCACCAACGAGATCATGTACTTCACACGCGTATGGAAGTCCTTCTTCCGCGCTCGCAGCTTGGGGCGGGGGCATCTCCTTCACTTCAGACTGGTCGGATCTGACACGCTCTTCGTGAAGTTTTTCAGGGCTTGCGACACTCGCCTGGAGTGTTGCGCGGAAAGCGAAAGCACAATTGATGACCCTCAAGTATAGGGCATCAATCGTAGTTGTTTTGATAAGTAAGAGTGTCGAACCCAACGAGGAGCAGAAGGAAATGACAAGCAGTTTTCAGCAAGGTATTTTCTACGGGCACTGAAATTGTCGGTAGCAGATAGTTTGATAGTAAGGTAATTTGTAACGAGCAAATATAGTAACGGTAACAAAAGTGCAGGAAGGTAACTGTAACGCCCCGAGACCGACGCTCCAGAAGACTTCCTTTTTTTTTGTGATCGCCGCGTGTTTCTTTCGGTGCTTGCTCTTTTATTTTTGCATTGCATCATGTCATCATGCCATCATGTCATTAATCTTTGCATAAAAATCCACCTAATTAAATTGCATGGATCTTTGGTCCATTTAAATCGAGGGAATTCACATGGTGATTTCTCTTTATAACATATCCTCCCAATATTTAGGGAGCTATATTAAAATATTCCATTAGTTGGAGTTCACCATAACACACTTGCAAATATCCCAATGCCTTTGTTATCTTAATTCTTGGTCTCCAACCTCGCATTATATTTTTTTTTCATCTTATTCCGGAGCCCCACCAAAAATCCGAACATTTTTGGACCTTCCCAACCCTCACTTCCTTCAAATCATTTGAATTAAATTCAAATGCATTTGAATTTATAATCTTCCAATCAGGACACCTCTATTTTTCCTGGAACGAGCATATTTTTGTGAGTCCGGGAAAATTACCCGCATGTGCAAATTCTTTCCCTAACCCTATCTTTCTTTTTATTCTCTCTATTACTTTGCTGCTAAAAGAGAAATAAGAGAGAGGGAGAAGAGAAGCCCAGCAGCCGCATCCCACTAGGCCAGGCCTCTGGTCAATTTTTTCCTCTCCACTGGGCCGGCCTCTAAGGCCCAGCCGCCCTCACCAGCTTCCTAACCCTAGCCCTCACCACGCTCTGGCCCGATCCCCTCTCTCCTCTTCGTTCTCCTCCTGCCGCCGCACACACACGCACGCATCGCGCAGCCCTCGATCCCCCTCGCTCCCTCGCCCCGTCCCTCCAGCGCCATCGTCGCCCCGCCTCCGTTCGGCTCCCACGCCGAAGTCCACCGCCGCGGCCCTGCCGGACGTTGGTGACCCCGACGCGCCCGCGCCCGATCTGCTCTGGCCCGCCTAGCTCATCATCTCCGCCCCGCGCCTCGACTCCGCGCCGCCCCGCCATGGATGCCGCCATGGACGCCGAGTTCCTCGCCGGTCGCCTCTGCCTCGACCCCGCGTCCTCGCCTCCGGCGGCCGTCACCGCTCCGTGCACACCGCTGCCCCGAGCTGCTTCGCCTCCCTCCTCCGACAAGCGCCGCGCCTCCTGCCTCTCCGCGACCCTCGCTGCAGCTCCCTCCCGAGCTCGTCGTCGTCCCGCCGTTCACCTCCAGCCCTCGTCCGCGGCCGCGCCAAGCCACTCTCCATCGACCTCCGCGACCAGTGCCTCCACTACCTCCCCGTCGCTGCGCCTGCCTCCTCTCGTCGCTGCCGCCTTCCGTTCCCCGTCACCGCGCCAGTAGCCACCGCCGCCGTGGTCTTCTGCATCGCCAACCCCAGCACCCGCGGCCCTCTGCTTCGCCTCGCCAAGCCGTCGATGTTCCTCTTCCGGTGCCCTGTCCCCGTTGGTTTGCTCGAGCACGCCACCACTGCACCTCAAGTTCTGCTACAGGAGCACCTCAAGTTCTGCTACATGCAACAGCTAGTACCTTGGAACGTCTACGACTACGCGGACTCGCCAAGTACCACGACGACCGTGTACCACTACTTCCACTACGAGTTTCGAGAACGTCTACTTCTTCTACACCGCACCGAAACGCCGAGTTCCTCGCCGTGACCCCGAACACCTACGGAAACTTGTGCGACTATGTACGTGAACGACTACCGTTGCCCCAAAGACCTCGGACCCGTCAAGTACCTCTCCGAAAACGAACGTGTGCCACTACTTCCACTACCGTCGCCGAAGACCCGTGTAACGGAACCGTCAAGTTCGACTACCTCCGCGTGTACCGCTACTTCCACTACCGTCGTGAGAACGACTACTTCCATGATGACCCCGTGAACAACTACTTCCACTTCGAACGCGATTCGCCCTGAATGCACGCTTCGAAGGTATAACCCCGAGACGATGTCCGTGGACCGAATGCATGCGTGTTGTATGAGATGCTCGTGGTTGCACCGTTTTCGAGTTGTCATTCCATGTTCCTCCTCGTTGTCATGCCATCGTTCCGTGGTAACCCGGTAACCGGGAGCACCCCACCATTCTCTTGCGTGTTTCACACATCCGCACAATTCTCCTTGTGCCGGTATCTCCGTGAGCTACCGGAACCGATATGTTGCCGTGGCACCATTTTCGGATTCGTTGCCGTGGCACCCCTTCCTTCCGCCATGGTGTCCACATGCTTCATAACATGCTCTTGTCCATGTTATATAAAATTGATTAAAACTTGCATTGTCATCCGCATCATGATAACAACATTTAAAATGTCTACAATTGATGTTTGCATTAAAATTGCTAATTGACATATGAGGATTTTCCGGTATTGTCGTTTGATATTTCTGGCCTCTTTTAAACGTGCCTAGATTGGTTGTTTAATTATGCTTCACCCCTTGCCATGGTTAACAGCATTTAATATTGTTGGTTACTTAAACAAGAGCGAACTAAATAATTAAATGTGGTGTTTCGTCAATATGCAACTCGTTGCATATTGAGCTCCACTTAATTTGTAGTGTTGTTTGTTGCACTTTGCCATGCCATGCTCATTAAACCGGACATGCATCATACTTGATTGTGCATCATGCCATGTGTATGTGGTGGTTGTTTATTATGTTGTTTGTTTCTTTCCGGTTTGCTTCTCCCGTTAGCTTCGGTTTCGTTCCGGAGTTGTGAGGATTCGTTCGACTACGTCCGTTTGTCTTCTTCATGGACTCGTTCTTCTTCCTTGCGGGATCTCAGGCAAGATGACCACCCCTCGAAATCACTTCTATCTTTGCTATGCTAGTTGTTCGTTCTTTTGCCATGCTCCGCTACCTACCACTTGCTATATCATGTCTCCCATTTTAGCCATGTCAGCCCCTAACCATCCTTTCCTAGCTAACCATTGTTTGGCTAAGTTACCGCTTTTGCTCAGCCCCTCTTATAGCGTTGCTAGTTGCAGGTGAAGATGAAGATTGCTCCATGTTGGATTATGTTTATGTTGGGATATCACAATATCTTTTATTTAATTAATGCATCTATATAATTGGTAAAGGGTTGAAGGCTCGGCCTTATGCCTGGTGTTTTGTTCCACTCTTGCCGCCCTAGTTTCCGTCATACCGGTGTTATGTTCCTTGATTTTGCGTTCCTTACGCGGTTGGGTGATTTATGGGACCCCCTTGACAGTTCGCTTTGAATAAAACTCCTCCAGCAAGGCCCAACCTTGGTTTTACCATTTGCTACCACCTATCCCCTTTTCCCTTGGGTTCTGCAGACTCAAGGGTCATCTTTATTTTAGACCCCCCCGGGCCAGTGCTCCTTCGAGTGTTGGTCCGAACCGAGCAGCCTGCGGGGCCACCTCGGGGAAACTCGAGGTCTGGTTTTACTCGTAGCTTGACTTATCCGGTGTGCCCTGAGAACGAGATATGTGCAGCTCCTATCGGGATTTGTCGGCACATCCGGGCGGCTTTGCTGGTCTTGTTTTACCATTGTCGAAATGTCTTGTAAACCGGGATTCCGAGACTGATCGGGTCTTCCTGGGAGAAGGTTTATCCTTCATTGACCGTGAGAGCTTATGATGGGCTAAGTTGGGACACCCCTGCAGGGTATTATCTTTCGAAAGCCGTGCCCGCGGTTATGTGGCAGATGGGAATTTGTTAATATCCGGTTGTAGAGAATTTGACACTTGACCTTAATTAAAACGCATCAACCGCGTGTGTAGCCGTGATGGTCTCTTCTCGGCGGAGTCCGGGAGGTGGACACGGTTTCTGGGTTATGTTTGACGTAAGTAGGGGTTCAGGATCACTTCTTGATCATTGCTAGATCACGACCGTTCCATTGCTTCTCTTCTCGCTCTTATTTGCGTATGTTAGCCACCATATATGCTAGTGCTTGCTGCAGCTCCACCTCATTACCCCATCCTTTCCTTTAAGCTTAAATAGTCTTTATCTCGCGGGTGTGAGATTGCTGAGTCCTCGTGACTCACAGATACTTCCCAAACAGTTGCAGGTGCCGATGAGACCAGTGCAGATGACGCTACTGAGCTCAAGTGGGAGCTCGATGAAGATCTTGTTCATTGTGTTGTTCTTTTCTGGTTGATCAGTAGTGGAGCCCAGTTGGGACGATCAGGGATCTAGCAGTTGGGTTGTCTTCTTTTCTTTTGGTTCCGTAGTCGGACCTATGTGTGTATCTCTGAATGATGTATGTTTTTATGTATTGTGTGAAGTGGCGATTGTAAGCCAACTCTTTATCCCATTCTTGTTCATTACATGGGATTGTGTGAAGATGACCCTTCTTGCGACAAAACCACTATGCGGTTATGCCTCTAAGTCGTGCCTCGACACGTGGGAGATATAACCCAATCCTTTTTGTAGCAAACGACATGCCGGAACGGTCTCTTATCATAAATAAAGCGTTCTTGAGGACAGACGAGAATTTCATCTAGTCACTTTCATCATGTTGGTTTGGTTTGCGTTCGCTACATTGATAATTTGATATGTGGGTGGACCGGTGCTTGGGTGCTGTTCTTACTTGAAAAAGCCTCTCACTTATGATTAACCCCTCTCGCAAGCATCCACAACTACGAAAGAAGAATCAGGATAAAATCTAAACATATAATTAAATATATGGATCCAAATCAGCCCCTTACGGAATAGCGCATAAATTAGGGTTTAATCTTCTATCACTCTAGCAACCCATCATCTAATAACTACTCCACAATGCATTTCCTTAGGCCCAAAGATGGTGAAGTGTCATGTAGTCAATGTTCACATAACACCACTAAGGGAATCAACAACATACATATCATCAAAATATCGAACGAATACCAAATTCACATGGTTACTTATGACAAGACTTCTCCCATGTCCTCGAGAACAAAAGTAACTACTCACAAAACATATTTATGCTCAAGATCAGAGGGGTATTGAATAGCATAATTGTTCTGAACATATGACCTTCCACCAAATAAACCAACTAGCATTAGCTACAAGATGTAATCAACATTACTAGTCACCCACAGGTACCAATCTGAGGATTTGATACAAAGATTGAACACAAGAGAGGAACTAGGGTTTTGAGATGAGATGGTGCTGTTGAAGATGTTGATGAAGATTGGCCCTCGCACGATGAGAGGGTTGTTGGTGATGACGATGGCTACGATCTCCCCCTCTCGGAGGCAAGTATCCCGGCGAAATCTCTCCGCTGGAGAGCGAAAGTGCTCCTGCCCAAGTTCCGCCTCGAGACGATGGTGCTCCATGCCGAAAGTCCTCTCCTTATCTTTTTCTAGGGCAAATGGACTTATGTACCAGAAGATGGGCACCGGAGGCTGTCTAGGGGGCCCACTACATACCAGGGCACGCCGGGGGGGGGGGAGGGTAGGCACGCCCTGGTGCCTAGTGGGCACCTGGGTGGTCCCCTCTGGTATTTCTTTTCTCTAGTAATTTTTATATATTCCAAAATAAATCTCTGCAAAATTTTAGCTCATTTGGAGATGTGTAGAATAGGTATCTCTCACATAGCTTTTTAGGGTCCAGCATTCCATCTGCCGGTATTCTCCCTCTTTGTGTAAACCTTGCATATTACGAGAGAAAAGGCATTAGAATTACTCCACAAGGTGTTATATTGATTAAAAACACCATAAATAATAGTAGGAAAACATGATGCAAAATGGACCATATAGCAATCAACTACAACATGTAATCAACACTACTAGTCACCCACATGTACCAATCTGAGGTTCCGGTACAGAGTTTGAACACAAGAGATGAACTAGGGTTTGAGAGGAGATGGTGTTGTTGAAGATCTTGATGGAGATTGCCCTCCCAAATATGAGTGGGTTGTTCGTGATGCCGATGACGATGATTTCCCCCTCCGGGAGGGAAGTTCCCCCAGCAGAATCGATCCACCGCAGGGCAAAAGTGCTCCTGCCCAAGTTCCGCCTCGAGCCGGCGGCGCTTCGGAAAGTCCTCTCCTTATTTTTTAGGTCAAAATGACTTATATACCATAAGATGGGCATCGGAGGTGGGCCGGGCTGAGCACAACCCACTAGGGCGCGCCTGGGGTGCCTGGCGCGCCCAGGTGGGTTGTGCCCACCTAGTGGCCCCCTCCAGTAGTTATTTGCTCCAGTATTTTTCATATATTCCAAAAAAATTCTCCGTAAATTTTCAGCTCATTTGGAGATGTGCAGAATAGGTAACTCTCACGTAGCTTTTTCAGGTCCAGAATTCTAGCTGCCGGTATTCTCCCTCTTTGTGTAAACCTTGCATATTATGAGAGAAAAGGCATTAGAATTTCTCCAAAAAACATTATTATGCATAAAAACATTATAAATAACAGTATGAAAACATGATGCAAAATGGACGTATCAACTCCCCGAAGCTTAGACCTCGCTTGTCCTCAAGCGAAAAACCGACATCGAAAACATGTCCGCATGCTTAGAGAAAGGGGTGTGGATAATAACAAAATACGGACATAGAAGCATCATGCATATTATTATAATAGCAACAAACTTTATCATAGAACTTTATCACACAACTTTTATCATATAGCTTCTCATGAACAAGTAACAATTCATCACAACATCGAAGTATAAAGCATAAACTCTATTGAAAACCAACAAACTATGTTCTCAGTCAACTTTGCAACTACAATTCATCATCTTTTCAGGAAGGGTCACGTATCGGAGCCTTTTGGCAAGTCCACATACTCAACCATCATATAATCTTCTATGATTGCTAACACTCACCGCATACCCATGAGCAAAAAGTTTCAACCAGACACATAGAAAGATAGGGGCTTATAGTTTCGCCTCCCAATGTATTCACCTCAAGGGCGATGTCAACAATAATAACTCATGCTCACTCACATCCAACTGGATACATGTACCTAGATCTTTCCTCACCACGTGATGCTTGCGAAAGAGAAAATAAAAAGTAATAGGGAAGAATACTTTGACTCTTGCATAAAAGTAAATACATAAAAGTAAAAGATAGGCCCTTCGCAGAGGGAAGCAGAGGTTGTCATACGCGTTTTGGTTTGTATGCTCAATCTCTTAGTGCAAAAGAACGTCACGTTGTATTGCCCCTTATGATAGCAACCTTTATTATGCAGTCTGTCGCCTTTATTATTTTGCCATCACAAGTTCGTACAACGCTCAATTTTCTCTTACACTAAACGATCCAATACTTTTAGAGGCAATTTTTATTGCCTTATTGCACCGATGACAACTTACTTGAAGGATCTTACTCAATCCATAGGTAGGTATGGTGGACTCTCAAAACAAGATTTGGGTTTAAGGGTTTTTGGATGCACAAGTAGTATCTCTACTTAGTGCGGAATTTTTGGCTAGCAAAGATAGGGGGCAAGCACCACATGTTAAAGGATCTATGACAATATAACTTCTACGTGAATATGAACAAACATAAATCATTATGTTGTCTTCCTTGTCCAACATCAACAATTTTGGCATATAATATTTTGATGGGGGCTCACAATCATAAAATATGTCCAAGATAGTGTATTTGCATGTGAATCTTCTCTTCCCTTATTAATTCTTTCATGAATTGCATCATTGACCTATGCTATGTATGCTAATCTCCAATAAATTTTACCACTTATACTCACGAGGCACGGACTAGCTAGACGCTAATTCGTGTGTGTAGATGGCCCAATCTTTCACGGTTATGCTCGATCAACATTTCCTTATCCAAACCTCCAAGAATAATTTCCACCCGCGTAAAAAAATACATGAACAAAAATAATGATCCCCTTGGATCAGTACGTAGGCATTGATGTGATGATCAACCCTCAGCCGCAGGTAAATTTCCTCGACGGGAAAATCACAGATAATACACACGATATGGCCGTCCGTGACTCGAACATTTTTCTGTATATTTCATAACTCGAATAAATCTAACAACTTTTCCCGTACCTGGCCGAAGCTTGGCTTTTATATGCCATAAAAATTATGCACGCGCTAGAATACCTAACTAGCTAGACTCTCGTACAAGACTCCTAGAAAGCCACGCTAATGTTTCCACCTGATTTTATGCCAACTAACACATGTACCAGCAACTTGGATATCTATTCAAACAGGAAAAAGAAACTACCTAAAATAACAATCTCTCTCCTGATTTGATGGAGATTAGGAAAGAACCTAATCTTATTTTCCCCGGTGGTGTACGGAAGGTAGGAATAATCTCCTCCAGTACCGGTTCATGGTTTGCATGTAACTCATCAGGCCTTCCTGTGCACACAAGTCCATGTGAATAGCTTTTCATGCATGCGTCATTCAAATATACTCCTGTATCACTTTGACTTTTCTTTTTGTTGTTGGTTCGTAACCTCATGCACTTGTCACGTGTATCACTAGAGCAATCACGTTTTGAGGTACAACTAGCTAGGCCGGCCACACGAGGTCCCCATAACTGACGCACACGATCATCCTTTCCTTGATGAAATAGGGCTGCATTTTCAACAACTTTTCTATGACTTATTTCTTTTACTGGTTCAACTTGCATAGCACTAGCATCTGTCGGTACGTGTGGCGATATCGTGTCCATATCATCCTCCCTCCCTTGAAGTGAAACCGTCCGTGGTTTCATGTTAATTTTTAACACGACCTCCTTCTCCGGAATTTGTTGCTCTCTAATGTTTGCACTGTCTAGCATCAGTTTTAGGACATGCTTCCTTCTACCATGCATGAATGTGTACGTGTTCGATCTTCCGGCATGCACCGTGTCACGATCAAACTACCATGCACTGCGTTTTAAAAACACTCCAACTCTGCCCTTTAGCATCACCATCCCCTTGCACCTTCTCCACCAAGAGATTTAGCCCCTTCATCGGTGCATCAACTTCTTTATTTATTTCTTCTTGCTCTTCTCTTCTTTTTTGCAAATGAACTTTCCAATCTGTCATGAACACATCCACTGGCATAGGAATAAAACAAATTTGTTCGCCCTTCCATGATAAAGAATCTCCAAAAAGTTTTGCTATGTTTGGACTCCATTTGGTACTTATCTTCTGCAAAGTAAAAAAAAGCAAAAAACTGGCACTGGGCACTATGTCAATAGGTTAGTCACAAAAGATGATATAAAGTTGCTATAAAATGATTGTAAAACATCCAAGAATGATAGTATAACAACATGGAACAAGCAAAAACTATAGATACGTTGGAGACGTATCAGTCTCCAACGTATCTATAGTTTTTGATTGTTCCATGCTATTATATTATCTGTTTTGGATGTTTTAATGCATTAATATGTATTTTATATTACTTTTGGGACTAACCTATTAACCTAGAGCTCAATGTCCGTTTCTGTTTTTTCCTTGTTTTTGACTGTTACAGAAAAGGAATATCAAACGGAGTCCAAACAGAACCAAACTTTACAATGATTTTCCTTGGACCAGAAGACACCTACGTGACTTGGAGAGAGGGCCACAAGAATCCCAAGGAGGCCACAAGCCTCCAGGGCGTGCCCCCAGGCTTGTGGGCCCCTCGGGAGTCCCCTAAACCTAGTTCTACCTCTATATATTCTCGAATATTCCCCAAACATCAGAAGCGTCCACCAAAATACTTTTCCGCCGCCGCAAGCCTCTTATCGAGTGAGATCCCATATTGGGGCCTTTTCCGGCACTCTGCCGGAGGTGGATTCGATCATGGAGGGCCTCTACATCAACCTTGTTGCCCTTCCGATGAAGCGTGAGTAGTTTACCACAGACCTATGGGTCCATAGCTAGTAGCTTGATGGCTTCTTCTCTCTCTCCTTGATCTTCAATACAATGTTCTCCTCGTTGTTCTTGGAGTTCTATCCGATGTAATATTCTTTTACGGCGTGTTTGTTGAGATCCGAAGAATTGTGGATTTATGATTAGATTATCTATGAATATTATTTGAGTCTTCTCTGAACTCTTTTATGCATGATTAATATATCTTTGTATTTATCTTTGAACTATCGGTTTGGTTTGGCCAACTATATTGGTTTTTCTTACAATGGGAGAGGTGCTTAGTTTTGGTTCAAGCTTGCGGTGTCCTCATCCAGTGACAGAAGGGGTAGCGAGGCACATATTGTATTGTTGCCATCAAGAATAAAAACATGGGGTTTATGTCATATTGTTTGAGTTTATCCCTCTACATCATGCCATCTTACTTAAAGCGTTGCTCTATTCTTATGAACTTAATACTCTAGATGCAGGCAGGAGTCGGTCGATGTGTGGAGTAATAGTAGTAGATGCAGAATCGTTTCGGTCTACTTGTCACGGATGTGATGCCTATATTCATGATCATTGCCTTAGATATCGTCATAACTATGCGCTTTTCTATCAATTGCTCAACAGTAATTTGTTTACCTACTGTATGTTTTCTTTCAAGAGAGAAGCCTCTAGTGAAACCTACCGCCCCGGGTCTATTTTCCATCATATATTTTCAGACCTATAAACCAAAAAAACCCAAAAAATACCTTATTGCAATTTATTTATATTTACTTTAGTTTGCTCTTTTATTTATCTTTTATACCTATCTCTATTAGATCTCACTCTTGTTCATGACCGTGAAGGGATTGACAACCACTTTTTCGCATTGTGTGCAAGTGTTTGTTAGTTTGGGCAGGTGCATATATTGGAGACTTGCTTGTACCTCCTACTGGATTGATACCTTGGTTCTTAACAGAGGGAAATACTTATCTCTACTTTGCTGCATCACCCTTTCCTCTTCATGGAAAAAATCAATGCAAGCTCAAGAAGTAGCAGGAAGAATTTCTCATGCCGTTATTCGGGAGGTTCTACATCAAGCCTACCAAGTACCCATCATAAACTCTCATCTCTTGCACTTACATTATTTGCCATTTGCCTCTCATTTGCCTCTCCCCCACTTCTAAAACGTTTTTAGAAAAATACTAAAATATTTGCCTTTTTATTCACCTTCTTTCCGTTCGTCTTTTCGTTTGCCTTTATGTCTTACTTGCTTTGTTCGCTCGTTCGCTTGGTATAGTTGTGTGTTTATTGAAAATCAGGAAGCAAAAAGTTTATGGATCCTCATCCACTTGCTAATCTTTTTAAAAGATCCAACTATGATGAAACAATTACTTGTGAGTTGAGTGCACTAGATTATCTTTATGATGTTTTGCTTGAAATTCGTGAATCTGAAAATTGTGATGAAGTGCTAAAAGAAGAAATTTATAAAGTGATTCATGATAGCTCCTTAAATGAAAAGCATGATTGCAATGATGTTATTATAAATTCTATTAATGTCAATTGTGCCAATAATATGCAAAACCCCAAGCTTGGGAAGGCCAAATTTGCTATGTCCACTACTTATTGAAATGATCATGATTGGGGTGATAATTCTTCTTATGATCTTGAAAATTTGTTTAAGCCTCATGATAATAATGTTTGCAATAATATTGAAAGTAGGTTTGGAAGATTATCAGCTCTAGGTAATAATGATGCCACTACTTTGGAGTATGATCAATATTATGGAAATTTTGATAAAAGTGGGCTTGGAGAGGTCATGACTTTATTTGATGACAATTCCACTATTTTGGAAGAATGTCAACTTTGCATGTATGTGGATCATGAAGAGAAAATTTTATATGATAGCTATATCGTTGAATTTAATTATGATCCTACATGTAATTATTATGAGAGAGGAAAATATGGTTGTAGAAATTTTCATGTTATTAAATTACCTCTCGTTATGTTGAGATTGCTATTGTTTCTTCCTTCTTCCTTGCATATGCTAGTTTTTGCTTGTCTGGATAAATCTTTTCCCTATAAAATGCCTATGCATAGGAAGTATGTTAGACTTAAACTTGTTTTCACATGCTACATGATGCTCTCTTCGTGTTTCAATTGCTATCTTTCATGTGAGCATCATTAAAATTATCAATGCCTAGCTAAAAGGCTTTAAAGAAAAGCGCTTGTTGTGAGACAACCAATATTTTTATTTTCTGTTTTTATGAGTATACACAGTATTACTTCTGTAGTAGTTGTGTTTTGGTGTTTTAATTAGTGTTTGAGCCAAGCAAGACCTTTGGGATACTTCGGTTTATCGTTGATTTGGTTTTGCTGAAAAACAGAAACTTTTGTGCCCAGTAACATAATTGATCTGGCTTGCTGGAGCATGGAAAAATTCTGAATGTTTTATACAAGATTGATATACGAATTGACTCTGTTGTCATAATTTTTCAGAATTTTTGGAGTTACCGAAGTATGACTAATATTCAGATTAATATAGAATGTTCCGTTTTAACGGATCCTGTTTTCTATGTGTTATTTGCTTATTTTGATGAATCTATGGGTAGTATCGGGGGGTTGGAATACAGTATATATAACACCAATATAAATTTATAATGAGTTCACAACAGTACCTAAAGTGGTGATTTATTTTATTATACTAACGAATCTTATGAGTTTTGTGCTGTGAAGTTTCCAACTTTTGGGTAAAGATTTGATGGACTACGGACTAAGGAGTGGCAAGAGTCTAAGCTTGGGGATGTCCAAGGCACCCCAAGGTAGTATTCAAGGACAACAAAGCATCTAAGGTTGCCCCGGATGGCATCCCCTCTTTCGTCTTCAATCCACCGGTAAATTTACTTGAGGCTATATTTTTATTCACCACATGATATGTGTTTTGCTTGGAGTGTCTTGTATGATATGAGTCTTTGATTTTTAGTTTGCCACAATCATCTTTGCTGTACACACCTTTTGAGAGGGACACACATTAATCGTGAATTTATTAGAATACACTATGTGCTTCACTTATATCTTTTGAGCTAGGCAGTTTGCTCTACTGCTTCACTTATGTCTTTTTAGAGCATGGCGGTGGCTTTATTTTATAGAAATTGACGAACTCTCATGCTTCACTTATATTATTTCAAGAGTCTTAAACAGCATGGTAATTTGTTTAGGTTATGAATTTAGTCATAATATGATAGGCATCCAAGAGGGATATAAAAAAACTTTCATATAAAGAGCATTGAATATATGAGAAGTTTGATTCCTTGCATTTGTTTTGAGATATAAAGATGGTGATATTAGAGTCATGCTAGTGAGTAATTGTGGATTGGTAGAAATACTTGTGTTAAAGTTTGTGATTCCCGTAGGATGCACGTATGGTGAACCATTATGTGATGAAGTCGGAGCATGATTTATTTTTTGATTGTCTTCCTTATGAGTGACGATCGGGGATGAGCGATGGTCTTTTCCTACCAATCTATCTCCCTAGGAGCATGAGTGTAGTACTTTGTTTTGATGGCTAATAATTTTTTTCAATAAGTACGTGAGTTCTTTATGACTAATGGTAAGTCCATGGATTATACACACTATCACCCTTCCACCATTGCTAGCTTCTCTAGTACCGCGCAACTTTCGCCGGTGCATTAAACCCACCATATACCCTTCCTCAAAACAACCACCATATCTACCAATTATGACATTTCCATAGCTATTCCGAGATATATTTCCATGCAACTTCCACCATTCCGTTTTATTATGACACATATACCACCATTGTCATATTACTTTGCATGATCATGTAGTTGGCATAGTATTTGTGGCAAGGCCACTGTTCATATTTTTTTATACATGTCACTCTTGATCATTGCACATCCCGGTACACCACCGGAGGCATCCATATAGAGTCATATCTTGTTCTAGTATCGAGTTGTAATTCTTGAGTTGTAAGTAACTAAAAGTGTGATGATCATCATTATTAGATTATTGTCCCATGTGAGGAAAGGACGATGGAAGCTATGATTCCCTCACAAGTTGGGATGAGTCTTCAGACGTTATAAAAACTAAAAGAGGCCAAAGAAGCCCAAATAATTAAAAAAGGCCAAAGAAGCCCAAACAAAAAAATGAGAGAAATGAGAGAAGGGACAATGCCACTATCCTTTTCCACACGTGTGCTTCAAAGTAGCACCATGATCTTCATGATAGAGAGTCTCCTATTTTGTCACATCATATACTAGTGGGAATTTTTCATCATAGAACTTGGCTTGTATATTCCAATGATGGGCTTCCTCAAGTTTCCCTAGGTCTTTATGAGCAAGCAAGTTGGAGGCACACCCACTTAGTTTCTTTTTGAGCTTTCATGCACTTATAGCTCTAGTGCATCCGTTGCATGGAAATCCCTACTCACTTACATCGATATCAATTGATGGGCATCTCCATAGCCCATTAATTTGCCTAGTTGATCCGAAAGATTCTCCTTCTTTTTGTCTTCTCCACAACCACCATATTCTATTCCACCTAGAGTGCTATATCCATGGCTCACGCTCATGTATTGCGTGAAAGTTGAAAAGGTTTGAGAACATCAAAGTTATGAAACAATTGCTTGGATTGTCATCAGGATTGTGCATGATGAAATACTTTGTGTGATGAAGATGGAGGATAGCCATAATATATGATTTTGTAGGGATAACTTTCTTTGGCCACGTTATTTTGAGAAGACATGATTGCTGTGTTAGTATGCTTGAAGTATTATTGTTTTTATGTCAATATTAAACATTTGTTTTGAATCTTATGGATCTGAATATTCTTGACACAATAAAGAAGATTGCATTGATAAATATGTTAGGTAGCATTCCACCTCAAAAATTCTGTTTTTATCATTTACCTACTCGAGGACGAGCAAGAATTAAGCTTGGGGATGCTTGATACGTCTCCAACGTATCTATAATTTTTGATTGTTCCATGCTATTATATTATCTGTTTTGGATGTTTTATATGCATTAATATGCTATTTTATATTATTTTCGGGACTAACCTATTAACATAGAGCCCGGTGCTAGTTTCTGTTTTTTTCCTTGTTTTTGACTTTTACAGAAAAAGGAATATCAAACAGAGTCCAAAGGGAATAAATCTTTAGGATGATTTTTCTTGGACCAGAAGCTACCTACGTGACTTGGAAAGAGGGCCAGAAGAGTCCCGAGGAGGCCACAAGCCTCCAGGGCGCGCCCCCAGGCTTGTGGGCCCCTCTGGAGTCCCCTAACCCTAGTTACATTTCTATATATTCTCAAATATTCCCCAAACATCAGAAGCGTCAACCAAAATACTTTTCCGTCGCTGCAAGCCTCTATTCTCGTGAGATCCCATCTCGGGGACTTTTCCGGCACTCTGCCGGAGGGGGATTCGATCACGGAGGGCCTCTACATCAACCTTGCCGCGCTTCCGATGAAGCATGAGTAGTTTACCACAGACCTACGAGTCCATAGCTAGTAGCTAGATGGCTTCTTCTCTCACTTTGATCTTCAATACAATGTTCTCCTCGATGTTCTTGGAGTTCTATCCGATGTAATATTCTTTTGCGGTGTGTTTGTTGTGATCCGATGAATTGTGGATTTATGATCAGATTATCTATGAATATTATTTGAGTCTTCTCTGAACTATTTTATGCATGATTAAGATATGTTTGTATTTCTCTTCGAACTATCGGTTTGGTTTGGCCAACTAGATTGGTTTTTCTTTCAATGGGAGAGGTGCTTAGTTTTGGGTTCAATCTTGCGGTGTCCTCACCCAGTGACAGAAGGGGTAGCGAGGCACGTATTGTATTGTTGCCATCAAGGATAAAAAGATGGGGTTTATGTCATATTGCTTGAGTTTATCCCTCTACATCATGTCATCTTACTTAAAGTGTTGCTCTGTTCTTATGAACTTAATACTCTAGATGCAGGCAGGAGTCGGTCGATGTGTGGAGTAATATTCGTAGATGCAGAATCGTTTCGGTCTACTTGTCATGGACGTGATGCCTATATTCATGATCATTGCCTTAGATATCGTCATAACTATGCGTTTTCTATCAATTGCTCAACAGTAAATTGTTTACCACCGTATGTTTTCTTTCAAGAGAGAAGCCTCTAGTGAAACCTCTCGCCCCCGGGTCTATTTTCAGATCTATAAACCCAAAAACCAAAAAAATACCTTGCCGCAATTTATTTATATTTACTTTTGTTTGTTCTTTTATTTATCTTTCATACCTATGTCTATTAGATCTCACTCTTGTTCGTGACCGTGAAGGAATTGACAACCGTTTTTTTGCGTTGTGTGCAAGTGTTTGTTAGTTTGTGCAGGTGCATATATTGGAGACTTGCTTGTGCCTCCTACTGGATTGATACCTTGGTTCTTAACTGAAGGAAATACTTATCTCTACTTTGCTGCATCACCCTTTCATCTTCAAGGAAAAAATCAACGCAAGCTCAAGAAGTAGTGATAAACCACAAGTAAGGGGATTGTTTGTAGCCTTCTTAGATATAAGAGTGTCGAACCCAATGAGGAGCTAAAGGTAGAACAAATATTCCCTCAAGTTCTATCGACCACCGATACAACTCTACGCACACTTGACGTTTGCTTTACCTAGAACAAGTATGAAACTGTTTTGCAAGAATAAAACTATGAGTACTTTGCGAGAATAAAACTACAAATAAATTGCAAGGTAATAAAAGTGGATAGCTTTTGTCAATAAGAAAGTCATTTGTCCCTGGGAAATCGATAACAAGTACCAGTAATCATTCTTGTAATTCTATATGAGGGAGAGGAATGAGCTAACATACTTTCTCTACTTGGATCATGTGCACTTATGATTGGAACCCTAGCAAGCATCCGCAACCACTAAAGATCATTAAGGTCGTGAAACTCAACCATAGCATTAAGTCAAGTCCTCTTTATCCCATACGCCATAACCCACTTATCCGCGTTTAGGCTGCTATCACCCCCGCAACACTGACAATAAGCAAACCATGAACATATTGCAACACCCTACAGCACGGGCCCCTCCGTTTGCGTGACATGGAGGGCACCATAGGACAACACCATAAATAAAATATACAATCATACCAACCAAGATCACGATTAACCCACATGACAAAACAAATCTACTCAAATATCATAGGAAAACCATAGATCATTGGGAAATAATATATGGAGTTGAGCACCATGTTTAAATAGAGATTACAGCGGGGAGAAGGGGTGTTACACCACTGCATAGAGGGGGAGAGAGTTGGTGTTGACGGTAGCAAGATTTTTGATGTAGATCACCGTCACGATCCTTGCCCCGGCGGCACTCCGGCGCCACCGAGAGAGAGGGGGAGAGAGCCCCCCTCCTTCTTCTTCCTTGGCCTCCCCCTAGATGGGAGGAGAGTTCCCCCTCTGGTCCATCGCCTCCGTGGCGGCGGAGGGGCGGGAGCCCCTCCGAGATTGGATCTGTCTCTCTGTCCTTTTCTATTTCGCGTTCCTAGATCTGGTTGAAAACCGTTTCTTATATTCCGGGAGATCCGTAACTCCGATTGCGCTGAAATTTTAACACGATGTTTTTCCAGATATAAGCTTCCTTGGACCCGAAGTAGAGACCCAACCGACAAACGAGGTGAGCATAAGACACGTGGGCACGCCTAGGGCCTGGGGCGTGCCCTGGTGTATCTTGGGGCCTCTGGGCCCCCATTTACGTGTAAGTGCATCTAGTGCCCCTTAGTGATTTTGGTGTATTGAAGACTTATAGGTTAAGGGACTAATGTGTTTATGAGTGTACATAGGTCTATAAGTCTATGAGGAGTTTGATATTTATAGAGAAAGTCGACCCCTAAAAATGAAGTTCCTCAACTGAAGACTTTGGATTTCTGAAGACATTCTGAAGACTTTCTGAAGACTTTGAAAGTGAAGAAATTGGTGTGACCTTGAAGACTAGGTATCATTCGAGGAACATGAAGCGTGAAGACTTTTTGTTTTCGTAGTTTCACTTTCTCTTTCTTGAGTCATAGGAAACACCGTACTGTTAAAGGGGGTCGAGGAAATACTAAGGAAAAATTTCCATGTGATGCTCAACTCAAAATCCTACACCTACCAATCCCTTCGAGTGAAGCCATTGAAAATATCATACAGTTCAGTCATATTCTTCAGTGACAGAGACTAAGTTCTTCTAGTCTCTGAGGAATTTGTTCTGACTAAGGAGTTAGGAATTCGCCAGTGCGGATTGCCTACACAGTGAGGAACATGATAGCCCTGAGGAATTTGAGCCTCAAAAATTCCGACCATTGCTGTGCTATGGGCCAACTGTCCCAAAATATCTACCCACCTAACGGTCATATCATTGAAGGGCATTTATGTCTTATCATGTCGGGCTGCTCCCTAGGCTATAAATAGCCGCCCCCTACAACCACTAGCTGGTTGGCTGCTCCGAGAGAAACCGACACTTGTCATTTGAGAGCATCCCATCCTCCGAGGACTTTGAGCGAAAATCATCGAGTGAGGAAAACCCAAACCCAAACTCCTACAAACCCAAAGTGATTGAGCATCACTGAAGAGATTGATCCTGCGTGGATCCGATGCTTGTTACCTTTGAAGACTGTGCTTCTTCCAGACGGTTAGGCGTCATGGTCTAGAGCATCCAAGAGGAATTGTGGATCGCCGAGTGACCGAGTTTGTGATGGTTTGGAAGTCACCTGAAGACTTACCTCGAGTGATTGGGCGAGGTCTGTGTGACCCTAGCTCAAGGAGAATACGGTGAAGACTGTGTGTCCTCAGGTTTAAATACCTAGCCGCTCCAACGAGACGTACAACTGAGACAACAGTTGAAACTGGTCTACCAAATCATTGTCTTCACCAAGCTTCCTGGTTCTATTTCCTCAACTCTTTCATTTCCTCATAACTGTGTTGTGCACTTGTTCATATCTGTGTTTGAAGACTTTGACTGAAGACTTTCTCAGTTTCCTCAGTTCAATTTCTTCAGTCTATTTGTCTTCATCCTGTGTTTTTCCTGTGTTTACGCTTCCTGTACTCTGTGCTTGTCTTCATTTCATCATGATGACCATGTTTGTGTTCTGTTATGCTTACTTCTGAGTAGTTATTCCGCTGCAAGTAGTTCTTCGCTAAGGAATTCCCTCACCCACAAATTCCTCAGTGAAGAATTCATAAAAATCGCCTATTATCCCCCTCTAGTCGATATAACGCACTTTCATTACGTTGATTCCACCTCCCAAAATTCACAAATATTCCAAAGTAATTCTCCGTAAATTTTTATTGCATTTGGACTTCGTTTGATATGGATTTTCTGCGAAACTAAAAACATGCAACAAACAGGAAATGTTACTGGGCACTGGATCAATATGTTAGTCCAAATAAATCATATAAAATGTTGCCAAAAGTGTATAAAAGTTGTATAATATTGGCATGAAACAATAAAAAATTATAGATATGACGGAGACGTATCAACATCCCCAAGCTGAATTCCTGTTCGTCCTCGAGTAGGTAAATGATAAAAAAGATAATTTTCGATGTGGAATGCTACCTAGCATAAACTTGATCATATATCTAATCATGGCATGAATATTAAGACATAAGTGACTGAAAGTAATAGTCTATAATTTGACATAAAGACATCAACACTCAGGCATCCCAACAAACAATCATGTCTTTCAAAATATCAACGCTAAAGAAAGCTATCCCTACAAAATCATATGGTCTTGTCATGCTTTGTCTTCTTAACACAAAGTATTTGTCATGCACAACTCCGATGACATGCCGAGCAATTGGTTCATACTTTTTAACGCGCTGCAGCTTTTTCAACCCTCATGCAATACATGAGCGCAAGCCATGGATATAGCACTACGGGTGGAATAGAGTATGATGATAGGGGTAAATATAGAGAAGATCAAAAAGTAAGAAAGTCTCACATCGATGCGGCTAACCAACGGGCTACGGAGATGCTCATCAATTGATATCAATGCGAGGAGCAGGGATTGCCATGCAACGAATGCACTAAGAGCTATAAGTGTATGAAAGCTCAATATGAAAACTAAGTGGGTGTGCTTCTAACTCTATAATGAAAAATTCCCACTAGTATATGAAAGTGATAACATAGGAGACTCTCCATATGTAAAACATGGTGCTACTTTGAAGCACAAGCGTGGAACTAGCATGCCCCTTCTCTCTTTATTTCTTTATTTTCCTTTTTTTCTTTCTTTTCTTTCTTTTCTTTCTTTTTTTCTTTTTTATTTCTCTCTCTCATTGTCCGGAGTCTCATCCCGGCTTGTGGGGGAATCATAGTCTCCATCATCCTTTCCTCACCGGGGCAATGCTCTAAAAATGATTAATGATGATCATCACACTTCTATTTACTTATAACTCAAAAGAAATAAAAATTACAACTCGATACCTATAACAAAGTATGACTAACCATGCAATTGACCAATTCCTGTTGACTCTCTAAATAGATCTAAGTGAAGCATGAGAGTTTAATTCTTTCTACAAAAGATCATGCTGTAATAAATATAAGTGAAGAAAAAGACCGTTCTAGAAACAACTGTTTTCTACGTGAAGAGAAACAGGCAATCCAAATTTCAAATGATATAAGTGAAGCACATGAAGCATTCTATAAAGCCATACTCAAAAGATATAAGTTTAGTACAATGAGCATTCTATAAATCGACCATGAACTATCTCATACCAGCATGGTGCATAAAAGAAAAATGAAAACCAAATGCAAAAGATGCTCCAAGATTTGCACATAACACATGAACGAAATGAAGATGAAAACAAACCGATACTTGTTGAAGAAAGATGGGATGCCTTCCGGGGCATCCCTGATACGTCTCCAACGTGTCTATAATTTTTGATTCTTCCATGCTATTATATTATCCATCTTGATGTTTTATATGCATTTATATGCTATTTTATATGATTTTTGGGACTAACCTATTAACCTAGAGCCCAATGCAATTTTTTTTCCTTGTTTTTGAGTTCTACAGAAAAGGGATATCAAACGGAGTCCAAACGAGCTAAAAATTTACGGTGATTTTTTTATGGACCAGAAGAAGCCCCCGAAGCAAAAGAGTTGGGACAGAAGAGTCCCGAGCCAACCACAAGGGTGGAGGGCGCTCCGTCCTTGAGGTTTACTCATGGACCCTTGACATGAAAATGATGCAAATAAATCCTATAAATACAGAACCCCCCAAAAAGAAACCTAGATCGGGAGTTCCGCTGCCGCAAGCCTCTATAGCCACGAAAAACCAATCGGGAGCCTGTTCCGGCACCCTGCCGTAGGGGCAAACCATCACCGGTGGCCATCTTCATCATCCCGGCGCTCTCCATGACGAGGAGGAAGTAGTTCACCCTTGGGGCTGAGGGTATGTACCAGTGGCTATGTGTCGGAGTAAATGGCCACGGGTAGCCTAACCGACTGCCCCTGGCTCTTCCAAAAAATTACCAGGCCTTTGGGCCTTCAAGCATTTCAAGCATTGGGCCGCCTTCCCCGGTCGGCTATTTCTAAAGCCGACTCCCAGAAGGCGACCCAGCCTCAGCAACCTCCCCCCAAGATAACCACGGGATGGCCGACTCTAGGAAGCCGGCCATAGAGGATGCCGACTTCCCAGAGCTAGCCATGAAGAACGCCGACTCCCTAGAGTCGGCCACGAAGAGCGCCGACTCCAAGGAGCCGGCCAAGACCGCACCCCCCAAAACTACATCCACATAACGGTGACAAGACGGGGTGTGGCCACAGTACGGCCCACTACCCCCGAAGCCCGAGGCAGGCATGGCCACAGGACGCCGTACGGGACGGCCATGTCCCGTCCGGCTCGGCACTGTAGCCATGCTGGCCTCAACGTCACCCACGACAGACGCCAATACGGCCCACGGGCGGCGGGCCCCTTCAGCCAGAGAGAGGCGCGAAGGCGGCCCGGCCTCCCCCAGTCGGCCAAGGGCGTGGCCGGCTCCCAGAAGCCGGCTACCCCCTCCCTCGAAGCATGAGCCACATTAAGGAGACAAGACGAGGTAAGGCTACAGTGAGAGCCCTCGAGGCGGCACACTGTAGCCACGCTTACCTCGACGGAGCCCTCGTCATCAGGGGCGAGGCTACAATAAGCAGCCACTGACAAGACCCTAGGCGGTGGGGTCGGCCTGTCGACCAAGAGGCCGGCAGCCGGCGGGACCCACCAGTCAGCGGGCCCCAACGGCCGGCGGAGAAGCCGGCGAGCATAGACACTGACGGCTAGGACCAGCGCCCAGCCGGATTACAATTGTACCCCCGGGGGGTAGGCCCATATAAACCCCCCGGGACACCCATGCAAAGGGTTGGCTTCTTAGCATTAGACACACACCATAGAGAGAGAGAAGCAAGAGCTAGCCTTGTTCTTCTTCTCCCTTGAACCCAACAGCTCTAGCAGCGTTTGTAGCTACTCTTTCTGATCTAGTGATCATGCGGAGACCCCGCAGAGCAGGACTAGGGGTGTTATCTCCTCGGAGAGCCCCGAACCTGGGTAAGATTCGCCGGCGTGCATGTCTTCGCCTCATCCCGTTTCCAGGCACCGGCGACGTCTTACTGGCACCCACTATGATAAGCCATCCGTTGGCATATGTCGCACCTACCACCCGACATTTGGTGCCCACCGTGGGCTCAGGTGCACCATCGTCCGGAGACCTGTTTTGGACGGGAACCCTCTTCCTCCCCCGCGAGCGCAGCCAGCCTGCTGCGCCCGATGGCGTTTGCCTCGACGCGCTGCAAGGCGTCGACGACGCCTGCGCAGCGAGCTGCCTCGCCGATCTTCTCGGCGAGACTCGCATCTCCGACGAGCCTGCGTCCGACGCAGGCACGGACTACCCCGATAGCCGCCTCGTCAGCCTCCTCGACCAGCTTCACGTCTCTAGCGAGCCTGCTGCAGATGTGGAGTCGGTCGGCTCCACCGACCCGATGCTCGTCGACTCCGACACGGCATCGCTCGATGCCTACCCCTCCGACGTGGTGGTCTTCGACGATCCTCTCCCTCGAGCTGACAGTGGCAGCAGCGCTGTCACCGAAGTTTTGGTCATCAGCCACGTCGCCAACTCGGGCGAGAACGCACACGACGCCCTGCAAGCGACGATGCACGACCTCTCCGTCCCCATCCCGGCCGACGCCGACGCCGAGACCCTGGAGGCACGTCGCCTCGCCCTCGTCGCGGAGGGCCAGAAGATAGCCTCCATGAGATGCCTCACCGAGGCCCACCAGCGCGAAGTCGACCGCGCCGCCTTCGGTACGCCGCCGCCTAGCGGCCCGAGCCGAGCCGGCTTCGTCCAGAAGCGCGGCGCGGCTATCGCTAGCATGCTGGGGGAAGATCGCCCCATTTACTCCACCCTGCTCGAGAATCTGCGAGCCGCTCAGGCGGCCGCCGAAGAGCTAAATGGGCTGGGAGCCGACGAGCTCCCCTACATGACAAGACGGATCCAGCAGCTGATCGACGCGGCTGCAGAACGGCATGAAGCCGGCGCCCGCGCTGATAGTCATCCCCCGCGCCGAGAGCACGCCGCGACGTCCCGCTCGCCGACTGCGAGTGGCGCCCGCCAGAAGAAAGACAAGGAGCCGGCTGCTAGCCGCAGCCGGACTCATATTACCATCGAGCGTGACGCGGAAGGCCGCCCTCGAGCGGCGGTGCGCCAAGGAAACCTGCCTCCTCCCCCGCCTCGAAGAGAGAGACGCCTCACCCCGCCGCTCGTCACGCACCCGACTCTTGGCGACCGACTCGGCCGCCGAGAAGGAGTCGGCGAGAACGACGCCCGCCACCGGATCGACCGCCTTGCTCGATCCTTGGCGTTAGAAGAAGAGGACGATGTCGGCCCGCCATGCTTTGGCCCCCTCATCCATGACAAGCCCTTCCCCAAAGGGTTCTCGCTCCCCAGAGACATGCCCAAGTACAACGGCTCAGTGAAGCCGGAAGATTGGCTCATCGACTACTCCACTGCTGTCAGCATAGCCAACGGCAATCGGTGCGTAGCCGTGAAGTACGTCCCCCATATGCTGCAAGCCACGGCGCGCACCTGGCTCAACAGCCTCAAGCCTTACAGCATCAACAGCTGCCTGGACTTCACGGAAGTCTTCGTCCGCAACTTCACCAGCACGTACAAACGGCCTCCCAAGCCTCGCCAACTCTCCCTATGCGTCCAAGGGCCCAACGAGTCGACCCACGACTACCTCACGCGGTGGGCCGAGCTCCGCAACTCCTGCGAGGGGGTGCACGAGGTTCAGGCCATCGAGTACTTCATCGCCGGGTGCCGAGAGTGCACCCTCCTCAAGCACCGACTCCTCTGCGACGAGCCGGCTACCCTTGACGAACTGTTGGTCATCGCAGACAAGTACGCCATAGCCGACTCCTCGATGAAGACCGAGCTTCGAGTAGACGCCTCTGGGAAGGTGATTGCTCCGGCTCCCAAGACACCGGCTGGCGACTCCAATCGGCGCCCCTACCAGAACGATCACAAGCGCCAGGCCCCCATGCCGACTTCCACCAGTCGGCAGGTAGCCACAGTTGAAGATGAGCAGCCCGAAGAGTGGCCCGCTCCCAAGAAGAAGGGTGGCAGGCCGGCTTGGCAGCCGGCTTTCTCTTACGAGCAGACTCTCGACGCCCCTGCAAATTCCACAGCGGCGCGAAGCCGTCCAACCACACGACCCGAAAATGCCACTGGCTCACGCGAATCTCCAAGGGCGAAGGGTTGTTGCCGCCTCCGCCTCCCGGCCCGCCGCCTCCAGCCCCCCAGCAGCCGGCGGCTCGGTCGGCAGTCGGAGCCATCCAAGACGAGTTCCCTGAAGAGCACGCCGCCTACGTCGTCTTCACTAGCCAAGCCGATGACAAGCGTAGTCGGCGCCGTCAGCATCAAGAGGTCAATGCAGTCGCCTCTAGCGCTCCCGAGTTCATGCACTGGTCAGAGAAGCCAATCAGCTGGAGCCAGGCCGACCACCCAGAGGTGATGCCATCCCCTGGCTCCTATGCAATGGTCTTGGATGTCACCCTCGCGACGGAGAGGCGAGCTGCCCGATTCTCCCGCGTCCTGATAGATGGCGGAAGCAGTATCAATATACTGTACCGCGATACCGTGGAGAAGCTGAACATCAAGGCGAAGCAGCTTATGCCAAGCCGAACCGTGTTCCATGGTATCGTCCCCGGCTTGTCTTGCTCCCCGATCGGCAAGATTAAAATGGATGTTCTCTTCGGAGACAAAGATCATTTTCGCCGAGAAGCGATCTGGTTCGAAGTAGTGGATCTGGAGAGCCCCTACCATGCTTTGCTTGGCCGACCTGCTCTGGCCAAGTTCATGGCTGTGCCCCACTACGCCTACCTGAAGATGAAGATGCCGAGCTCGAAGGGGATCATCACGGTAGCCGGCAATTACAAGAAGTCCATCGAGTGCGCCATGGCCAGCAGCCGGCTGGCCGAGTCCCTCGTGGTGGCAGAAGAGAAGAAAATGCTGGAGCGGGTTGTGGCCATGGCCAGCAAGCAGCCGGCCCTGTCCCCCAACCCCAAAGATTGTGATGCACAGCGCTCGTTCCAGCCAGCCAAAGAGACGAAGAAGATACCTCTGGACCCAGAGAATCGACTGGACTTAGCGTCCGTTGCCCACCCGCAGTCAAACGGCCAGGTCGAGCGAGCAAATGGACTCATCCTCTCCGGCATCAAGCCTCGACTGGTTGTACCACTGGAGCGATCAGCCGGCTGCTGGCTCGATGAGCTGCCGGCTGTCCTCTGGAGTCTGCGCACTACACCCAATAAGTCAACCGGCTTCACTCCGTTCTTCCTTGTATATGGTGCCGAGGCTGTCATCCCAACCGACATCGAGTTCGACTCGCCTCGGATCACCATGTACACGGAGGCGGAGGCCAAGGAAGCAAGAGAAGACGGCATCGACCTACTAGAAGAAGACCGGCTGTTAGCACTCAGTCGGTCCGCCATCTACCAGCAAGGGTTGCGCCGTTACCACAACCGCAAGGTCAAGCCAAGATCCTTCCAAGAGGGCGACCTTGTGCTTCGGCTGATCCAGCGAACAGCCGGCCAGCACAAGCTCTCGGCCCCTTGGGAAGGCCCCTTCGTCATCAGCAAGGCACTAGGCAACGACTCCTACTACTTGATCGACGCGCAAAAACCAAGAGCACGCAAGAGAGATGACTCCGGCAAGGAGTCGGAGCGACCATGGAACGCGAACCTCCTGAGAAGATTTTACAGTTGAAAGCAGTATGTATCATGCTACCCTTTTGTATTAAGTACGAACCAACAGGCCCCCCGAACCTTACTCGGGGACTGCCTTTATTTATCTATGAATGACGAGTGTCATACCCATGAATGTATTATTACATTTGATTTCTTGTCTGGCACCGGGTCCGACTAGTCGGCCCGGGGACTGGCCGCCTTGAGCTATATTAAAAGTTCTACATGAAGTCAGACAAGTAGTGTGCCGGCTCCCGAGTCCTCTCTTGTTGAAAGTCGCAGCTCGAAGAACCGACTGTCCGACTAGCAAGAGACAAGGCAGAAAGGATGCCCACACGAAAAACGGCTAAGGACCAACGAACTTATATAGCAAAAAGACGGCCTCCAACCACGCTTGCCGGCTGTCAGAACAGCCGGCTGGCCGGCTTCCTAAAATACTTAGCTCTAATCCAACAAAGCTAGAGTACTTGCCCTCCCAACTGGCCAAGCACTTCTCCAGCAACAGATTGCAGAGCAACTGTCTGTCTGGGGAGGCGGCAACCAAGGGAGGGCGGCAAAGGAAATAGCAGAAGGATGAAAAGCAAAGAACGAGGAAAAGCCAAATGCATGCATAAGTTATATGTACATATAAAGCCCCCAACATGCCGGTAATAGACATAAGTTCGAATACACCCCCAGTGGGTGGAATTGTGCAGACTTAACAGAATATTGTTCCAAAAGTGACAAGACAGGAAAACAAAAGATAGCAGACTAGACTAAGGCGCTGTGCGGGAGCCAGGCTGGTCGGTGGAGACGGCGTCGCGGGCTGAAGGAGTGGCCGGCTGGCGGGCCTCGGCTTGGTCACCACCGGTGGCAGGCGACGCACCCGCGCGTGACGTGGTGCTGGAGGCACGGTCAGGCTGAGGCCGGTCGGCCGCTCTACCACCCGGCTCGGCGTCTTCACCCTCCTCCTCCTCCTCCTCCTCCTCGCCCTCGTCGCTGGAGTCGATCTCCTCCGCCGAGTCTTCACCGTCTGCCGGGTTCAGCCCGAACCACTCCTCCGGCTGGGCGACACCGTTGTCATCTACCTCAGGGGCGAAGACGCTGGTGTCGGTGTAGTCGGTGATCGCCGAAGCCCGCCGGATGATAGCCGGCCGCGCCGGCTCCAGCTCCGTGTCGGCTTGCTGCCGCCAGGTAGCCAGCTGATCCAGGCTCAGGCCGGGGTACCAGGCCTTGACGAACTCCAGCGCCCGCCTGGCGCCGGACCGAGCTGCCGAGGCCTTCCAGGCTTCGAAGCGACCGACCGCCACCTCCAGCCAGTCGGCAGTCCGACTGGGGGTGCGGGGAACCACTTCGCCGGGCCAGAGGGCGGCCAATACTTGCGCCCCGGCATGCTGAAGTCGGCGGAGCAGTCGGTGAGCCGGCTGGAGACGGGCCTGGATCGCCAAGAGCTGCTCCTCCAGCGAACGGCCAGCGCTTGGGGCAATCTCGAAGCCAGCCTGCCTTCGCGCTTGGCGGCGGGCCTCGATGATCTGGTTGGCGGTGGTAGAATAGCCAGGGAAGTACTCTGTGCAAGAAAGAAAGAGAAAGAAGAGAAAACACCAAGTCAGAAAACGAGCCAAAAGCGGCAGACGGCAAGAAAGGACGAAGAAGTAGGCGGCTTACCGTCAACCAGATCTTCGATCTGACCATAGCCAGTGATCAGAGTTTGCCTCGCTTCAGCCCAGCCAGCCGCTTCTGTCTCGTACTCGGTCTGGAGGGCGGCTTCGCGGTCCTGCACCGCCTTCAGAGCCGCCTTGTGGCCCTCCTCCTGGTCGGCCAACTTCTTGGCCAGGCGGTCGCGTTCCTGCACCAAGGTGGCAAGCTCGGCCTCCTTGGCATGAAGGGCAGTCTGAGACTCTCCCAGCTGTGCCCTCAGACCGGCGTTGGCCGCTGCAGGGACGACAGAAAAAGAAAAAATAATAATAAGAGGAAGTCGTCAAGGAAGATCCGACCCGACTGCTCAGCAGTCGGCCCGAATCTCGGGGACTACACCCAGTGGGTGCACTGACGCGCCCCCACGTGAGATCAAGAACAAAGCACTTACCCCGGCTCTCAGTTAGGTCGGCGGTCTTCTGGGTCAGCTCCCGAGCCTGGGAGTTGAAGGCAGCCGCACGAAGATTGTGGTAGTCCTGCAAGACAGGCAGAAGATCGAAGTAAGAACAAGAATAGCAAAAGCCAAATCCACTAAGAAGTTCCAAGCCGCCTGCTCAGCAGCCGACTCAGAACTCGGGGACTACACCCAGTGGGTGCGCTGATGCGCCCCCACGGAAGAAACCAAGATCAAGAAGAAGCAAGATAAGAAGACTAACCCGGATGGCCGCCCGCGTCACAAGGAATTTGTCGGTGTACTGCCTCAGCGCCGTAGCCTGGGCCTGGAGCCGGGTCCGGACGTCCCGAGCGGCCACGTTCATCACGGCCGTCCCTCCGCCCGGCGTCCACCCCGAGGTGGCGCTGGCCACCTCCACATCCTGGGCCGACGAGCTGGAGCCCGCGGCCGGCTGCGGCTCCGACGCCGCCTTCTGTGGCTCTGACGCAGCCTTCCCCGCGCGCCGGCTCGGCGGCATCCGGACCGCCAGCTCAGTCCTCGCGGCCGGCTTGCCCCCCGCCGACTGCGCAGGAGGCAGATCAGGCCGGTCGCCTTGAGCCGCCCCAGTCGGCGGGGTCGGCACTGGCGCCCTCTCCAGGATGACGACGTCGTCATCCCTCTCCAGCCCTGGCTGGTCGCTGTCGGCTTCTTCTGGCAGGGGCTCCGGGGCCCCAGGCGCTGCGACGCGCAGTGGGGTGACCAACAAGGCCCCCTCTGCCGTCGCCGCAGCTGCAGCCTCCGCTTGGGCCTTGGCTGCGGCGTCGGTGCGCGCCTTCGCCGCCTCCTCCTCCTGCGCCGCCTGGGCGGCGGCCGCCTTCCATGCCTCCGCCTCCCGCGCCTCCTGCGCGTTCCGTTCCGTCGCCGCCTGAAGGTCGGCACGGGGGTCCATGCGGCGAGTGGTGCTACCAGATCCCCTCGGCGACTCAACGACGGAGGCGGCAGCCGCCCGCTCGAGCGACTTCCCAACAAACCCTGTGCGGCGCGACGCTTTTGCCCGCCGCCCCGAGCAGGCGGTGCAGCGGAGGAACCCGCGCCGCGGCCAGATGCCGGCTGACAGCGCGGGACGACTTCGGCCTCGTCGTCGTCCGGCCAGTCGTCGAAGGTGACTCCATGCCCGGAGCCGCCTGCTTCGCCGCCGGCTTGGCCACCACCCGGCTCGGTGTTGTCGTCCATAGCGGCCGCCCCCAAGTCGGGGTCCTCCAGATCGTGCTCCGTCCGGTCGGGGGCAAATCGGCGCTCCGCGTCCGACCCGCCTGCAGGCCGAAGAAGAGGGCTCTGTCGAAAACAAGCGGACTAGTCAGAGTCGGCCAAAAGGAACTCGACAACAAAACTGAGAAAGAGAAAGAGACAAGGAGAACATACCGTGGGCGGCGGATTGGTTCGGCTATATGGCTCCTTGCCGAACTGCCACTCTTCGGAGAGTTTGCAGTTCGCGAGGTAGTTCACCATATAGGCCACCTCCTCGTGCGGCATGTCCTTGGTACACATCCGGCTCGGATCGAGCTGGCCGCTCATCTGACAGATCAGATGAGGGCGGCTCTGGAGCGGGAGTACCCGGCGCGTGACGAAGGCGGCTAGCAGGTTGGACCCCGACAGGCCCTCCGACTGGGTCATCACTCGCACTCGGGCGACGGCTGCGGTCCCAGCCGGCGTCAGCGTCACGGCCCGGTAGGACCACTGGGGCCGCCTGCCCGCCGGTGGGCCGGCTACGTAAGCCGGCAGGTTGACGTAGTCGCCCTGCGGGGCGACGTTCCTGACGTAGAAGTACGACTTTTGCCATAACTTCACCGACTGGATCAGCGTGATGACGGGGAAGGGGTTGTCCGCAGCCACCCTCCGCATCGCGATGAAGGCACCAGTCTGAGCCGGCACGCCCTGCATGCGCGTGCCCAGCTTGGACTGGAAGAACTCCCCCCAGAGCTCGAGGGTAGGGAGGACGCCAAGGTAGCCTTCGCACAGGGTGACGAAGGCAGACAGCAGCACCACCGCGTTCGGGGTGAGGTGGTGCGGCTGGAGCTGGTAGAACTCGAGCCAAGAGCGGAAGAAGGCGCTCACAGGCAGGCCAATGCCGCGTAAGAAATGCGAGCGGAAGACCACCCGCTCGCCCTCCCGCGGCTCCGGCGTAAGCTCCTTCGCCGGCGCGAGACGGACCTCCACCTTGTCCGCGCCGGGCAGCCGCCACGTCTTGCGGAGGAATTCGACGTGATCCTCGTGGACGTTGGAGCCGTCCCAATCCCCGCCGTACTGCTCCGTGGCGGGAGGCGTGGTGAAAATGAGCGCGGCGGCGGAGGAACGAGTGGTGGAAGAGCGCGGTGGCGAGGCGCTGTTGCAAGAAAGGGCAGGAGGAAGAAGATGGCGGAAAGAGGAGGAGCGTGCGAGAGCCTGCTGCTCTCCCCCTCCCCCTACTTATAGCTTCGCAAGGTGAAGCCGGGGAGGCCGGACGTGGGGTGAGACGTGGGATTAACTGCACCCACTCCCCCACGCCTCGCAGTTATTACGCCCTAAAGGCGTGCCGAAACTGCCGCAGGGAGATGTACGGGCGGTTTCGGGCTGCAGAGGATCCACGCCTGGGCCGGGGCGTGGACGTGGCGGGCCCCCGCCCCGCGGCGACGTCCCGTCACGCGCGTGGGCTGGCAGGCTTTTTGGCCAAGAGAGGCCACGTGGTTCGCAGGCGGCAAGTGGCCGGCCCGCGGCCCGGTGCACGCGCTGGCGAGCTCCCGCCCTCCGACTCCAGAATTTTTGGCCAAGACGGCGCGCCTAACCAAGGCCGGCTCCCAGCTGCCGGCTTGTCAAGATAGGAAGCTGACCGAGCTTCTCGACTCCTACCCAACCTCGAAGCCCAATCAGCTTCGGGGACTACTATCGGAGTAAATGGCCACGGGTAGCCTAACCGACTACCCCTGGCTCTTCAAAAAAATTATCAGGCCTTTGGGCCTTCAAGCATTTCAAGCATTGGGCCGCCTTCCCCGGTCGGCTATTTCTAAAGCCGACTCCCAGAAGGCGACCCAGCCTCAGCAACCTCCCCCCAAGATAACCACGGGATGGCCGACTCTAGGAAGCCGGCCATAGAGGATGCCGACTTCCCAGAGCCGGCCATGAAGAACGCCGACTCCCCAGAGTCGGCCACGAAGAGCGCCGCCTCCAAGGAGCCGGCCAAGACCGCACCCCCCAAAACTACATCCACATAACGGTGACAAGACGGGGTGTGGCCATAGTGCGGCCCACTACCCCGAAGCCCGAGGCAGGCATGGCCACAGGATGCCATACGGGACGGCCATCTCCCGTCCGGCTCGGCACTGTAGCCATGCTGGCCTCAACGTCACCCATGACAGACGCCAATACGGCCCACAGGCGGCGGGCCCCTTCAGCCAGAGAGAGGCGCGAAGGCGGCCAGGCCTCCCCCAGTCGGCCAAGGGCGTGGCCGGCTCCCAGAAGTCGGCTACCCCCTCCCGTGAAGCGTGTGCCACATTAAGGAGACAAGACGAGGTAAGGCTACAGTGAGAGCCCTCGAGGCGGCACACTGTAGCCACGCTTACCTCGACGGAGCCCTCGTCATCAGGGGCGAGGCTACAGTAAGCAACCACCGACAAGACCCTAGGCGGTGGGGTCGGCCTGTCGACCAAGAGGCCGGCAGCCGGCGGGACCCACCAGTCGGCGGGCCCCAACGGCCGGCGGAGAAGCCCGCGAGCATAGACACTGACGGCTGGGACCAGCGCCCAGCCGGATTACAATTGTACCCCGGGGGTAGGCCTATATAAACCCCCCGGGACACCCATGCAAAGGGTTGGCTTCTTAGCATTAGACACACACCATAGAGAGAGAGAAGCAAGAGCTAGCCTTGTTCTTCTTCTCCCTTGAACCCAACAGCTCTAGCAGCGTTTGTAGCTACTCTTTCTGATCTAGTGATCATGCGGAGACCCCGCAGAGCAGGACTAGGGGTGTTATCTCCTCGGAGAGCCCCGAACCTGGGTAAGATTCGCCGGCGTGCATGTCTTCGCCTCATCCCGTTTCCAGGCACCGGCGACGTCTTACTGGCACCCACTATGATAAGCCATCCGTTGGCATATGTCGCACCTACCAGCCGACACTATGTGTTTGATATCTCTCTCTCTCTCTCTCTCTCTCTCTCTCTCTCTCGTGTTCTTGATATGGCACGATCTTGATGTACCACGAGCTTTGCTATTATAGTTGGATCTTTGTGACGCCCCCGATTCGACCGTACACTAATCATACACGCAAATGTGTACGACCAAGATCACGGACTCACGGGAAGATATCACAACACCACTCTAGACAAAGAATTAAGTAAAACAAGCTTTATATTACAAGCCAAGCGCCTCGAGGGCTCGAATACATAGCTCGATACACAAGAGTCAGTGGAAGCAACAATATCTGAGTACAGACATAAGTTAGACAAGACTGCCTTAAGAAGACTAGCACAAAAGCAACAACGATCAAAGAGGCAA
Source organism: Triticum aestivum (assembly GCF_018294505.1). NCBI lineage: Eukaryota > Viridiplantae > Streptophyta > Magnoliopsida > Poales > Poaceae > Triticum > Triticum aestivum. The sequence continues at coordinate 138,826,941 of NC_057802.1, forward strand.
GGTCTCCTGCCTAACTACTCCTGGTCGTTGGCGGTCTCCATGTAGTAGTATCCGTTAATAGTGGCATCTGGCTCCAGGGTCCACCAACTGGTTGCAACAACCAGAAAGAAGGAAGAAAGGGGAAAATGGATAGCAAAGTAACCGTGAGTACTCATCCAAAGTACTCGCAAGCATCAGATCGAAACTAAGTATGCATTGGTATGAAATGGAAGGGTTGTATCTGTGGACTGAACTGGAGAATGCCAGAATAGAGGGAAAGGCCTAGCCTATCGAAGACTAGCATCTTCAAGCAGCTGCAAGCATCTTGCAACATGTAGAAGAGTAAAGAATAACAGTTTATAATTAACAGGCATGTGGTAACATTAATGCCCAGAGATCCTTCCCCGACTCCCTGCGAGAAAGCAGGTCCGTTCGTCTGTCACACGTCCCTATCATAGCGAACCTGCAACCGCCACCCTCCGGTTAGTCTGCCCGAAAATGCCTAACACTGGGGAGACATTCCCGGATGTTTTTTCCCTTCGCCGGTATCGCGTAGTACTGCGTTAGAACCACTTAGCTTTGCTTATTGCCTGTCATGCATCTATTTGCTCTGTATTTACTGTTTCTCCCCCCTCTTCTCTCCGGTAGACCCCAAGACCACTGTTGATGCCCCTGTGATCGACTGCGTCGACGACGACCCTTCTTCCCTTTCAACGGAGCTTCTAGGCAAGCCCCCCCTTTGATCATCCCGATATCGCCCATTCCATTCGCTCATGCTTGCATTAGATTTTGCTACTATAATTGATTGCTCCTATTTTGATGCAGAGCCTGCTTTTGTACCTGTTGTTGTACCTTACCTGGTTATCCTAAACTTCTTAGTATAGGTTGGTTAGTGATCCATCAGTGACCCCCACCTTGTCCTTGTTGCCCCTACTTCATCATCGACGACTCGAGCAACGTGATCGACGATCAGAGCCCGACACCTCACATCACATCACGCCCCTTTTGTTGCTCGACTCTGTAGAGCTACTATCGAGTGCCGAGGGTGATACCTCATAACTCACTCCTGGTGATGACTCTGTAGTGTAGCTATTCGGTCGTGGTCATCGAGGGTGATTCCTCCTTAACCACTTCCAATAGGACTCTGTCGTGCAACCCCTCAAGTGTGAACCTCGAGGGTGGCTCCTGTTACATTCACCTTGATGATTACATCGAGTGGAATCCACCAAGGGTGATTCCTCGGGTTTTCCCCTTGATGTTTGGACACACGGTTACCTTGACTTTCCTTGAGACCTTGGTGAAAGTTGGGCGGGCCCGGAGAGCACCCGCAAGATAATTACGTGGCACGGCCGGGCATTCTGGGCCCTTGCCGTAAGTCCACGAGACGGGGCGATGGGGTCACATTATTGTGAGTCTCTGCTCGTCTCTGCAAGCTAATAATACACTATGGTTTGGGTATTTCCATGTGATGCTCAACTCAAAATCCTACACCTACCAATCCCTTCGAGTGAAGCCATTGGAAATCTCATATAGTTCAGTCATATTCTTCAGTGACAGAGACAGAATTCTTCTGGTCTCTGAGGAATTTGTTCTGCCTGAGGAGTTCAGAATTTGCCAGTGCGGATTGCCTACACAGTGAGGAACATGTTAGCCCTGAGGAATTTGAGCCTCAAAAATTCCGACCGTTGCTGTGCTATGCGCCAGCTATCCCAAAATATCTACCCACCTAACGGTCATATCATTGAAGGGCATTTATGTCTTATCATGTCAGGCTGCTGCCTAGGCTATAAATAGCCGCCCCTACAACCACTAGCTGGTTGGCTGCTCCGAGAGAAACCGACACTTGTCATTTGAGAGCATCCCATCCTCCGAGGACTTTGAGAGAAAATCATCGAGTGAGGAAAACCCAAACCCAAACACCTACAAACCCAAAGTGATTGAGCATCACTGAAGAGATTGATCCTGCGTGGATCCGACGCTTGTTACCTTTGAAGACTATGCTTCTTCTAGGCGGTTAGGCGTCATGGTGTAGAGCATCCAAGAGGAATTGTGGATCGCCGAGTGACCGAGTTTGTGAAGGTTTGCAAGTCACCTGAAGACTTACCATGAGTGATTGGGCGAGGTCTGTGTGACCCTAGGTCAAGGAGAATACGGTGAGGACTGTGTGTCCGGGACTGTGTGTCCTCAGGTTTAAATACCTAGCCGCTCCAACCAGACGTACAACTGAGACAGCAGTTGGAACTGGTCTACCAAATCATTGTCTTCACCAAGCTTCCTGGTTCTATTTCCTCATAACTGTGTTGTGCACTTGTTCATATCTGTGTTTGAAGACTTTGACTGAAGACTTTCTCAATTTCCTCAGTTCAATTTCTTCAGTCTGTTTGTCGTCATCCTGTGTTTTTCCTGTGTTTACGCTTCCTGTACTCTGTGCTTGTCTTCATTTCATCATGATGACCATATTTGTGTTCTGTTATGCTTACTTCTGAGTACTTATGCCGCCGCAAGTAGTTCTTTGCTAAGGAATTTCCTCACCCACAAATTCCTTAGTGAAGAATTCATAAAAATCGCCTATTCACCCCCACTAGTCGATATAACGCACTTTCAATTGGTATCAGAGCAAGGTTACTCCCTTGTTCTGTGTGATTTTGGTTTAACCGCCTGGAGTTTTAGTTATGTTAACCGCAGGTATGATCAAGGTCTCTGCTGGGTGTCCTACCTTCGATGGGACGGACTATCCTTACTGGAAGAATAAGATGTGGATGCATCTTGAGGCAATTGATAACGATCTCTGGTATGTTGTGGAAAATGGTGTTCCCTCAGTCACACCTTCTCTGAACGCTACTGATGTGAAGAGATTCAAGCAACTCGATTATCAAGCGAAGAACATCATATGTGGTCATCTGAGAAAAGGGCAGTATGGAAGAGTGAGTGCTTTGGAAACTGCTAAGCTTATCTGGGATAGGCTGTCCAAAGTCAATGAAGGAGTCTCAACACAGCGTGACTCTCGAGTTGACGTTCTTCGCAATCTCTTCAACCGCTTCAAAAGACTCGACAATGAAAATGTTCAACAAACCTTCGATCGCCTCACTGACATCTCAAATGAGCTTCAAGCACTTGGTGCCACCGACATCACCGACCATGAGGTGGTGAAGAAATTGCTGAGATCGCTTGATTCCTCATTTGATACTCTGGCACTGATGATACAAGAATGTGCTGATTACAAGTAACTTGATCCCGCTGATATCCTCGAGAGGCTAAACACTCATGAGTTTCAGCTTGCTGAGAAGAGATATCTCTATGGTTTGAGCTATGGCAGATCACGTGCCCTGAAGGCCAAGACTGTCTTTGAATCTGAAGGTGAAGATTCTGGTAGTAGCCTTGGTGATCCTGAAGAACCGAGCCAGGAGCTAGCACTGCTCGTGAAGAAATTCCAGAGCTTCTCAAGACGTGGTCGCTTTGGAAAATCCTCAAGGAGCAATGATTCCTCGTCCAGTGACTACAAGAAGAGGCTATGCCACAAGTGCAAGAAACCTGGTCACTACATTCAAGATTGTCCTCAGTGGGAAAAGGAATCAAAGAAGAAGAAATACAAGGATTACAGTTCTGATGATGCAAAGAAGAAGAAATCGTCAAAGTCTTCATCATCAAAATCCTCGAAGTCTTCGTCACACAAGAAGAGCAGCTCCAAGAAGGCTCGGGCATTCATTGGCAAGGAAATGGACTCTGAGGCTGAATCTGATGAACATGAGGAAGAGGAGGCATCTGAGGAGTTAGAGTCTGGTGTGGCGAGTCTAGCTCTCGCTACTGCATTCGTCAGCAAGTCTATCTTCAACTCTGAAGAAAATGGCTTCACCAACAAGGCTGATGAAGGCAATGATGACTACGCTCCCACCTATTGCTTCATGGCAAACGGTGCCAAGGTACTCAAATATACCTCCTCTGAATCAAGTGAGAATGAATGTGATGAAAACCTCAAGCCCATCTACTCTAAACTTGCTAAGATTGATGTGAAACAACAAATAGTGCATCCGTTGCATGGCAATCCCTACTCCTTGCATTAACCTCAATCGATGGGCATCTCCATAGCTCATTGATTAGCCTCGTTGATGTGAGACTTTCTCCTTTTTTGTCTTCTCCACATAACCCCCATCATCATATTCTATTCCACCCATAGTGCTATATCCATGGCTCACGCTCATGTATTGCGTGAAGGTTGAAAAAGTTTGAGATTACTAAAGTATGAAACAATTGCTTGGCTTGTCATCGGGGTTGTGGATGATGAGAGCATTCTTGTGTGAGGAGCATGACTAAACTATATGATTTTGTAGGGATGAACTTTCTTTGGCCATGTTATTTTGAGAGGACATAATTGCTTAGTTAGTATGCTTGAAGTATTATTATTTTTATGTCAATATTGAACTTTTATCTTGAATCTTTCGTATCTGAATATTCATACCACAATTAAGAAGAATTACATTGAAATTATGCCAAGTAGCATTCCACATCAAAAATTCTGTTTTTATCATTTACCTACTCGAGGACGAGCAGGAATTAAGCTTGGGGATGCTTGATATGTCTCCAACGTATCTATAATTTTTGATTGCTCCATGCTATATTATATTCTATTTTGGACATTATTGGGCTTTATTATACACTTTTATATTATTTTTGGGACTAACCTATTAACTGGAGGCCCAGCCCAGAATTGTTGTTTTTTTGCCTATTTCAGAGTTTCGCAGAAAAAGAATATCAAACGGAGTCCAAACGGAATGAAACTTTCGGGAACATGATTTTCAGAACGAACATGATCCAGAGGACTTGGACCCTACGTCAAGAAAGCTACCAGGAAGCCACGAGGTAGGGGGGAGCGCCTACCCCCCTGGGCGCGCCCTCCACCCTCGTGGGCCCCATGTTGCTCCACCGACGTACTCCTTCCTCCTATATATACCTACGTACCTCAAACTACCAGAGACGGAGCCAAAAACCTAATTCCACCGCCGCAACCTTCTGTACCCGTGAGATCCCATCTTGGGGCCTGTTCCGGAGCTCCGCCGGAGGGGGCATCGATCACGGAGGGCTTCTACATCAACACCATAGCCTCTCCGATGATGTGTGAGTAGTTTACCTCAGACCTTCGGGTCCATAGTTATTAGCTAGATGGGTTCCTCTCTCTTTTTGGATCTTAATACAATGTTCTCCCCCTCTCTTGTGGAGATCTATTTGATGTAATCTTCTTTTGCGGTGTGTTTGTTGAGACCGATGAATTGTGGGTTTATGATCAAGTTTATCTATGAACAATATTTGAATCTTCTGAATTCATTTATGTATGATTGGTTATCTTTGCAAGTCTCTTCGAATTATCAGTTTGGTTTGGCCTACTAGATTGATCTTTCTTGCAATGGGAGAAGTGCTTAGCTTTGGGTTCAATCTTGCGGTGTCCTTTCCCAGTGACAGTAGGGGCAGCAAGGCACGTATTGTATTGTTGCCATTGAGGATAACAAGATGGGGTTTATATCATATTGCATGAGTTTATCCCTCTACATCATGTCATCTTGCTTAAAGCATTACTCTATTCTTATGAACTTAATACTCTAGATGGATGCTGGATAGCGGTCGATGTGTGGAGTAATAGTAGTAGATGCAGGCAGGAGTCGGTCTACTTGTGTCGGACGTGATGCCTATATACATGATCATACCTAGATATTCTCATAACAATGCTCAATTCTGTCAATTGCTCAACAGTAATTTGTTCACCCACCGTAAATACTTATGCTCTTGAGAGAAGCCACTAGTGAAACCTATGGCCCCCGGGTCTATTTTCCATCATATTAATCTTCCAACACTTAGTTATTCTTATTGCCTTTTATTTTATTTTGCATCTTTATCAAAAAAATACCAAAAATATTATCTTATCATATCTATCAGATCTCACTCTCGTAAGTGACCGTGTAGGGATTGACAACCCCTTATCGCGTTGGTTGCGAGGATTTATTTGTTTGTGTAGGTGCGAGGGACTCGTGCGTGGCCTCCTACAAGATTGATACTTTGGTTCTCAAAAACTGAGGGAAATACTTACGCTACTTTGCCGCATCACCCTTTCCTCTTCAAGGGAAAACCAACGCAGTGCTCAAGAGGTAGCAATCTTGTTCATCGTGATCGTAATTATATATATAATTTTTGGACTCGTGAAGGAGAAATCATCGCTGAAGCTTGGGGGAGGCTTAAGTCAATGTTATATTCATGCCCCAATCATGAGCTCTCAAGAGAAACGATTATTCAAAAAATTTATGCTCGGCTTTCTGACAACAATCGCACCATGCTTGATACTTCTTGTACTGGTTCTTTTATGATGAAGACTATTGAATTCAAATGGGATTTATTGGAAAGAGTTAAACGCAACTCTAAAGATTGGGACCTCGACGAAGGTAAGGAGTCAGGTATAACACCTAAGTTTGATTGTGTTAAATCTTTTATGGATACTGTTGAGGATATAGACCTTGGAGTCACCCGCCAGGAGGGCCGGGTTACTCTAAGGGTCATTGCCAGAAGCCCGGAGTTAAGTTCTAAGATGATGGGCCAGAGATGGGCTGAGACCCGGATATGGCTTAAAGCCCGTAGTTACTATCATTGTTATAGTAGACTTGTAGTGTAAGGCAAGTATTGTTTAGAGTCCGAGCCGGACGCTCTTATGAGCCGGCCGGGTCTTTAAGGGCTGCTGGGCATCAGCCTCCCTATATAAAGGGAGGACCCGGTAGCGGTTTAAGGGCGACAACAATCTCATCGAAAGCCGGGCATAGCTGTTTATCTCCCTGGCGATCGTAACCCTAATCAATAACACCTCAAACTGGACGTAGGCTTTTACCTTCACCGTAAGGGGCCGAACCAGTATAAATCCTCGTGTTCCTTGTCCCGCATAACCCCTTCAAGCTTCCTAGTTGCGATGGCTCCACGACTAAGTCCTAGCTCGAGGACATCTGCTGTGACAATTCCACGACAGTTGGCGCCCACCGTGGGGCAAGCGCACGGTGGATTTGAGTTCTTGAAGGGCAGCTTCGAAGGGCTCAAGGGATACGCTGTGGGCCGGATGACCAAGAGTCGTCGCGGCAAGCTCTACATCGACGATGCGGACTGGGGCCCCGACGCCGGCTCAATTGAGTACGGGTACCGGGTCCCCTTTGGCGAAATTCATGTCTTCATTGGCAAGATTGGTGAGCCGGGCCCCGAGCCGGATCTCCGCGCCGATCTCATCGAAACGGCTCAGCGCGCACAACCCGCCCGGGCCCGGCCTGCCTTAAGGCACGCTTTTGTGGGATGCATCCATGGAGGGCCCTCTGATCCATCCGGGTCCGGTGATGAGGCGGCCGCCGGCTCTGACGGCGAGTCGGCCACTGATGAGTCAAACTCATTGTACCAACTTCAAGATGGCAGGCTCATGGGTTGTTCCGACGGTGACAGTATTCCGGACCTTTTTGAGCCACCAAGTCAGGTTGGAGTTTTTATGGCTGGTGCGCAGCCTGTTCAGAACCCTGCTGCTGGAGCGGGAAACCCGGTGCCTTCTCCGGCTCAGGTGCTGATGGATCTCACGGACAAAATGACGGCCCTGTTAACCGCCACGGTTGACCCGGCGGATCAAGCCCAGCATGATGCGGAGGTGGCACAGTTGAAATTGGATCTGATAAAAGTTAAAGAAGATCTTGCGGCAGAAGGAATTAGGCTGGCTGCAGAGCGGGCGGCTCTCGATGCCCGGACTCAGTTGATTCAGGCGCAGTCCTTACAACTCACGATGGATCAGAACGCGGCCAATGAGGTCATGAAAAGGAGGCATCAAAAGGCCCAGTCCCGACTCCCGCCGGTTTACGATCCCCGCAACCTCTTCAACACGCCAGGTGCAGGGCTAGTAACCCGCCAGGGGTCATGGCACCCGGGTCTGGACCCCTTATTCAGCCGCGAGTGATGGGGCCTCCCCAGGTGCCCCCTGCCCCGCCTCAGTACGTGCCAATACCCCCGGGTCATTATAACAACCCGCTGGAGAACATGGTCGCTGCGGCAGCACGGCTGGCGGCCCTACCAGTTGACGGTGACTCTCCGACGGCTATCGAGACCCGCCGGGTCAGGGAACTCCTTCAAACAGCGCTGGCGCAGCAAGAGGCATACTCCTACAGCCGGGACAGGATCCACTCGACCCCTCGTCCAGGCCAGAGCCCGAGTTACAGCCGGCACATGGTCTCAGCAACCGGCTCAAGTAATGTCCGACGCCATGACCCGCCCCCTGGCCATGGCCCGTTTCCTAATGGAGCCTTTTACGCAGCAGGCCAAGCACGGCAAGAGGCGGAGCAGGCGCCTCAATTGACGGCTTACCAGACCCCCCCGGCGTATCCAACGACGTCCGTTGATGTGGGAATTTCTACCAGGACCGGGGGTGTCCCTTGTTTGGTACCAGCCATCCGTAATGAACGTCTACCTAAGGACTTCAAGGGCCCTAGGAAGGTGCCTAACTATACAGTGGACTTACAGCCTGCAGCCTGGATTGAGAGTTATGAGATGGCCATGGAATTGCTGGAAGTCAGTGAGGCGGCCATGGCCAAATATTTCACCATGATGTTAGATGGAACTGCCCGCACGTGGTTGAAAGGGTTACCGCCGAACTCCATTGGGTCTTGGGCTGAGCTGAAAGCCCGGTTCATTCAAAACTTCAAAGATACCTGCAGGCAATCTATGTCAATTGTGGATTTGACTAACTGTAAGCAGCAGGAGGGTGAGTCCACGACCCATTGGGTTCGCCGGGTCAAGGAGATCATACATTCATCAGATAAGATGGATGCCGGCTCTGCAGTCTTAATGTTGGAACAAAACTGTCGCTTTGTGCCCCTTAAGATGAAGCTCGGGCGGCTCAGCGCGACTGCACCATATGGGTACCCTAATGGCGGCTCTTGTCAAGTACGCCGATTCCGATGGTACCAAGGATCCCCCTTCAGACGATGAAAGGGCAGCGAAGGGAAAGAAGAATGGCAGCGGCAAGGGTCCTCAGTTTAACCCGGGGAACCAAGGAGGAGGCAAGCGTAAGGCCGATGGCAGCCTAGAGTTTGTAGCCAACACCAACTCTCAAAGTAATAACCAGCGACGCAAGGGGAGGCCCCCTCCCCGAGGCGGCGGGTCAGGACCTTCTCTGGAGCAGCTGTTGAATGAACCTTGTCCGAGACATGGCTCTAGAGAGAAGCCAACGACTCATCTGTGGAAGGATTGTGCTATCATGAAGGCCTTTAAAAGCTACAATGGTCCGGGTGGCGGCTCAGGCGGCGGCTTTCATGGCCCGGGCGGCGGCTCAAATTCCGGTCCTCAGAACGGTCAAGGGGGCTTTAATCAACAGTCTGGTCTGGGTCATCAACAGCAGCAGGGGGGTTATCGGACCAACCTGAAGCAGCTTAGCGGTGGACAGTATCACGTGTTCACCACTAGTTTGTGCAAACGAGACGAGAAGCTTCACAAGAGGGCTGTTAATGCTGTTGAGCCGGCGGTTACACGCTACTTGCGGTGGTCTGAGCAGCCTATATTGTGGAGTAGGGAGGATCACCCTCCCCGGGTGGATAACCCGGGCCACCTGGCCTTAGTAGTGGCTCCTCAGGTGGGAGGCTATAAGTTCACAAAGGTATTCATGGATGGAGGCAGCAGCATCAATATCCTCTATTATGAGACTTTTCGCCGTATGGGATTGGTTGATAAGAACCTCAGCCAGTCAAACACCATCTTCCATGGTGTGGTACCCGGTAAGTCGGCTTATCCAGTCGGCAAGATCGAATTGGAAGTGGCTTTTGGTGATGAGAACAACTACAGAGTGGAGAAGTTGACCTTTGAGGTGGTCAAGATAAGAAGTCCGTACCATGCTATATTTGGACGACCGGCTTACGCCAAGTTCATGGCACGGCCGTGTTATGTGTACTTACAGCTCAAGATGCCGGGTCACAATGGGACCATTACGGTTCACGGCAGCCGGAAGGTGGCTCTGGAGTGTGAGGAAGGTGATGCAGCTTATGCAGAGTCTGTTTGCGCCACAGAGGAGTTGAAGTTTTATAAAGACAATGTTGACCCAACAGATATGACCTCTCTGAAAAAGCCAACCACGGAGAATGAACCAGTGATGAAATTTAAATCAGCTGATGAGACTAAACTTGTTGATTTTGTTCCAGGTGACTCGTCTCAGCAGTTTAGCATCAGTGCAAATCTGGACCCGAAATAGGAAAGCGCGCTCATCGAGTTCATCCGTGAGAATAGGGACATCTTCGCGTGGAAACCTTCTGACATGCCAGGTGTACCTAGAGAACTCGCTGAGCACACTCTCAATGTTGATCCAAAATTTAAGCCGGTCAGACAGTTCCTTCGACGGTTTAACGAAGAGAGGCGGAAAGCTATTGGTGAAGAAGTGGCCCGGCTCTTGGCGGCCGGGTTCATTGTTGAGGTTTTTCACCCGGAGTGGTTGGCTAACCCGGAGTGGTTGGCTAACCCGGTGCTCGTACTCAAGAAGAATGGCACCTGGCGGATGTGTGTGGACTACACGGACTTGAACAAGGCGTGTCCGGCTGATCCTTTTGCTCTCCCCCGTATAGATCAAATCATTGATGCTACGGCAGGTTGTGCACGCTTAAGTTTCTTGGATGCCTATTCCGGGTATCATCAGATTAAGATGACAGTTAAGGACCAGGAGAAGACGGCATTCATCACTCCCTTTGGAGCCTTCTGCTATGTGTCTATGCCCTTTGGACTCAAGTGTGCATAGGCGACTTACCAGCGTTGTGTACAGAATTGTCTTCATAAACAGATCGGGCGCAATGTTCACGCTTACGTGGATGATATTGTGGTTAAATCCATCAAGGAGGAAACCCTGATAGATGACTTAAGGGAAACCTTCGATAATCTCCGGGTCTACAACATGATGCTTAACCCGGCCAAGTGTGTTTTTGGTGTTCCTGCAGGCAAACTATTGGGTTTCTTGGTTTCTGACAGAGGCATTGAGGCTAACCCGGAGAAGATCAAGGCTATCACCTCCCTGGCTAAGCCGGCATGTAAAAATGATGTTCAGCGTTTGGCGGGTCGCATCGCTGCTTTAAGCCGGTTTATAAGCCGTTTGGGTGAGAAAGCTATGCCCTTATATCAGTTGATGAAGAAAACTGATAACTTTATCTGGAATGATGCAGCTGATACCGCTTTTGAGGATTTGAAAAAGCAATTGGCAGAGCCCCCCGTCCTTGCGGCTCCGGTTGATAAGGAGCCCTTGCTACTATATGTAGCGGCAAATGCACGAGCCGTCAGCGTGGCTATTGTAGTGGAGCGCAAGGAGGCGGGTAAGGAGCATCCGGTTCAGCGGCCGGTTTATTATGTCAGCGAGGTGCTCATTGAGTCCAAGCAGCGGTACCCGCATTGGCAGAAGCTCATATACGGTGTGTTCATGGCAAGCCGGAAGCTCAAACATTATTTTCAGGGTCATCCCATCACTGTGGTCAGTTCTGCCCCCCTTGGTGATATTATCCAGAACAGAGAGGCTATAGGGAGAATTGCTAAGTGGGCTATAGAGCTTGGACCCCATGGCCTCAAATATGTGCCACACACTGCTGTTAAATCTCAGGCTTTGGTGGATTTCATCAATGATTGGACAGAGTCTCAAGTGCCTGAGCAAAAGCCGGATAACACTTATTGGACTATCCACTTCGATGGGTCCAGACAGTTGGAGGGCTCGGGGGCTAGTGTTGTATTGGCTTCCCCTAAAGGTGACAAGTTCCATTATGTGCTACGTTTTATGTTTCCTTGCACTAACAATGCGGCTGAATACGAAGCTTTGCTCCACGGTCTTCGGGTGGCTAAGGAGATGAGCTTAATATACTTGGCCCTTTGCGGTCTGGGGGCTTGATATGGTTGGGCCTTTTAAACGGTCCAAGGATAAGAAGACCCACCTCTTGGTGGCTGTTGACAAATTCACGAAGTGGGTGGAGGCTGAGCCTGTTAGCAAGTGCGATGCGCCTACGACGGTTCAATTTATGAAAAAGGTGATTTTTTGCTTCGGCTTTCCGCACAGCATCATAACTGACAACGGCACCAATCTGTCCAAGGGTGCTATGGAAGAGTTTTGTCAACGAGAGCATATCCGACTTGATGTTTCCTCAGTGGCTCACCCCCAATCCAATGGTCAAGCTGAGAGAGCTAACCAGGAGATTCTGAAGGGCATCAAGCCCCGGCTTTTGGTCCCTTTGCAACGGACGCCGGGTTGTTGGGTGGAGGAGTTGCCCTCCGTCTTATGGAGCATCAAAACTACTCCTAACAGGTCTATAGGCTTCACGCCTTTCTTCATGGTTTATGGAGCAGAAGCAGTCCTCCCCAGCGACATCCGTCACGATTCACCTCGTGTGGCGGCTTATGTTGATGCAGATAATGAACAGGCGCGCCAAGATGCTCTGGACTTGTTGGACGAACAGCGTGATGTGGCAGCAGCCCATTCAGCGATTTACCAACAAGACCTGCGCCGTTATCATAGTCGCCGGGTCAAATCCCGGGTCTTCCAGGAAGGCGACCTTGTGCTCCGGCTCATCCAGGATCAAACAGATGTACACAAGTTATCCCCACCATGGGAAGGGCCCTTTGTGGTTAGTAAGAACTTGCACAACGGGTCATATTACCTCATTGATATTCGGGAACATAAAGATTCACGTAAATCTGAGGAGGAGACCCGTCGGCCGTGGAATATAGCTCAGCTTCGGCCTTACTACACTTGAGCTACCGGTTCTCGTGGTGTACATATTTATCTCAGACATGTATATATTATGATAAGCAATAAAGCAGGACCTCTGTCCTTTTTTCTCCTCCAGTTATGCGTGTGTTATTCTTACATGCTGATTTGTGGAGGATCCGGCTTATGATCGTATCTGAGTCTAGCCGTACGTAGTAAGGTCACTTGGGGGCTTCCTGTTCAAACATGGGTTGTATTCGAACCAAAGAGAACATAGCTGTCGTTACCCACTTGATTGGCAAAGTGCCGAGCTCGTTGGGACGTTAACTTTGATCATATTTGAATCACAGTTTAACTCCTCTGAGAACCGACGTGGATCGTATTCGAATCAGCATCGTTAAACAATTTTAAGAATCACTTGGGGGCTTCCTGTTCAAACATGGGTCGTATTCGAACCCAAGAGAACATAGCTGTCGGTACCCTCTTGATTGGCATCGCCACACCCATTGGGGGCTATATGATCGTATCCGAATCTTGGCTTAACCCCTTTTGGGCCGGGTCTCTGGTCGTATCCGAACTGGAAGCCCCTAAGTTCTGATTTATCACAAGTTTACTCTGATTATGACAAAGTGTGCATGGCCGGGTTTCACCTGCCGGTTTAATTTTGAGTTTATCTTGTTAATTGAGCATCATGGATGTCATCAAGGCAAGTCAATTAGAGTTAAGATACCAACCGTGCTACCCGGGTTATTTAATCCGGAAGTATGCTTACAGACCGTTAAGTGTGTTATCACGGCTATGTTCAGAGTATAACTAAGGACCAGCCTTTTTTATTCATATTCCGGGTTATCCATCTCAGACACCTGGGTCTCAGGGTGGTAAGCCGCCTTGAGACTTGTGATTTGCCTTTCTATACAGATACTTAAAGGCACCTTTTAAGGTTGAGAACGACAAAGGGATAACTATGACCCGGAGGAACATTAAAAAGATAATTTCAAGGGATTTCAGCATTCATTACGTGCACGATGGCACGGCAGAGATAAATTGTCGCACCTAGTCTATTACAGAATTCCTCAAGTCTCAAGGTTGGAGTGTTGTTTGGTGAACCGCCAGCCGCTTTATGATGCCTGCTGGGTTGAAGTCCCCGGCTCGTCTTCTGCTCCGGTTGATCCCAAGACCTCGAAGGTTGACGATTTCCAGTCGATGCCGCGGAGAGCTTCGAACTGGGCTTCTTCGTCGATTAACCCGGCCAGGTTAATCTCCGGGGCGAAGGTGTGCTGGCGAGCCGGAGGAATCAGATTGAGAGCTTCATAGCGAGGGGTTGGAATCCTCTGATTCTCCGTGTTATATCCCGGCTGATACTTGGTTAAGTCGGTGTCGTTCCCGATGATGGTGGCCACCGGGCGTACAGCCTTCACACACGCCGCGAAATCCTTCTGGTCGAACGCTGAGCCGTCTTCCTTCAGGCTGGGGTAACCCAGGGCGATGTCTGCCGGGTCTAGCTCCGGCAAGAATGCTTTGGCCCGGCTCAGCGCGGCGATTGCTCCGGCTCTCGCGGATGCTCGTCATAGCTCCTGGATCCGCTGCGGCAGAACTGCGAGCCGGCGCAGGACTTCGGCCAGATGAGTTGGCACCTCATTGGATAGGGCCACCACAGCTAAGGCCCGCTGTGATCCGGTGTAGAGCTGTTCCACCAGGGTGTACACGGCCTTTAACTTGGTGACCACGCTCTGGTTCAGGTTGGCGCTTCTGGAACCTGTTTAACAACATCAGATGACCCGGTGACAAGGATGAATCAGGAAATGTAAACATTCTAACATGGATGAAGACCGGTGAGGCGACTTACCGAAGATGGCGGCTACCATTTGGGACACTTGGTGCTTTAGGCTGGAGAGCTCGGCGGTTTTTTCAGAGAGCGCCTTCTCCGCCTGTTCCGCCCGGGTTACCAGTGCGGCTTTCTCCTCAGCCCAGGCCTTCCGCTCAGCATCAAATTCGGTCTTCAGCTTCTCTTGAGCGGCGATGCTAGAGACAAACTTGGCGTTTGCCTTCCGGGTCTCCATCTCTTGAGTCTTTAGCCGGCTCTTGAGATCCGCAAGATCCGACTCTAATTTCTTGCCAACAGCCTGCATATATTTCCGGGTTATTAACAGTCATTTTATAAGTCCCAAGCGCTTTCCAAGCAAAGACACTTGGCACTTGGGGGCTAATGCGTATTGAACGTATCTATCTACGTACTGCCGGCTTAATTGAGTAAGCCGGGGCCTAAGTCTACACCATATTCAAGTATAAGTTGTCGACTTGGGGGCTAGCATGACAAGGGTCACTATGCAGAAAGTAAGAAGACAGCAGAAGGATACCTCAGATTTTTGTTGGATCTGGTTGACCATGGCGATCTCGGCGTCCCGGCTCTTGTGAACTTGGTTGATGTAGCCAGAGACGAGCTCTCCAACGCTCAAGTCGGTGTAGCTGGAGAGGTCCAGATTCACCCGGTGCGGCTGCAGCAACTCCCCCTTCGCGGAGCATTTGGCTAGCACGGTCGGCCGCCCCGGCTCAACATACTCCGTCCGGGTAATTACCACGTCCGGGTCGTCAGTTGGTGGGGCTGAGCCGGAGGCCTCCGGGTTAACCGACGCTTCGTACGTTGTCTTGGTAGTCGGGGCAGGGGTTTCAGGCGCCGTGTCCATGGGAATGGTGGCTTCAGGGGCGGAGGCAGCTGGCGGCTCTGGAGCCGTCGCCTCCGGCTCAGGCAAGTCCGGCACTCCGGCTGACCTGGTCTTCTTTGCTCTTTTGGTGAGCTTTGCCTGGGCACTGAAAAGGCAGAAGTGTCAGGCACACAAGGAATAAGTACAGACAGATAATGTAAGGAGATTGTTATTACCCGGGTGCAGTCTTGAAAGCCGGCAGACTTGACTGCATGGAGTCACCCGAAGAGGGGGAGGTCTCCTGATAATTGGAGTCAGAAGAGTTGAGTGGCTGACGGATGACACGCGCCAACGGATGAAAAGGGTACAGGTGAGAAAAAACCTCAGTGCGACGCTTCCTTGTTGCGTCGGGTAACCCGGCGGAGAGGTCGGTGTCCTTGCGGGCCCGAGTGTGACGCCGGCTTTCGTGAACCTGCTGCTTCAAAAGAAATTGAGGGTCTTGATGAGCTAATGGATGAGAAAAGCTTACTTTCCGGGTTACTCTTCGGACTTTCAGCTGTGGCAAAGGCTCCGAGTCGGAGGAAAGTGATGTTACCTCTTCAACCACCGGGTTACTGGCGCCGGTGTCATCCTGTCAATAAGCAAAATGTTGATAAGGCGGATAGAAACAAACAACAAATATGGCAAGAGTTTAAAGGTTTAAGGGTTACCTCTGACTCGGAGCTGTCGCTTAATTGCAGTAGCTCCGAAGCAGTGGGTCTGCTTCCCTTTTTGCGAGGGGCAGCTTTCTTGGCGGCTTTCTTCGCCTTCCTGGCCTTCTTGGCCGCCTCATGGTCATACTTGACCCGCCAGAATTTATCATCAGCCTGAGAAATACAGTAATGAATTCTTAAAATGGTTCAGAGCAAGGTGACATGCAAAAGAAGTTGAAAGGTTAAAGTCAGCGGCTTACCGCTGGGGCTGGATTGGTCTTGCAGAACGGGGCTAGCCCGGTTCTTCCACAGTCTGCCAGGCTCTCGTTTAACAGAGCCTTGGTCTCTTCTTCAGCAACGTCTTCTGGAAGATCATTGCGACTGTGCCTCTGCGGGTCATCCTTTCGCCCGGTGTACTCACACATTAAGCCGGGGCGGCGGCTCAATGGGATCACCCGCCATGAGATCCAGACCCGGACCAGGTCTATTCCATTCAGACCGTTGCCTAGTAGGGCCTTGATCTTATTGATCGTTGGAAGCAGAGGCTGGCGTTCCGCGGCAGTCAGTTTGTCGGATAGCGGATGAGTCGGCTCTAGGCGTGTTGGGCGAAAGCCGGGCAGCGGGTTCTCGTCAGCCGGGGACGTGTCTTGGCAGTAGAACCAAGTCATATTCCAGTCCTTGGGGTGGCTTGGCGGCTCTGCGTAAGGGAATAGACAGTCCCTGCGCCGTTGGATGGAGATGCCGCCTAATTCCAGACTTGGCCCGTTCGCACACTCGTTTTGGCGGTTTAAGTAGAACAGTTCTCTCAACAGCAGCAAACTGGGCTCCTCTCCAAGGTATACTTCGCAAAAGACTTGGAAGTTGCAGATGTTGGATACGGAATTGGGTCCTATATCCTGAGGCCGAAGGTCAAAGAAGTTGAGCACGTCCCGGAAGAATTTTGAGCCGGGCGGTGCGAAGCCCCGGCTCATATGGTCCGCAAAGATCACTACCTCCCCGTCCCTCGGCTGTGGTCTTTCTTCGGATGGATCAGGGGCACGGTAGGACATCACTTCCTTCTTGGGCAGATATCCGGACTTAACGAAGTTGGCCAGGGTATCGTCCGTAACGTTGGATCTCATCCAGTTGCAAGTGATGGGAGCCTTGGGAGGCATGGTGAAGGTTGGTGGTCTATGGTAAAGAGAAAAGTGTCCGGGTTAATTGTAAGCCGGAGATTATCATTCAAACTACAATGGCGGCTTATGAAGGGGACTCATGATATCTATTCAGATACGGTGGGTTATCTAAGCAGTAGGGGCATTCAGAATAAGTTGGTCATCTACGGCTTACCGCAGTTAATCCGGAGGATTCTACAGAGCATGGTTCTCTTTAAACCGGAAAGTTCTACGGCGTGTGTTTTCTTTAAGTCGGAAATATAAGCCGCCAAGATTCAAAAGCTACAGTTTTTACTATGTGTGGTAAAACAGATTTCACATATTGCAGTAACTTTTTCGGATCAAAATGGTCGGGCGAAATGAAAATTTTCTAGACCTAAAAAACAGAGGCAGGAGAAGTTCTTGAGGTGGAACGTGGTTCTTATGCAGTAAAAAGAGGGTTTTTTGCAGGTGAAATGGATCTCAAACATCTACCGCAGTGGTTCTACAAAGAGTTAAGATCAACAGGGGCAGTGACTACCGGAGCTACCGAAACTTGTGGCTATGGTGACGAACATCAAGAACACAGACGAACTCTACCACAGATCTATTCTAGTAAGGCAGAGGAGACTCACCGGAGTTGGGGAAGAGCGAAAGTCGCCGCCGTTATCTGGTCCGAGTCAGGGTGATGCAGCGGCCGGGTTGATGAAGGTCAAGGGCGCGACGGCGGCGGCAGTGGCAGAGCTCGGGCAGAAGAGCGACGGCGCGAGGAGGAAGAAGGAGAGCGTGAGAAGAAAGCGTTGGGCCGGCCTATTTATAAGGCAGAGTCATAAGTGGGCGCGAGATTCAAGGAGACCACGGCATGGTTATCTCCCCCTCACGGCGCCTCGATTTTCGGAATGACAGTACAAGCAAAGATCCGTTGCGGATCTGGCGGAGTAAAAAAGGACTTAATGGAGGATGACGTCACGGCGGATTATCCGGAGTCCAGAGGATGACGTCACTCCGGGTTATGGCCTTCACATGAATGGTAAGCCGGAGATTTTCTCTGTCGGCAGAGTTGAAGATTGACACGAGCCGGCTCAAGTCAATCTGGGGCCTAATGTTGAGGATATAGACCTTGGAATCACCCGCCAGGAGGGCTGGGTTACTCTAAGGGTCATTGCCAGAAGCCCGGAGTTAAGTTCTAAGATGATGGGCCAGAGATGGGCTGAGACCCGGATATGGCTTAAAGCCCGTAGTTACTATCATTGTTATAGTAGACTTGTAGTGTAAGGCAAGTATTGTTTAGAGTCCGAGCCGGACGCTCTTATGAGCCGGCCGAGTCTCTAAGGGCTGCTGGGCGTCAGCCTCCCTATATAAAGGGAGGACCTGACAGCAGTTTAAGGGCGACAACAATCTCATCGAAAGCCGGGCATAGCTGTTTTGCTCCCTGGCGATCGTAACCCTAATCAATAACACCTCAAACTGGACGTAGGCTTTTACCTTCACCGTAAGGGGCCGAACCAGTATAAATCCTCGTGTTCCTTGTCCCGCATAACCCCTTCAAGCTTCCTAGTAGCGATGGCACCACGACTAAGTCCTAGCTCGAGGACATCTGCCGTGACAATTCCACGACAGATACCGATGTTTTCCGTAAATTTAGCACTAAATATGGACTTGACTCTGAGATAGTAGCTTCTTTTTGTGAATCTTTTGCTGCTCACGTTGATGTCCTTAAGGAGAAGTGGTTTAAATATAATCCTCCCACAAAAGTAAAAGTAGTTGCACCTACTAAAGTTGAAGAAAAGACTATCACTTATAACAATCATGTTGTTCCTACTGCTTATTTTGAGAAACCACCTTTTCCTGTTAGGATAAAGTATTATGCTAAAGCTTCAACTGTGGTTCGTAAAAGCAATATCAGAACCTATACACCTCCTGAGCAAGTTAAAGTTGAACCTAATATTGCTATTGTTAAAGATCTCTTGGCTGATAATATTGATGGGCATGTTATTTATTTCTATGATGAGACTGCTAGAATTGCTAAACCTAGTGCTAAAGATAAACATAGACCTGTGGTAGGCATGCCTGTTATTTCTGTTAAAATAGGAGATCATTGTTATCATGGCTTATGTGACATGGGTGCTAGTGCTAGTGAAATACCTATTGACTTATGCAAAGAAATTATGCATGGTATTGCACCTACTGAGTTAGAAGAAATTGATATCACAATTAAGCTTGCCAATAGAGATACTATATCACCAATTGGAATTGTTAGAGATGTTGAAGTCTTGTGTGGGAAAACTAAATATCCTGCTGATTTTCTTGTTCTTGGTTCCCCACAAGGTAGCTTTTGTCCCATTATATTTGGTAGACCCTTCTTAAACACTGTTAATGCTAAGATAGACTGCGAAAAGGATGTTGTTACTATTGGTTTAGGTGATATATCTCATGAGTTTAACTTTTCTAAATTTTGTAGACAACACCGTGAAGAGGAATTTCCTAGTAAAGATGAAATTATTGGTCTTGCTTCTATTGTCGTACCTCCTAGTGATCCTTTAGAACAATATTTGCTAGACCATGAAAATGATATGTTTATGAATGAAAGAAAGGAAATAGATGAAGTGTTCTTTAAACAGGGACCTATTCTGAAACACAACTTGCCTGTTGAAATCCTAGGGGATCCTCCTCCACCCAAGGGTGATCCCGTGTTTGAGCTTAAACCATTACCCGATACTCTTAAATATGCTTATCTTGATGAAAAGAAGATATATCCTCTTATTATTAGTGCTAACCTTTCAGAGAAGGAGGAAGAAAAATTATTGAAAACTCTGAAGAAGCACCGTGCTGCTATTGGATATACTCTTGATGATCTTAAGGGCATTAGTCCCACTCTATGTCAACACAAAATTTGGAGAAAGCCACCAAACCAGTTATTGATCATCAGCGACGGTTGAATCCTAAGATGAGAGAAGTGGTAAGAAAGGAAATATTAAGGCTCCTTGAGGCAGGTATAATTTATCCTGTTGCTGATAGTCAGTGGGTAAGTCCTGTCCATTGTTGTAAGTGCATCTAGTGCCCCTTAGTGATTTTGGTGTATTGAAGACTTATAGGTTAAGGAACTAATGCGTTTGTGAGTGCACATAGCTCTATAAGTCTATCAGGAGTTTGATAATTACAGAGAAAGTCGACCCCTAAAAATGAAGTTCTTCGACTGAAGACTTTGGATTTCTGAAGACTTTCTGAAGACTTTGAAAGTGAAGAAATTAGTGTGACCTTGAAGACTTGGTATTCATTTGAGGAATATGAAGCGTGAAGACTTTTGTTTTCGTAGTTTCATTTTCTCTTTCTTGAGTCATAGGAAATACCGTACTGTTAAAGGGGGTCGAGGAAATACTAAGGAAAAATTTCCATGTGATGCTCAACTCAAAATCCTACACCTACCAATCCCTTCGAGTGAAGCCATTGGAAATCTCATACAGCTCAGTCATATTCTTCAGTGACAGGGAAGAAGTTCTTCTGGTCTCTGAGGAATTTGTTCTGACTGAGGAGTTAGGAATTCGCCAGTGCGGACTGCCTACACAGTGAGGAACATGATAGCCCTGAGGAATTTGATACTCAAATTTCCGACAGTTGCTGTGCTATGCGCCTGCTGTCCCAAAATATCTACCCACCTAATAGTCATATCATTGAAGGGCATTTATGTCTTATCATGCGGGCTGATCCCTAGGCTATAAATAGCTGCCCCCTACAACCACTAGCTGGTTGGCTGCTCAGAAAGAAACTGACACTTGTCATTTGAGAGCGTCCCATCCTCCGAGGACTTTGAGCGAAAATCATCAAGTGAGGAAAAACCCCAAACCCAAACACCTACAAACCCAAAGTGATTGAGCATCACTGAAGAGATTGATCCTGCGTGGATCCGACGCTTGTTACCTTTGAAGACTGTGCTTCTTCCAGACGGTTAGGTGTCATGGTCTAGAGCATCCAAGAGGAAATTGTGGATCGCCGAGTGATCGAGTTTGTGAAGGTTTGGAAGTCACCTGAAGACTTACCACGAGTGATTGGACGAGGTCTGTGTGACCTTAGTTCAAGGAGAATACGGTGAGGACTGTGTGTCCGGGACTGGGTGTCCTCAGGTTTAAATACCTAGACGCTCCAACCAGACATACAACTGAGACAACAGTTGGAACTGGTCTACCAAATCATTGTCTTCACCAACCCAACTGGTTCTATTTCCTCAACTCTTTCATTTCCTCATTCCTGTGTTGTTCAATAGGTCATATCTGTGTTTGAAGACTTTGACTGAAGACTTTCTCAATTTCCTCAGTTCAATTTCCTCAGTTTGTTTGTCTTCATCCTGTGTTATCCCGTGTTTACGGTTGTAACATCCCAAAATTTCAATTTGGAAGGTTATACATTAGATCATCATTGCATAGCATATTTTATTGCATTCTGACAAATCCTCGAAAAAATCCTAAGCAACTCAAGGACCCTTGGAGAGCGTTGGGGATTTTCATGGTTTTCATATTTGATTTTTATCAAATAATGAAACGAGGATTTTGGTTTTAATTATTTTTCTCCCCGAAAAGATTTCGTATTAAAATAAATGAGAGGAGAAAATATGACTTCTCCAAAATAATTGAAATATTGGAGGAAAAAATATTAAAATCAAATATTGGATTTTATTCGGGTTTTATTTGCAATTTTAATTGCATTAGAAAAATTGCATGTTTTCAAAACTTCATTTTTGGGCCAAGAAAATGTTCATCTTGTTCTAATTATTTTAATTAGACGGTGAAAATTTGTTTTAGCATTTTTGGATTTTTATTTATTTTTCTATGATTTTTTTAGATTCGGCGAAATTATTTTAAAAAAAAGTCGCCCGAGCGCCGACTGGGCCGAAGCCCAGCCGACGGCCCAGCTTCCCCGCGCGGCCCAGCCGCTGTCGTCTCCCACCAGGAGTCGGACGCCGCCGCCGCCCGTGTCCCGCTAGGACACCGCCGCCGCCTTGCCCCCTCCCCCCACGGCACCCCTCCCCTCCTATAAGTACCCCACCCCGCCCCCTCTCCCTCACCCCATTCGCCGACCCGACGCCGCCCGCCGGAGCTCGAAGCCGCCGCCGCCGAGAGGAGCCGAAGCCGCCGCCGTCCGGAGCCCGTATGCCGCCGCCCTCGTCGCCCCTCGCCGCCCCCGACGACCTCGCAGCCCCGCCGCCCCTCGCCGCACCTCGCCCGACCCACTGGAGCCCGTCCCGAGCCTCGCCGGAGGTTAGCCGGAGCCGCCGCCGTTCGTCGTCCGTTTTTTTTAAAACCGCCTCGGTTTTTTCTCGAAACCCTAGATTTTTTTAAAAATAGATCGGTTTATTTTTCTTCTTCGGTTTAATTAATTAGTGAACGTCCACCGATCCGTTCGTTTTAACGAACGTGTTCGTCGGTTAGTCGCTGTTAACGAACGTCCATTTGTTTAACTGTTCGTCAGTTTTCTTTTTCGTCGGACTTTCCGCGATTATTCCAGATCGCGATTTCTGATCAGATTTTCGTTTTAGTTTATCCTTTCGCTCGTTTATCGGAATCAGGCGATTCAAGCGCCTAGAGTTTCGTCTCAAAATTTTCTTTCCGTTTAACCTACTCAAACAAGTTTTTGCTACTGTAAAATTTGACTTAGATCCAGATTAGTAAACGAAGCCTGTTTCTCTCGCCGTTTGACTTTCGTTGCTTCGTTCGATTTGATTCTTTTTGCAAACTGGAGTTCTTAAGTTGAACTTTCTGGTTAGATCTTTTATTTGAGTTTTACCTGTGCATTTGATGAGTGCTTATTGTATGCTTGTTTGTTTGCGATAGAGTACCCGGAGTGCGCCGCTTGCTACTTCGAATCTCTAAGTTTCACGGATCATCAGCAAGGCAAGTAACACTTTGATCATACCTTTTTACTACCCAGTTTTATTGCATTAGACCAACCCTCAAACATTGCATGGTTAGGATCTAATGAAATTGTGGGTATTGGGATGTAGTTGAGGTAGTACCTATTACCTGTTTATTATCAATCCCTTGGGAGTTACTTCTACGTTTGCTTATATCGCTATGCTATGCTAGTAGACGTGGATTGGGTTTGAGAGATATTCACGACAGATGTGAGATTGTTAATTAATGGTTTACTTAAGGTGGCAACTAAAACTCACATCTGGGTGGATTGAGGCACCTGGAGAACCCAGTGTTGCCTGTTTTTCTAAGGACCGCCACCCAGGCTCAAAGGGATCATAAGATTATTCATGCTAGAAACTTCCGTGTGCAGCCACAAGCTATTATGGGCTCTAGCATAGTTGAGTAGGTTACATGATCTCTTGAAGAGGTGGGCTAGCAGATGTAGGGGAAAGTAGGTGTAACTGTCCACCCGGAGTAAAGAGTTATTGTTTCTGAAAGACCGTGTCTCGGTCATCCGTTTCTCAAACATCATGTAGTGCGAGAATCAAGCGAAGGCGATCGAGTCTTGTGGGGAAAAGTGCGTAAACCTCTGCAGAGTGTACAAACTAATCATGGTTAGCCGTGTCCTTGGTTATGGACATCTTGAGTATCTAGTACTTGGATTATCATGTGAATCTCATCACCATGTTACTTTAATTAATTTTGTTGGGTTAACGATGATACTTAATTGGGATTGAGAATGTTGTCAACCATTCTCAATGTTTAACAACCACCATGATAGTTAAATAAAATTTATTCCTTTGCAGTAGGGAAAAATTGGCTTTTTTGCAAAACAATAACCATAGAGCTTACCACCAGCCATATATGCATGTAGAATAGCATTATTATGTTCATTACTCTCTATGTGTTACATTGCCAGCATATTCCATGTGCTGACCCGTTTTCGGGCTGCAACATTTTATGTTGCAGACTTTTCAGACGACGAGTAAGGTGCCTTAGGTCGTGGTCTTATACTCAGTGATGCCGTTGGAGTTGATGGACTCACTATTCTTCCAAGTCTTCCGCTGTTATCGTATTAGATGGCCCTAAGCCATATTTATCATACTTATTTCTCTTTTGAGATACTCGATGTAATAAGTGTGTGATTGCTACTCTGTTATAAATCCTCCATTTGTACTGTGCGTGTCAGCATTACTGATCCAGGGATGACACTAAAGCAAAGAGCACAGACTGTTTGAGGTCTGGTCGCTACAACGGTTTCAGTACTCTATGCGTGTTTTCATTTCATCATGATGACTATGCTTGTGCTCTGCTATGCATACTTGTGAGTACTTATTCCGCTGCAAGTTGTTCTTCGCTAAAGAATTTCCTCACCCACAAATTCCTCAATGAAGAATTTATAAAAATCGCCTATTCACCCCCCTCTAGTCGATATAACGCACTTTCAATTGGTATCAGAGCGAGGTACTCCCTTGTTCTGTGTGATTTTGGTTTAACCACCTGGAGTTTTAGTTATGTCGACCGCATGTATGATCAAGGTCTCTGCTGGGTGTCCTACCTTCGATGGGACGGATTACCCCTACTGGAAGAATAAGATGCGAATGCATCTTGAGGCAATTGATAACGATCTCTGGTATGTTGTGGAAAAAGGTGTTCCCTCTGTCTCACCCTCACTAAACGCTGCCGAGGTGAAGAGATTCAAGCAACTCGATTCTCAAGCGAAGAATATCATATGTGGCCATCTGAGCAAAGGATAGTACGGAAGAGTGAGTGCTTTGGAAACTGCTAAGCTTATCTGGGATAGGCTGTCCAAAGTAAATGAAGGAGTCTCAACACAGCGTGACTCTCGAGTTGATGTTCTTCGCAATCTCTTCAACCGCTTCAAAAGACTCAACAATGAGAATGTTCAACAAACCTTCGATCGCCTCACTGACATCTCAAATGAGCTTCAAGCACTTGGTGCCATTGACATCATCGACCACGAAGTGGTGAAGAAACTGCTAAGATCGCTTGATTCCTCATTTGATACTCTGGCCTTGATGATACAAGAGCGTGCTGATTACAAGTCACTTGATCCTGCTGATATCCTCGAAAGGCTAAACACTCATGAGTTCCAGCTTGCTGAAAAGAGAGATCTCTATGGTTCGAGCTATGACAGATCACGTGCACTGAAGGCCAAGGCAGTTTCTGAATCTGAAGATGAAGACTCTGAAAGCAGTCTTGGTGATCCTGAAGAACTGAGCCATGATCTAGCACTGCTTGTGAAGAAATTCCAGAAGCTCTCAAGACGTGGATGCTTTGGAAGACCCTCAAGGAGCAATGATTCCTCATCCAGTGACTACAAGAAGAGGCTTTGTCACAAATGCAAGAAACCAGGACACTGCATTCAAGATTGTCCTCAGTGGGAAAATGAATCAAAGAAGAAGAAATACAAGGATTACAATTCTGATGATACGAAGAAAAAGAAGAAATTCTCAAAATCTTCATCATCAAAATCCTCAAAGTCTTCATCTCACAAGAAGAGTAGCTCCAAGAAGGCTGGGGCATTCATTGGCATGGAAATGGACTCTGAGGCTGAATCTGAAGAAAATGAGGAAGAGGAGGCATCTGAGGATTCCGAATCCGGTGTGGCGAGCCTAGCCCTCGCTACTGCATTCGTCAGCAAGTCTATCTTCAACTCTGAAGAAAATGACCTCACCAACAAGGCTGATGAAGGCAATGATGACTACGCTCCCACCTATTGCTTCATGGCAAAGGGTGCCAAGGTACTCTAATATACCTCCTCTGAATCAAGTGAGAATGAATCTGATGAAATCTCAAGCCCAGCTACTCTAAACTTGCTAAGATTGATGTGAAACAACAAAAGGCTTTTGAAAAGGTTCAAAACATGCTAGACAAAAGTGATGATATGTTGGGTGAAGAAATGGATCGCACTAAAACCTTGACTGAAAATCTTCAGAGACTTCAGACTAGGTTTGACAACCTTCAAGGTCATCATAACACTCTCTTATCTGATCATGAGAAGCTTTCTTATGAATTTCTTCAAAGAAAGAAAGATCTTGAAAAGCTAAGAGTGAGTTATGAAGATCTTCAGAAGGAGCGCGATTCATTACTTTCTCCACAAATCAGCGCTTCTCAGGAAGAATTTGTTCCTCCATGTTTGAAATGCATTGAACGTGAATCTGCTAATTCTTCACCTGAATGTTCAAATGCTTCTAATGCTACAAGTTCTTCAACAGTCTCTGCTATCACTAATTCCTCATCTGAGGACATTGCTAGTGTCAGTGATGATGTAGGGCTGAAGGAATTGTACATGACAGGCATGTACAAAAGCCTCAAAGGGCATCAGACTCTTTGTGATGTGCTTAAAAAGCAGATTCTGAATAGGAACCCTAGGAAAGAGGGTATTGCCTTTGAGAGGAAACTCAATGCTGATGGTACTTATTGGAAGCCTGTACCCTAAAACCTCATGGGTTGCTGCAAAGGGACCTCTAGTAGATCCATCTAATCTATCTGGCTTTACATGTGAATATCCTCATTCTTCTGATGAGTCATTTGACTCCAACTATAAACTGTTCAAAAATGAGAATGGTGAAGTATTTGCTAGATATGTTGGCACTAACTGCAGGAATGGTTCCCCTATGAAGAGAATATGGGTTCCCAAAAGATGCGTTGAAAGTCTTCAGGTGAATGTCCTCATGACACCACCTGTGAAGAATAGGAACCCCAGATCAAACTCTTCATATGGATCCAAGTCCTCATACGGACCAAATTCCTCACGTGGATCATATTCCTCAAAAGGATCAAAGTCCTCATATGATTATCGTCGTGCTAACACCTCTGTTTCGCAGGGAAGAGCTAAGGGCTATGAATATGAGCATTATTCTTTTAACCATTATGTTCATAAGTCCTCGAAGAATTTCTCTGCTTATTCATATGCTTACCCTAACTCCTCTTATGTGAAACGAAATGGACTGGCTTCTATGCCACCTTTCTCGTATGGAGCTCGCAGAGTGATGAATTCTTTGCCACCCCTTCAGATGTGGGTGGTGAACAAAAAGAACTAATTTCTTCTGCAGGGTCAGGTCTCAAGACGTGCGTAAACGTCTGAAGAATTTGCTGGAGACCTGAAATTGCGTGAAAGGACGCAGGCTAATCATGAAGAAATGAACTTACATTTTTCACGTCCTCATACTGCTTTATCTGTTCCATTCCTTGATGAAATTGATCTGAGAAATTGATGTCATATTCTTCACTGGAGAAGTATATGAGTTCGTAAGCTGCACTAATTCATCTGCAGGATGATCAACCCAAAGCCAATGAGTGGGTCCTCGATAGTGGATGTACAAATCACATGACTGGTGACAAGAATCTATTGATTGATGCTCCCTTATCTCCATCGCATCTGAAGCTTATCATCTTCGCTGACAAAGGCAAAAGTCAGGTATTGGGTCTAGGTAAGGTTGTGATCTCAAAGGATCGACACATGGACAAAGTAATGCTTGTCGAGTCCTTAGGATACAACCTCATGTCTGTCTCAATGCTTTGTGATATTGATATGGTTGTTGTGTTTGGCAAGTATCGTTGTGTTGTGATCATGGAAGCTGACAATTCCAAAGTCTTCGAAGACTTTAGGAGAGGAGACTTGTACATTGTTGATTTCTCTACAGGACCACAACCAGCCGTATGTCTACTTGCAAAAGCTTCAGAAGGCTGGCTTTGTCATCGACGACTTGGTCATGCAGGCATGAGGAATTTGCACACGCTTGCGAAGAAGAAGCATGTCATTGGCATTGGGAATGTAAAATTCCTCAAGGATCACTTATGCGGAGCCTGTGAAGCTAGAAAGATGACCAAGGCCAAACATCCAGCGAAGACTATCATGACCACTACTCGACCATTTGAATTGCTTCACATGGATCTTTTTGGTCCTAATCATTATTCTGCAGTTTCAAATTAAGCATCTCAATATGGCTTTGTTATTGTTGATGATTACTCTCGTTACACATGGGTACACATTGTTACTTACAAACATGAAGTGCAGGAAGTCTTCAAACGATTTTCTTCGAGAGCTTCAACCAACTTTGGTGTGAAGATCAAGCACATCAGAAGTGACAATGGAACTAAGTTCAAGAACTCTGGTCTTGATGACTATCTTGATGAATTTGGTATTACTCATGAGTTATCTGCTCCTTATACTCCTCAGCAGAATGGCGTCGTGGAGCGCAAGAACAAGACTCTTGCTGAGATGGCTCGCACTATGCTTGATGAATACAAGACGCCTCGTCGTTTCTGGATTGAGGCAATTGATACTGCATGCCACATCATCAACAGAGTATATCTTCACAAATTCTTCAAGAAGACTGCATATGAACTCCTCACTGATAAGAAACCCAATATCCCACTAAGGTAGATGAAGCATTTCTAGAGCCTGAGTGGATTCAAGCTATGCAAGAAGAATTACATCAGTTCGAGCTCAACAACGTCTGGGAACTGGTCAAACGTCCAGATCCTCGCAAGCATAATATCATTGGCACAAAGTGGATCTACCGCAACAAGCAAGATGAAAATGGTCTTGTGGTGAGGAATAAGGCACGACTTGTAGCGCAAGGCTACACACAGGTTGAAGGAATTGATTTCGATGAAACTTTTGCACCTGCTGCTAGACTTGAGGCTATTCGCATATTACTTGCTTATGCTAACCATCATGATATCACCTTATATAAAATGGATGTGAAAAGTGCATTCCTCAATGGTAAGCTTGAAGAAGAAGTATATGTTGCTCAACCCCCAGGTTTTGAAGATCCAAAGCATCCTGACAAAGTCTTCAGACTTAATAAGGCCCTCTATGGCCTCAAGCAGGCCCCTCGGGCGTGGTACGATACTTTGAAGGAATTCCTCATGAAGAAAGGCTTCACACCCAGTTCACTTGACCCAACTCTTTTCACTAAATCTTATGATGGTGAATTGTTTGTGTGCCAAATATATGTTGATGATATTATCTTTGGCTGTACTGACCAACGTTACAGTGATGAATTTGCCTATATGATGAGTGAAGAATATCAAATGTCTATGATGGGAGAGTTGAAATTCTTCTTAGGTCTTCAAATTCGTCAATAGCGCAATGGCATATTCATATCTCAGGAGAAGTACCTCAAGGATGTACTGAGGAAATTCGGCATGCAAGATTGCAAAGGGGTCAAAATTCCAGTGCCCACAAATGGCCATCTATGCACTGATGAAAATGGTATTGACTTCGATCAAAAGGTATACCGCACCATGATTGGTTCTCTATTGTATTTATGTGCATCTAGGCCAGATATTATGCTTAGTGTTTGCATGTGTGCCCGATTTCAAGCTACACCGAAGGAATCACATCATAAGGCTATGAAACATATTCTTCGATATCTAGCTCACACACCAACACTTGGACTATGGCCCAAGGGCTCGGCTTTTGATCTCATTGGATATTCAGACTCTGACTATGCTGGTGATCATGTGGACCGCAAGTCAACATCTGGCACATGCCATTTCCTCGGACGATCTTTTGTCTGTTGGTCCTTGAGGAAACAGAACTGCGTATCAATGTCTACTGCTGAAGCTGAATAAATTGCTGCTGGTTCTTGTTGTGCTCAATTGCTGTGGATGAAGCAAACTCTCAAGGACTACAGCGTCAACATGAAGAATGTGCCTCTCTACTGTGACAATGAGAGTGCCATCAAGATTGCTCATAACCCAGTTCGGCACTCGAAGACCAAGCACATTCAGATTCGTCATCATTTTCTTCGTGATCATGTGTTGAAGGGCGACATTTCTATTGAGCATGTGAAGACTGAAGAACAACTAGCCGATATCTTCACGAAGCCCTTGGATGAGAAGAGATTTAGCAAGTTGCGGTGTGAGCTAAATATCCTAGAATCTTCGAATGTTCTCTGAAAAGGACACTCATCCTAACACTTATGCAAAATTGATGACTTAGATGTGCAACACATGAAGAAAAGTTTTTCTTCAATCAATGAAGACTAACAATCTAAGTGTGAAGAAATTAATGAAGAATTTGATTCTCAGAGCCCTACGACAATTGTACGCGGTGTCTGAAATCATCATTCTTATACGGTGGGTCACGCCACCACCAAAAGTTGAAAATCTTCAATTTGAGTTTTTCCTCAGTTTTGAAATTCCTCAGTTGTTCATGTTCTTCAACTTTGCATTGTCTTCACTGTTTCCGTCGTTTTTCTTCATTGGTTATACATATATATATATATGAGTTTATGTCCTCTACAACATTCACTTATTGCTAATTCTTCATGTCGTTTTTTTGCTAAGTGAATGTGATCGGACCCTTCCCCCTCTATGCTAAACTCAACCCAATCTATTAACAAATTCTTCATGTGCGTTCTATTTGAAACTCATTCAAAATCTTCACTGTGTCCTTGTCAGCTGAAGAATTTGCAACAGAAATTTTAACTTATCTTATCTAAATTTTCGGCTTTGCCGCTCAAACCGTTCCGCATTCCACGAAACACTTATCTATTCACCCACGATCTCACATGATCTCCACTTCTCAGTACGTGGGTGACACATGTCAAGCGAATGAGGAGGGTCAGGGGCACGTTCGTCCAATTTCTTCGGGCAAACAGTTTTTCACCGTGGCTATAAATACCCCTCCCCTTCCTCACTTCTCTTTTACTCCGCTCGACCTCACGCCAGCTCGAGCTTCTCAAACCCTAGCGCCGCCGCTACTTCATCATCGCCGATGAGGAAGAGCTTCACTGCCTCGACCTCGTCGCCGTCGTACTCGCGCCGGCTGCGGATTTCTTCACTCCGCCGCCGCCGTAGCTGTCTTCCTCAGCCGAGTTAGGGCGTGAAAGATCTGAACTGACGAACTTCACATCTACACCTCTCAGTTCATCGCGTTCTTCATCCAGGATAATTAAAAGTTACTTTTATTACCCTCTTTGATTCGACTAATTTCTACAAAATCTTCAAAGGTGTTTATTCTTCAAATTCTTCACGCACTAAACACCTCACATGTCATCTGTTCTTGATTCATTTCTCTAAGCTATATTTTTCTTCAAGATTCCTCAGTTGTGTGGATTTTTTGATCATACAACTCTGGAACCTAAGACAAAGAACGCTTAGTGAAATTCTTCAGGACTCATCTGGTCAAATTCCTCAAACTTGTTCTTTTTGAAAAACCTTCTGAGAACGGATATGACCTCTCCAAATTCCTCGCAACTATACTCTGTTCACAGGTACACATGTCCGCTGCTGAATCACTAGGTTCTCATCAACTTAACTCATTTGCAGCGTTCCTCGAAGAAAAGTTGCATACATCTTCAGAGAATTCAATTGTCCAAATTCCTCAGCTGAAGAAAATGGCTGATGGAAAGAAGCCGCAGAAAGGAGGAAAGAGGCCTGAGGTCAACACTGCTTTTGAGATCCCTGATGACATATACAAGGACTATTGCACTCCTGGTGAGGCCAAGTTTGGCAAAGAGGACAAAAATCAGCGCAAGGTGCGCATCCAAAGGATAGAGAGGAGATGGGCACGGGAATGGAGGGAGTACAGGTATGTTACTCCCAAGTATATGAAGAAATTCGCTCTAAATCCTCCATGCCCAAGACCTCTGTTGGCACCTGGCCAAGAAGCAGATCCCACCAGCCTCAAGTGCGGTGAGGACTATCCTGACGAATGGGCCAAGCGCCAGGCCAAATTGGCCAGACAAGCAAAAGAAGCAGTGAGGAAATTCAACGAAGACTCTGCTGCTGCTGCCACTGCCGAGGCCTCTGCAATCAAGCCGAAGAAGGCCATGGCAAAGAAGCCTGCTCATAAGCCAAGTGCTTCACCCTCAATGCCCTCACGGCCAACTCGTCATGCTGCTCCCGCTCCTCCAAAGTCCTCAGCTGCTCCGACCAAATCCTCTGCACCTGTGCATCTTGCCATGTGCCAAAAGACAACAGGCATCTCTATTGCCTCAGGAGCTTCTGCTAGTTCCTCAGCTGCACCAAATTCTTCAACGGGACCCTCTCTACTGAAGACAAAGGCCACTGCTGGACGTGGCTCTCGCCCAAGTCCTCACAAGAAGCAGGTCACCTTCCAAGTGTCGTCTGATGAAGACGAAGCTGATGATGATGAACTTACCGAAATCATCATAGACAGGCAGCTCAGGGCCGCTAGAGCCAAGGGCACAAATGTGCCACTACTTTTGGATCCTAAGTTGATCCTTGATTACATCGATCTCTGGCACAAGGACCCTAACACTCCTATGCCTGATTTCAAGCTGACTCCTGGCCAAAGTCATATGCTGACTGCCTTCATCCAAGAAGAAAAATGGAAATTTGAGAAGGCCAGGCAAATCAAGAAAGCGCAATACAAAAAGGAGCGCTTCCTGAAGAAAAATGTTGTCTCAATGACAACTGAAGAACTGGTCAACATTCAATCTGAGATCAAGAACCTCAGTGATGACTTCGACGTATACAGAGCTGACTAGCTTGGAGCCAAAGTCAGGTTTGTGAAATTGACTGAAAAGTTCACTTCCAATGTTGCAGCCCCAACGCAACAAAAAAATCCTCAGGCTGAAGCATCTGCTCAGCCGAGTGAAGAAAATGCCAGCACCGTTGATGACAATCAGGCTGCTAAAGAAACTCAAAGCACCAGGGCTGATGACTGCATTCCAGCCGCTGAAGAAATTGCCAGGGCATCCACTAGTGGTGCGCCTGAAGAAAATGAAGAAGTCAGGGCAACTGCATCAGTTGTGCCTGAAGAAATTCAACCAAATTCCTCTGCTCCTCCTGCGCCTACCCCAACTCCGATCCTACCATCTGCATCAGATGTGAAGAAGACCAAGGCTGCAGAGCGTGCATCAGTGAAGAAAAGGAAGGCATCAACTTCATCACATTCTTCAGCCCCGAAGAAGATGAAGCCATTGACTAGCTCATTTGACAACCCAATTGATGCTGTTCCTATTTCAACCATGCCATCAAAGGACCTTGTTCCTTTTGATGAAGATTATGTGATTCCAAGTGAATTCTATGAAGAGAGTCCTTCCGCTGCTTCGTCAGAGCAGTTGGATGAAGAAATTGAAGTGGATGCAATCCCTTCACCACCAATTGTCTCCTCGCCTATGCCTCAGTTCACTGCTGAAGAGGCCGGCGTTGAAGAAATGGAAGAAGAAGATGTGGATATTGGAAGCACTACTCCAGTGATGAATGACGACTTTTGGGAAAGTCAGTACCCCAACTCTCCTCTGTTCACACCACTCCAACAAATTCCTCAGTCCCCTGTTGCTACTGAAGTACAAATGGGATCTGAAGAACCTCGTAAGACTCCATCTGTCCATGAAGAAATTCCAGCCACTAGTGCTGATGAAAATGTAAATGAAGAATTGAAGACCCAGGCTGTCACTGAAGAAGAAGCTGAAATTCCTTAGCCTGTGGAACCTGAGATTGCGATTCCTGAGGTGATAATGCAATTGACTGACACGCCTCAGCCCAAGCCAAAGGATCCATTATCAAAGAAGCAGAAATTCAAGGATGATGACTTCTT
This sequence comes from Triticum aestivum, assembly GCF_018294505.1. Lineage (NCBI taxonomy): Eukaryota > Viridiplantae > Streptophyta > Magnoliopsida > Poales > Poaceae > Triticum > Triticum aestivum. The sequence continues at coordinate 138,860,554 of NC_057802.1, forward strand.
CAGTGAGCACGTGTTCTTCACTAACTATAATCCCTATGATTCTGCTTGTCTTAGAAGGAAGTGCTTCTAGACCGCCAGCCAGGCCAACTTCTATTCTTCACTGCTCTTCAACAAGGACAAAGTCTTCGACCACGAGCACATTCCTCATGTTGACATGGAATCACTGCCATGCTTCTCACCTGTCCTCAGTGTGCTTCATGACACAGGCCTCCTCAACTGTTGTACAGACATTGTTGATTGGAATGAGGAGCTCATTCTTCAATTCTACGCAACACTGCACATCACAGGAGATGCTGACGATGTGAACTCCCGGGTTTTAGACTGGATGACCGAAAACACTCACTATGAGGCACCGGCCTCTGAATTACTTCACGCCCTGCCCATTAGTCCTCCACCTGAAGGAGCTCGTTGCCTGTGCCAAGAGCCTGAACTGACTGCCCATTATATGCAAGTTCTTATGAAGCCTCTGAAACCTGGTCAAGCCCCAAGGACAAAATTCCTCGTGAGGGAATTGCTCTATGTGCCAAGAACAGTCTATCGTATTCTGACGAAGACTATGAGTCCAATCAAAGGCCACGACTCAAATGATGAAGAAGTTGTTGGCATCATGAAGAATCTGCTATTCAACATCATGCATGGCATCCTTGTCAACTACCATGATTTCTTCATGAGGACTCTGGCCAATGTCGCTCTCTCTCCATTTGAGTTGAAGCCTTATGCTCCTTGGATTATGAGATTCCTCAGAACAAGGTGTTCACTCAACTACAAGGCTGATTTTTAGAATCACCTCAGCTACTTGCCCCCAATCGAAGTCCTCAAGCGGACCTATTCCTCAGCTGATGAAAAGGGCAAGGCACCTGCTATTATTGATGAAGGCATTCGTCCATTGGATGGTTAGTTTCGCAAAGCTGCGTCTTATTCCACCAATGATGACTCTGCCACACATGATTCTGCTGCCAATGCACCCAAGTCTACTCCTCAAGCCACAACTCCACGAGTGATGACTGACCGTGAGCTGCTCCTTAGTCTTCACCAGAAGGTGGATCGAAACCATAAATGGTTTAAGCGTCAGTTTGGTTCTATTATTCACAACATGACTGCTACACATAATGAAGTGAAGAAAAACCATTACTACCTCCATGAAGTCTTCGGTCGCACCTGGGCTATTCTGTCACATGTATATGGTGAAGAAGATCTGAAGAAAATGGGTCTCAAAGAAGATTTTGACTGGTCTGCTCCTCCACCGAAGAAATACAAGAAGGTGAAGGTTCCTTCCTTGGTGGCCAGCTCATATTCTTTATCGTGCGAAACCGACGAGCATGAAGACTTGGACGACACTGCGGCAGCCCTACAACGACAAACGACCCCAACAACGCTGGCGCTCCTCCATCGACTTGATATTCTTCAGGGGCGTTAGTCCTCATTTTCGATCCTTTTGGTCATTTGATGACAAAGGGGGAGAAATTTGAATTAGTCTTCAAGCGGGTCTACCTATATGGGCGTTTTTTTGCTAAGTTAGAACTCTCGTTCTTCTGATGACTTTGCTGGATCGAGTTGTAAACTTAAACTCTATGGTGGCCTGATACTTTTGCTGTGTCTTCTGCATGCTTATTCCTCATATATGTTAATGCACGCATGCTGAATTACATCAGTCACCATATTTCATCATGCATTTCAAATTCTTCATATTATATGTCAAATGCGTGTATGAATTACAAGATATAAGGGGAGATCTCCATGATTCTACTCTTCAAGTGTGCATTGCTTCAAAAGCAAATTCCTCACTATGCACATCTTCAGGGGGAGTTCTTCTATATCTTGCAATCAAACTTCTCAATATCAGTATTTACACTTCATATGTTTATCCCCGTTGAAAACTTAACCTATATTGTCATCAATCACCAAAAAGGGGGAGATTGTAAGTGCATCTAGTGCCCCTTAGTGATTTTGGTGTATTGAATACTTATAGGTTAAGGGACTAATGTGTTTATGAGTGTACACAGGTCTGTAAGTCTATGAGGAGTTTGATATTTACAGAGAAAGTCGACCCCTAAAAATGAAGTTCTTCAACTGAAGACTTTGGATTTCTGAAGACTTTGAAAGTGAAGAAATTGGTGTGACCTTGAAGACTAGGTATCATTTGAGGAACATGAAGCGTGAAGACTTTTTGTTTTCGTAGTTTCATTTTCTCTTTCTTGAGTCATAGGAAACACCGTACTGTTAAAGGGGGTCGAGGAAATACTAAGGAAAAATTTCCATGTGATGCTTAACTCAAAATCCTACACCTACCAATCCCTTCGAGTGAAGCCATTGGAAATCTCATACAGTTCAGTCATATTCTTCAGTGACACAGACGAAGTTCTTCTGGTCTCTGAGGAATTTGTTCTGACTGAGGAGTTAGGAATTCGCCAGTGCGGATTGCCTACACAGTGAGGAACATGATAGCCCTGAGGAATTTGAGCCTCAAAAATTCCGACCGTTGCTGTGCTATGCGCCAACTGTCCCAAAATATCTACCCACCTAATGGTCATATCATTGAAGGGCATTTATGTCTTATCATGTCGGGCTGCTCCCTAGGCTATAAATAGCCGCCTCCCTACAACCACTAGCTGGTTGGCTGCTCCGAGAGAAACCGACACTTGTCATTTGAGAGCATCCCATCCTCCGAGGACTTTGAGTGAAAATCATCGAGTGAGGAAAACCCAAACCCAAACTCCTACAAACCCAAAGTGATTGAGCATCACTGAAGAGATTGATCCTGCGTGGATTCGACGCTTGTTACCTTTGAAGACTGTGCTTCTTCCAGACGGTTAGGCGTCATGGTCTAGAGCATCCAAGAGGAATTGTGGATCGTCGAGTGACCGAGTTTGTGAAGGTTTGGAAGTCACCTGAAGACTTACCACGAGTGATTGGGCGAGGTCTGTGTGACCCTAGCTCAAGGAGAATACGGTGAGGACTGTGTGTCCTCAGGTTTAAATACCTAGCCGCTCCAACCAGACGTACAACTGAGACAGCAATTGAAACTGGTCTACCAAATCATTGTCTTCACCAAGCTTCCTGGTTCTATTTCCTCAACTCTTTCATTTCCTCATAACTGTGTTGTGCACTTGTTCATATCTGTGTTTGAAGACTTTGACTGAAGACTTTCTCAGTTTCCTCAGTTCAATTTCTTCAGTCTGTTTGTCTTCATACTGTGTTTTTCCTGTGTTTACGCTTCCTGTACTCTGTGCTTGTCTTCATTTCATCATGATGACCATGTTTGTGTTCTGTTATTCTTACTTCTGAGTACTTATTCCGCTGCAAGTAGTTCTTCGCTAAGGAATTTCCTCACCCACAAATTCCTCAGTGAAGAATTCATAAAAATCGCCTGTTCACCCCCTCTAGTCGATATAACACACTTTCATTACGTTGATTCCACCTCCCAAAATTCACAAATATTCCAAAGTAATTCTCCGTAAATTTTTATTGCATTTGGACTTCGTTTGATATGGATTTTCTGCGAAACAAAAAACATGCAACAAACAGGAAATGGTACTGGGCACTGGATCAATATGTTAGTCCAAATAAATCAGATAAAATGTTGCCAAAAGTGTATAAAAGTTGTATAATATTGGCATGAAACAATAAAAAATTATAGATATGACGGAGACGTATCAACATCCCCAAGCTGAATTCCTGTTCGTCCTCAAGTAGGTAAATGATAAAAAAGATAATTTTTGATGTGGAATGCTACCTAGCATAAACTTGATCATATATCTAATCATGGCATGAATATTAAGACATAAGTGATTCAAAGTAATAATCTATAATTTGACATAAAGACATCAACACTCAGGCATCCCAACAAACAATCATGTCTTTCAAAATATCAACGCGAAAGAAAGCTATCCCTACAAAATCATATAGTCTTGTCATGCTTTGTCTTCTTAACACAAAGTATTTGTCATGCACAACTCCGATGACAAGCCGAGCAATTGGTTCATACTTTTTAACGCGCTTCAGCTTTTTCAACCCTCATGCAATACATGAGCGCAAGCCATGGATATAGCACTACGGGTGGAATAGAGTATGATGATAGGGGTAAATACAGAGAAGATTAAAAAGTAAGAAAGTCTCACATCGATGCGGCTAACCAACGGCTACGGAGATGCCCATCAATTGATATCAATGCGAGGAGTAGGGATTGCCATGCAACGAATGCACTAAGAGCTATAAGTTTATGAAAGCTCAATATGAAAACTAAGTGGGTGTGCTTCTAACTCTATAATGAAAAATTCCCACTAGTATATGAAAGTGACAACATAGGAGACTCTCCATATGAAAAACATGGTGCTACTTTGAAGCACAAGCGTGGAACTAGCATGCCCCTTCTCTCTTTATTTCTTTATTTTCCTTTTTCTTTCTTTTCTTTCTTTTTTTCTTTTTTTTCTTTTTTATTTCTCTCTCTCATTGTCCGGAGTCTCATCCCGACTTGTGGGGGAATCATAGTCTCCATCATCCTTTCCTCACCGGGGCAATGTTCTAAAAATGATTAATGATGATCATCACACTTCTATTTACTTATAACTCAAAAGAAATAAAAATTACAACTCGATACCTATAACAAAGTATGACTCTATATGAATGCCTCTGGCGGTGTACCATGATGTGCAATGATCTAGCGTAACAACGATATAAAAACGGACAAGCCATGGAAATATCATGCAAAGCAATATGACAATGAATGCTCAAGTCGTCAAAACGGAAGCGGTGGAAGTTGCATGGCAATATATCTCAGAATGGCTATGGAAAGACCATAATAGGTAGGTATGGTGGCTGTTTTGAGGAAGATATAATAAGGCTTAGGTGTGATAGAGTGTATCATATAACGGGGTTGGGATGCACCTGCGAAGTTTGCACCACATCTCGATGTGAGAAAGGGCAATGCACGTTACCTTAGAGGCTAGCAAATGGCGGAAAGGTAAGAGTGTGTATAATCCATGGACTCACATTAGTCATAAAGAACTCATATACTTCTTGCAAAAGTTTATTAGCCCTCGAAGCAAAGTACTACTACGCATGTCCCTAAGGGGATAGATTGGTAGGAAAAGACTATCGCTCGTCCCTGACCGCCACTCATAAGGGAGACAATCAATAATAAATCACACTCCAACTTCATAGCATAACCAGAGACTATACGTGCATGCTTCGGGAATCACAAACCTTAACACCAATATTCTTACTAACCACAACCATTTACTAGTACCTCCCACATATTCCATCTCTATATCGCAAAACTATTGCAAGGAATGAAACATATCATATCCAGTGATCTATAAGTTTTATGTAGGATTTTATGACTAACCATGCAATTGACCAATTCCTGTTGACTCTCTAAATAGATCTAAGTGAAGCATGAGAGTTTAATTCTTTCTACAAAAGATCATGCTGTAATAAATATAAGTGAAGAAAAAGAGCGTTCTACAAACAACTGTTTTCTACGGAAGAGAAACAGGCAATCCAAATTTCAAATGATATAAGTGAAGCAAATGAAGCATTCTATAAAGCCATACTCAAAAGATATAAGTTTAGTACAATGAGCATTCTATAAATCGACCATGAACTATCTCATACCAGCATGGTGCATAAAAGAAAAATGAAAACCAAATGCAAAAGATGCTCCAAGATTTGCACATAACACATGAACGAAATGAAGACGAAAACAAACCGATACTTGTTGAAGAAAGATGGGATGCCTTCCGGGGCATCCCTGATACGTCTCCAACGTGTCTATAATTTTTGATTCTTCCATGCTATTATATTATCCATCTTGATGTTTTATATGCATTTATATGCTATTTTATATGATTTTTGGGACTAACCTATTAACCTAGAGCCCAATGCCAATTTTTTTCCTTGTTTTTGAGTTCTACAGAAAAGGGATATCAAACGGAGTCCAAACGAGCTAAAAATTTACGGTGATTTTTTTATGGACCAGAAGAAGCCCCCGAAGCAAAAGAGTTGGGACAGAAGAGTCCCGAGCCAACCACAAGGGTGGAGGGCGCTCCGTCCTTGTGGTTGACTCATGGACCCTTGACATGAAAATGATGCAAATAAATCCTATAAATACAGAAACCCCCAAAAAGAAACCTAGATCGGGAGTTCCGGTGCCGCAAGCCTCTATAGCCACGAAAAACCAATCGGGAGCCTGTTCCGGCACCCTGCCGTAGGAGGAAACCATCACCGGTGGCCATCTTCATCATCCCGGCGCTCTCCATGACGAGGAGGAAGTAGTTCACCCTTGGGGCTGAGGGTATGTACCAGTGGCTATGTGTTTGATCTCTCTGTCTCTCTCTCTCTCTCGTGTTCTTGATATGTCACGATCTTGATGTACCACGAGCTTTGCTATTATAGTTGGATCTTTGTGACGCCCCCGATTCGACCGTACACTAATCATACACGCAAATGTGTACGACCAAGATCACGGACTCACAGGAAGATATCACAACACCACTCTAGACACAGAATTAAGTAAAACAAGCTTTATATTACAAGCCAAGCGCCTCGAGGGCTCGAATACATAGCTCGATACACAAGAGTCAGCGGAAGCAACAATATCTGAGTACAGACATAAGTTAGACAAGACTGCCTTAACAAGACTAGCACAAAAGCAACAACGATCAAAGAGGCAAGGCCTCCTGCCTAACTACTCCTGGTCGTTGGCGGCCTTCATGTAGTAGTATCCGTTAATAGTGGCATCTGGCTCCAGGGTCCACCAACTAGTTGCAACAACCAGAAAGAAGGAATAAAGGGGAAAATGGATAGCAAAGCAACCATGAGTACTCATCCAAAGTACTCGCAAGCATCAAATCGAAACTAAGTATGCATTGGTATCAAATGGAAGGGTTGTATCTGTGGACTGAACTGGAGAATGCCAGAATAGAGGGAAAGGCCTAGCCTATCGAAGACTAGCATCTTCAAGCAGCTGCAAGCATCTTGCAACATGTAGAAGAGTAAAGAATAACAGTTTATAATTAACAAGCATGTTGTAACATTAATGCCCAGAGATCCTTCCCCGACTCCCTGCGAGAAAGCAGGTCCGTTCGTCTGTCACACGTCCCTATCATAGCGAACCTGCAACCGCCACCCTCCGGTTAGTCTGCCCGAAAATGCCTAACACTCGGGAAACATTCCCGGATGTTTTCCCCTTCGCCGGTATCGCATAGTACTGTGTTAGAACCACCTAGCTTTGCTTATTGCCTGTCATGCATCTATTTGCTCTGTATTTACTGTTTCTTCCCCCTCTTCTCTCCGGTAGACACCGAGACCACTGTTGATGCCCCTATGATCGACTACGTCGACGACGACCCTTCTTCCCTTTCAACGGAGCTTCTAGGCAAGCCCCCCCTTTGATCATCCCGATATCGCCCATTCCATTCGCTCATGATTGCATTAGATTTTGCTACTATAATTGATTGCTCCTATTCTGATGCAGAGCCTGCTTTTGTACCTGTTGTTGTACCTTACCTGGTTATCCTAAACTGCTTAGTATATGTTGGTTAGTGATCCATCAGTGACCCCCACCTTGTCCTTGTTGCCCCTACTTCATCATCGACGACTCGAACAACGTGATCGACGATCAGAGCCCGACACCTCACATCACATCATGCCCCTTTTGTTGCTCGACTCTGCAGAGCTACTATCGAGTGCCGAGGGTGATACGTCATAACTCACTCCTGGTGATGACTTTGTAGTGTAGCTATTCGGTCGTGGTCATAGAGGGTGATTCCTCCTTAACCACTTCCAATACGACTCTGTCGTGCAACTCCTCAAGTGTGAACCTCGAGGGTGGCTCCTCTTACATTCACCTTGATGATTACATCGAGTGGAATCCACCAAGGGTGATTCCTCGGGTTTTCCCCTTGATGTTTGGACACACGGTTACCTTGACTTTACTTGAGACCTTGGTGAAAGTTGGGCGGGCCCGGAGAGCACCCGCAAGATAATTACGTGGCACGGCCGGGCATTCTAGGCCCTTGCCGTAAGTCCACGAGACGGGGCGACGCGGTCACATTATCGCGAGTCCCTGCTCGTCTCTGCAAGCTAATAATACATTATGGTTTGGGTATTTGTTCTGAGTTGGCCTTTGGCCTTTACGCACTAACCACCACGCGAGAATAGTTATGGGCGTCGACGACGTAGTATCAGCCGAAGCTTTGTTAGACGTCCAGTTCAGCATTGCGGCACGGCTGGGCCGGCGCCATCCAGGCAGCCTGGATCTGCCCCGCACGCAATGACCCAGAGTGCAACGGGCGATGGGCCCAGACCCCAGAGTGCTTAGGATGTAGACCGGCGGGGACCTCTCTGCTGAGCCTAGGTAGGGCTACAATGTGTTGATCTTCCGAGGCCGGGCATGACCCAGGAAAGTGTGTTCATCCAGAGTGATCAAACGTGTTGGAAAACGTGGTGCACCCTCACGGAGTCCTGGATTAGGGGGTCCTCGGACAGCTGGACTATATCCTTTGGCCGGACTGTTGGACTACGAAGATACAAGATTGAAGACTTCGTCCCGTGTCTCGGTGGGACTCTCCTTGGCGTGGAAGGCAAGCTTGGCAATACGGATATGTAGATCTCCTCCCTTGTAACTGACTCTGTGTAACCCTAGCCCCCTCCGGTGTCTATATAAACCGGAGGGTTTAGTCCGTAGGACAACAACAATCATACCATAGGCGAGCTTCTAGGGTTTAGCCTCTACGATCTCGTGGTAGATCAACTCTTGTAATACTCATATCATCAAGATCAATCAAGCAGGAAGTAGGGTACTACCTCCATCGAGAGGGCCCGAACCTGGGTAAACATCGTGTCCCCCGCCTCCTGTTACCATCCGCCTTAGACGCACAGTTCGGGACCCCCTACCCGAGATCCGCCGGTTTTGACACCGACATTGGTGCTTTCATTGAGAGTTCCACTGTGCCGTCATCATAAGGCTGGATTGCTCGTCTCGTTGTCAAGGACAACATCACCTCTGGGGGAGCCCTGGCTGTAGGCCAAACTCTCCGACTAGGCGGCTTCTTCATGACCGTCCGTTCGGCCGCGGCGCCGATGATGACTTCTCGGGTCATCAAAAACAACCTCCACGTCGGCTCGGGATTCGCCGAGCAGATGGATCCAATGGAGCTCTCCTCCTTGAACGAGCTCTTGGATTGCATCGCCACCTTGGGAGTCGCTACGGACTATGATCAGATCGGGCTTAAACCCGACCAGAGGGAGATTAACTCTCCGCCGGTCACCCATCAGATAGCGGTGGTGGAGGAACAATGCAGCGATTCCTCCTCTATCTTGAGGACGAACTATGTCCGGATTCCCAAGCTCTCTGAGCCGGATACCCATCTACGGGAGGACATGGCCCAAGCTCTGTACCTAGAATCAGACAGCGGGCCAGACCTATTGGGCAACATCCCGGAGCCCGAACTTCTAAGATCGGAAACTTCTCCGCCCCTGGGTCTCAGATCGGGTCAAGGTTCGGACTTAAATCCACCCACCCACCCAGATGTAAGCGATCTTTCCCACATTATACAAGAGCCCCAGGAGACAGTACATCACTATTGGGCCAGATTCCTCCTTGTAATGAACAAGGTTAAGGACTGTCGCGAGGAAGATGCAATTTCATTCTTTTGCAATAATTGCACGGACAAGGGAATCCTCAATGCCATAAGTCGCCGTGACATAGCACACTTCGCTGACTTGGCGGCCATAGTACGGAAGTGTTGTGCGATGGAAAGCGCCTGGAAAACCCAAACAAAATTCTGGGATCCTCCGCCCTCACTAAACCCCCCGTCCAAACTAAAAGGGTGTACTCTCGTAAGTCACCCGATCCAATTACAAAGAAACAAAAACCCACTACAGGGCGCGGAACCGTATTGGAGGGATGGCTTAATGGGCCATGCAACATTCACAGTACAGCGGATACCATGCCAACACACAGCCTTAGAGCATGTTGGGTACTCCGACAGGTGGCCAAGAGCGGTGAGGATCTCCTCATCAACAATACCGCAGAGCACCATCCCGCAGAAAACAACAATACAATATTGACAGTCTTCGAGACCTTCTCCTCGAATAATAGGCGTAAGCGAGCACTCCGCAGCCTTGCCGAAGTCTACCACGTGGCAGCAATAAATCCATGGAGTGATACGGCTATCACCTTCAATGCCAGTGACGAACCTAAATTCCGAACAGCCCGAGCAACAGCCGCATTGGTCCTTAGTCCAATTGTGGACGGCTTCTGGCTTACTAAAGTGCTCATGGACGGCGGCAGCGGATTAAACCTCATCTATGAAGAAACTCTTAGCAAAATGGAAATAGACAGGAGCTGCATTGGGCAAAGCAACATGACCTTCAGAGGAATCATCCCTAGTCGGGAGGCACGATGTGCAGGAAAAATCACGCTAGACGTGGTATTCGGCATGCCGGAGAATTATAGGTATGAAGAAATCACATTCCAAGTGGCCCCGTTCAGTAGCGGATACCACGCCCTTTTAGGGCGGGAGGCATTCACGATCTTCCAAGCTATACCCCATTACGGGTACATGAAGCTCAAAATGCCCGGGCCCAATGGAATCATCACTCTAGCTAGTGATCCGAACATAGCACTCCGCGTCGAAAATAAAACTGCCGCACTAGCCCTCGAGGCGTTATCCGAAGCCCTCGCGGCCGAAGAACTGACGGTGCTGCGCTCCACAGTGGACAGGGACGACGTGATACTCGACAAAAGACCCAAATCCACCTCTTTTAAACCAGCGGATGAAATAGTCAAATTCCAAGTCCACCCAACGGACCCTACAAAAACAGCATCCATCGGGGCACAGTTAAACCCCACAGTAGACGCCGCACTATGAGAGTTCTTGCGCGAGAATTGGGACATCTTCGCCTGGCATCCTTCAGACATGCCAGGAATCCCACGCAGGCTGGCCGAGCATAGCCTTAACGTTCTAAAGGGGTTCAAGCAGGTCAAGCAGACTCTTCGGCGTTTCTCTGAACCTAAACGACAAGCCATGGGAGAGGAGCTAGCCAAGTTACTTGAGGCCGGATTCATCAGAGAAATAAAAACATCCGGACTGGCTAGCAAACCTGGTGATGGTACCAAAGAAGGACAAATCCTGGCGCCTATGTGTCGATTTCAAGGACCTTAACAAGGCTTGCCCCAAAGATCCCTCCCCCCCCGCATCGACCAAATTATCGACGCTACCGCAGGACACGATTCATTGTGTTTCCTCGATGCATACTCCAGATACCATCAAATTAAGATGGCGGAGTCCGACCAAGCCGCAACGGCATTTATCACCCCATACGGCCCCTTCTGTTTCAACACCATGCCTTTCGGGCTCAAAAACGCCGGTGCAACCTATCAACGCATGATTCAGACATGCTTGGAAACACAGATTGGCAAAATAGTGGAGGCGTACGTAGACGATGTGGTCATTAAAACCAGACACATCGAATCCTTAATAGATGACTTGAGGCTCATGTTCGACAATCTCCAAACATACGACATCAAGCTCAATCCGGAAAAATGCGTCTTCGGCGTGCCCGCCGGAAAGCTCTTAGGCTTCATCATCTCTAATAGAGGAATTGAAGCAAACCCGGCTAAAATCCGAGCTCTGTCACAGTTGGCTATCCCAACAGACCTCAAGCAAATCCAGAAACTAACTGGATGCGTGGCTGCCTTAAGCCGCTTTATCTCCCGATTAGGAGAAAAGGCACTACCCCTTTATCGCCTTCTTCGGCGCACCGAACACTTCGAGTGGACGGATGCGGCCATGGCCGGATTGGAAGAAATAAAAGCCATCCTAGCCACCAACCCAATCTTGGCCGCGCCAAATGTCGGCGAACCAATGCTGTTATATATAGCGGCAACTCACCAAGTTGTAAGCGCAGTGCTCGTCGTCGAATGAGAGATGGACGGACATAAGTTCCCACTTCAAAAGCCGGTATACTATGTATCCACTATCCTCACTCCATGCAAATCACGGTACCCACATTATGAAAAGATAGCATACTCGGTCTTCATGGTATCCCGGAAACTACGACACTACTTTCAGGAGTGTTCAATCACGGTGGCCTCTGAAGTACCACTCAACGACATAATAAACAACCGCGATGCCACGGGCCGGATTGCTAAATGGGCTATTGAGCTCCTCCCATTCGACATAATATACAAACCACGGCGAGCCATTAAGTCACAAGTACTGGCTGATTTTGTCGCCGAATGGACATAAGCTGAACTCCCTAAAGAGTACGGCGCATACTCCAATTGGATCATGCACTTTGACGGCTCTAAAATGCTAGCTGGTCTAGGGGCTGGTGTTGTCCTGACATCCCCCACCGGAGATACAATCCAATACGTACTCCAAATACTATACACAGAATCCAACAACGCAGCAGAATACGAGGCCCTGTTACACGGTCTCCGGATGGCAGTCTCCATAGGTATTCAACGCCTAGAGGTGCGTGGGGATTAGAACCTCGCAATATCTCAAATAAATGGAGACTTCGACACCAAGGATCCAAAAATGGTAGCTTATCGCAACGCCGTCCTCAATATGTCAGCTCGGTTTGAGGGGCTTGAATTCCACCATGTGATCCGGGAAAACAATCAGGCGGCAGATATCCTTGCCCGCATCGGTGCTAAGCGCGACCCTGTCCCACCTAATATCTTCTTGGAAAGGCTGTCTAAGCCTTCTGTGGTATGGGAAGGAGAGACCGGAAATAATAGTCCGGACCCGGCCACAACGCCAGATCCCGAGCACCCTGACGTAATCGGAGGCTTTGCCACCGAAATAACACCTTCCGCCCACGTGATTATGGCTATCATCGCCCCATGGACAGAACCCTTCTTGGCCTACCTAACTAGGCAGGAACTACCGGAGGACCCAAACGAGGCACGTTGCATTGTGCGGCGGTCTAAAGCCTACAAGGTCCATGAGGGAGAGCTTTATAAGAAAAGCGCTACCGGAGTCCTTCAAAGGTGCATCTCCGAAGAGGAAGGACGACAACTTTTGGCAGAAATCCATGCTGGACTTGGCGGCCACCATGCCGCAGCCCGGGCCCTTGTAAGCAAGGCCTTCTGTACAGGTTTTTACTAGCCGACGACCCGAGCAGACGCACAGGATCTCGTTCAACGATGCGTCGGTTGCTAGCTTTTTGCAAATCAAAGCCATATGCCGCCTACCGCTCTCCAAACAATCCCCATCACTTGGCCCTTTGCAGTCTAGGGGCTTGATATGGTCGGACCCCTCAAAGGGGGAAGCCATAAGAAAAAAATACTTATTGGTCATGGTGGATAAATTCACCAAATGGATAGAAGCCAAACTGGTTAAAACGGCCAAGTCCGGACCAGTGATAGACTTCATATCCGGGGTTGTACACCGTTACGGCGTCCCCCACAGCATCATCACCGATAACTGCTCGAACTTTACAGCCGACGAGGTAAAAATTTGGTGCAGCAACATGGGCATTAAGCTCGATTATGCTTCTGTCTATCACCCGCAAATTAACGGTCAAGTCGAGCGAGCAAATGGTCTTATCATGAGCGGCATTAAACCCAGGTTAGTGCGATCCCTGAAGGAATCAAATACGCACTGGGTAGAGGAGCTCGACTCCGTACTATGGGGGCTGCGGACCACGCCGAATCGCACTACCGGATACACACCGTTTTTTATGGTGTACGACGCAGAGGCGGTACTGCCCTGCGACATCATTCATGACTCGCCTCGAGTGTGCATGTACGAAGAGAAAGAAGCCGAGCTTGATCGGCAGGACAGTTTGGACGCCCTGGAGGAGGAGTGTGACGTGGCAAAAGCCCGTTCCGCATTTTATCAGCAACAGGCTCGAAGGTATCAAAGCAGAGAAGTACGGGCCAAAACTTATAACATCGGTGAACTCGTTCTATGCCTACCGAAGAAGAAAAAGGACAAGCTGGAGCCCAAATGGGAAGGTCCCTTCATTATTGACCAAGTTCTGACCGGTGGAGCGTACCGTCCGCGGGATGCATCGGACAATCGACTCGAGCCAAACCCATGGAACGCAGCCAGACTCCGAAGGTTCTACGCCTAGTGCCGGACTCTATGTTCATCTCCTTACCTCCGTTAGTTTTTTATATATCCGTTATCTGTCTTTTCTTTCTTTCTTTCTTTCTTCCCTTTTCCTTCAAGGCCTTCAAAGACTAAAATGTGTCTTGACTACACAATCTTGACGCGCTAGCCGCGCTCATTATACCTGGGGGCTTCTTATACAGAAGCTTAATATAACTATTTTCCGGGCTCTATGCCCCACACATGTGTTATTCTTCCACATGTACCTTTTTTTGCCATTATATGCATCGATATGACTTAAGTTTTGGCCAAGCTGGGTTGCCTGGCTCTTGTGTTTATGCCCTACATTCCCGTTAATTCGGCTAGGGCATAAGGGGAGCACCTCTGCGATTGTTACTGCCGGGTCAGCCGGATGTGTACCTCAGACTGGGTGAAGCCGAAAGCTAGCGTTCTTAAGGGAATATTCGGGCGGTGAACAAAAGATGACCTTTATTTATTGTAATACATGCCCCCAGATGTTTATATCCTGCGTCTCTTTTCGCAGCTCGGACATGCACATTAGGGCATGCGTACCCAGGGAAAGGAACCCTTAACGGAACTATTCTCCCTGGAAGATGTTTCTTACTATCCATGTAATATAACATAGCTAGTTGGGTACTTGTCTGTTCAAGCACTTATGACCCCTACGCCTGGTTTCCACGCGTACCCGGTTTTTACATAACTGAGCGGGTATTCGGATACACTCCGGACTGTCGGGTCCAGAGGTCGAAGCGAAAAGGTCCGTCATGACAAATGATTTACAATCCGGCTAGGGACAATACATGTCACTTGAAGTACACAGTCACTTAGACTGACTAAATTCTTCTTCTATACCATCCAACAGGCTGTCTAGCCTACAATCCTGTTGGGAATACTTTGCGGCTAATTCTACCTGATCATACATTAAACTGACGGGGATCTCTTTCCCATCAAACCCCACAGGTCCGACCTCGGCCATGTGGTTCGGGTCAGCCTTGGTATATCGTGTCTTCACCATGGCCCAGGCTTCCCTTGCACCTTGTCGACAGGCTGATATCTTCCATAATCGGAAGCGCTGCCACGCTCCCTTGAGCTTCTCTACAAGCTCCCCCATGCCTCCTGGCAGGGAGGCGGATGGCCACAAGGCTTGGGTAATGTCCTGCATCACCTGCCGAACATGATTGTGCAGTTGTGAGAGCTCTGGCAGAAGATCACCCGCAGACCCGGGCATCTCCTCCGCGGGACGACCCGTCAGCATACCTGCAGATATAACTCTGTCTGCCGGTTTCTTCGCCGAACTCTTTAAAAGTTCGCTCAAGCACTTACTGAAAATGCCGCGTTGAAGCCTCTTATTCTCCTTTACGGAGTCCGCAAGCTGGGCTCGGACATCTTTCAGTTCCACGCCCAGCCGGATATTGGCGTCTTGGAGATCGTTTTTCTCCCGCCTAACCCGTGTAAGCACGCGCTCGCTAGCTGTCGTTGAGCATGCGGCTCATCCCCTATCACGACCTCCGGATTCACTCCGGAGTCATCTGCAGATTCTATTGTTAGATTTGCATGCATGCCGCATACTACCTGGTACATGTCATTCTTTGCAATAAAAATAAGTGTTACCAGATGGGGCCTTCTCGGACTCCTTTACTGCGGAAATTGCGGCCTGAAGCTGGGCTTTGCACTCCTCCAGCTCTTGAGACAACCGTTCTTCTCTGTAAGAACCTATGCAAACAATGATCCTTAAATCAGTTGTGCCAACTGTTTCAAGTCTCAGGGGCTACTGATATACATAATTATTAGATTTTCTTACCCGTATATCCTTTACATACTGGTCCGTGGCTTTGGCAAGACCATTTTGAGCAGCTCAGATGTACGCGTCTCCTGAGTTAAAGGCGTCGAACGCCTCTTGGGAGAAACAAGCGTCGCGGAGTACGGCCCGGCGGCGCCTGTGATTCATGGCACTCTCCACTTCGGAATTCGTAGCGGACAGCCTATCCGCATCCTCTATAGGAGGAACATCCGGTGTTGGCTCCATGTTAGCGTCCACCTCTAGGTCCGGCTCTGGAGCCCGGCTGGTGGTGGCGTGGCCGGCAACCTCTCCGCATATAGTCCGGCGAGCGTTTTTCCTACTAGGAAACATGGACGTTATTATATTTTAAAAGGCGACAACCACGGAGCGGGGTTCTGTTTCATACCTCTGCGACGACGTCTCACCCTGACCGCCTTCCTTTTAAGCCTACCCGGCTTCGGTGCCCCTTGTTGGTGAGTCACTGCGGGTTCGGCATGACGTCCCGAGGGCCTTCCGTGTAAGACACCATATGTGTGCAGTAGGTGAAGTGCACAAAAAGGGATCCTTCTCGGAAGTTGGGACTCCGGTTTTACTTACATGCGATGCAGGGAGTAGTCTAGGATAATCGGCTATGATGACCACCATGGCATCATCGCAGGTCAATTGATAGAACGTCATGTCAATAAGCTCCACAAATGTGTCCGGATCCTCTTCGAGTCCGGGGTCCTCTGGTTGTGGAGGCGGGCTGTGGACCTCCCTCACAGCTTTTCGCAGTTCCTGCTATGAAATTGCAAGGTAAATATTTATGACAAAGAATGCGGGAAGGTTTGGAGTAAAAAGTAGCAGCCCACCCAGTTTGGGGGGTTGTACATGGAGAATCCATCCCGTGGCTTGATACGGATGAACTCCTCTTCCTCTCCTTTGTATAAATCCGACAATATTTTCGCTAGAGCAGCGACGGAGTCCGGATCTTTACGACCGTAGCGGGTGGCATCGTCTTCTCCATTGAAGTGCCACATGGGTTGTCCCCGATATTGAAGTGGCTGCACCCCCCGCATTATACATATTGACATAACCTCGACTATTGTCAATCCTGATTTGGCCAGCGTTTGTATCCGGCCCATCAGGTAAAGGACCTCTCGGTTATCTTCCTCCTGGGGGCTCCGAGGGCGCCAGCTGCGGCGTTTCTTCAAAGGGGCGTTATTAAACTCAGGAAGGCCCATTCGAGCAGGGTCCGGAAGGGGGACGTCCTCCATATAAAACCACTCCAAAGGCCAGTCTTTGGATGTCTTCTTCGGAGTACCGGACAGATATCCGGTCCCGGCGATGCGCCATATCTCGGCTCCGCCCACTTGATATATCGACCCCTCTTGTGTACGGGGTACGAGGCAGAATAGCCTCTTCCATAGCTCGAAATGAGCTTCACAGCCCAAAAACAGCTCGCAAAGGGCGACTTAGCTTGCGATGTGTAATATGGAGGCAGGAGTAAAATTATGCAGCTGGAGGCCGTAGGACTCCAGGAGCCCGCAGAGGAACGGATGGATTGGAAATCCAAGTCCCCTTAACAAGTACGGGACAGGGCATACCCGCTCCCCCATGGATGGGTTGGGAAAGCTCTCCGCTTGTTCCCCGCCATTGTAAGTGGCTAGTCCAGCTCGGACGGGGACCACATACGCAGGAGGAAGAAACCCCTGGGTTTGTAACTCTACTAACTGTTTGTGGGAGACAGAATACTTCTTCTAGTTGCCTGGCTTAGGGCTACGGGAGCGAGAGGAGGAGCTGCGATGACCGGCCATGATAGGATGGATTTTTCCGGGCGCGCTCCGATGGATACTCGCTGAGGGAGGATGGTGTGATCTGGATCTGAGGATCCCCGACCCCGTAAATAGACGATTTACTCACATGGTTAGGGTGGCAAGTGTAAAAATGCCCCGACTTCTCGCATTCGCTCGACACGTGGAGGATAGCCATTATTAGGCGCAAAAGCCGAGGAGTGCAACATTCATGGGAAGCCGGACACTACTCGATAGGTACTCAGAACTTGGAGAAGAACCCGCCTTGCAATGCCGAAGACAATCTGCGCGCCGGACTCATCGTCATTGAAGCCTGGTTCGGGGCTACTGAGGGAGTCCTGGATTAGGGGGTCCTCGGACAGCCGGACTGTTGGACTATGAAGATACAAGATTGAAGACTTCGTACCGTGTCCGGGTGGGACTCTCCTTGGCGTGGAAGGCAAGCTTGGCAATATGGATATGTAGATATCCTCCCTTGTAACCGACTCTGTGTAACCCTAGCCCCCTCCAGTGTCTATATAAACCGAAGGGTTTAGTCCGTAGGACAACAACAATCATACCATAGGCTAGCTTCTAGTGTTTAGCCTCTACGATCTCGTGGTAGATCAACTCTTGTAATACTCATATCATCAAGATCAATCAAGCAGGAAGTAGGGTATTACCTCCATCGAGAGGGCCCGAACCTGGGTAAACATCGTGTCCCCCTCCTCATGTTACCATCCGCCTTAGACGCATAGTTCGGGACCCCCTACCCGAGATCCGCCGGTTTTGACACCGACACACCCATGCAAGGAAGATTATCTATTAATAGCTGTGTCCACGGTAACGGACATTCAGACTTATACCTGATCTTTTACAACTAGAAATGGATACTTGAGATAGGTGGCCCCAGGATTGCTTTCTCGCAGGGAGTCGGGGAAGGATCTCTGGGCATTAATGCTACAACATGCTTGTTAATTATAAACTGCTATTCTTGACTCTTCTACATGCTACAAGATGCTTGGAGCTGCTTGAAGATGCTAGTCTTTAATAGGCTAGGCCTTTCCCTCTATTCTGGCATTCTGCAGTTCAGACCACAGACACAACCCTTCCATTTGATACCAATGCATACTTAGTTTAGATCTGATGCTTGCGAGTACTTTGGATGAGTACTCACGGTTGCTTTGCTATCCATTTTCCCCTTTCTTCCTTCTTTCCGGTTGTTGCAACCAGTTGGTGGACCCTGGAGCCAGATGCCACTATTGACGGATACTACTACATGGAGGCCGCCGAAGACCAGGAGTAGTTAGGAGGTCCCAGGCAGGAGGCCTTGCCTCTTCGATCGTGCTGCTTTTGTGCTAGCCTCCTTAAGGCATCCTTGTTTAACTTATGTCTGTACTCAGATATTGTTGCTTCCGCTGACTCTTGTGTATCAAGCTTTTGTACTCGAGCCCTCGAGGCCCCTGGCTTGTAATACGAAGCTTGTATTATTTTAATTTGTGTCTAGAGTTGTGTTGTGATATCTTCCCGTGAGTCCCTGATCTTGGTCGTACACAGTTGCGTGTATGATTAGTGTACGGATGAATCGGGGGCGTCACAATCTTATCATTTTTCTACCCCTCTACCTTCTTGTAATGGATTGAGTTTTCCCATTGAAGTTATCTTATCGGATCGAGTATTTAAGGATTTGAGAACACTTGATGTATGTCTTGCATGTGCTTTTCTGTGGTGACAATGGGATATTCACGTGATCCACTTGATGTATGTTTTGGTGATCAACTTGCGGGTTCTGTGACCTCGTGAACTTATGCATAGGGGTTGGCACACGTTTTCGTATTGACTCTCTGGTAGAAACTTTGGGGCACTCTTCGAAATTCTTTGTGTTGGTTTGAATAGATGAATCTGAGATTGTGTGATGCATATCGTATAATCAAACCCGCGGATACTTGTGGTGACATTGCAGTATCTAGGTGACATTAGGGTTTTGGTTGATGTGTGTCGTAAGGTGTTATTTTAGTACGAACTCTAGGGCTGTTTGTGACACTTATAGGAATAGCCCAATAAGATCGATCAGAAAGAATAACTTTGAGGTGGTTTCGTACTCTACAATAATCTCTTCGTTTATTCTCTGCTATTAGTGACTTGAGTGACTCTTTGTTGCACATTGAGGGATTGTTATATGATCTAATTATGTTATCATTGTTGAGAGAACTTGCACTAGTGAATATGAACCCTAGGCCTTGTTTCTAAGCATTGCAATACCGTTTTGCTCACTTTTGTTAGTAGTTACACTACAAAAAAAAGACACATCCGTGACATTTTGGGCCGAATGAATTTTTCTATCATGCTTATGCACTTCTATGACGATAATTGTGACAGAACCCGGTATCATCATAGATGTGGTGGGGTCCTACTTCTATGACAAAAAATCATGACAGAAAATGGGCTTTTCGTCCTGGGCGGGACGGAGACGCAGCTGCATGACATTCTTTGGGCCGTCCATGACGGAAGAAACCGTGGTAGAACCAAGGGCGTGGAAAATATCGGGGGAGTTCCCGGTTACAGTGGGTGGTCGGGGGCCGAGCGATGCACGTTTCTCTCATACGTACGCGCGTATGTTCGAGGCGTTGCGCTCTAACTGAACCCGAGCGAGGCGTTGGGCTCTAACTGAACCCGAGCGATTGCACTGCAGGCTACACGTTACTGAAACCGAGCGATCGATCGATCCCTTGCTGTTAACTGAACCCGAGTGATTCCTTCGCTACTGCTGCTAACTGAAGCCGATCAATGCTGCCTCTGGATGAACAGTGAGCGTTGTTGGGGGGTTTGGATGAACAGTTCTGGTGGGGGGTTGGATGAACAGGACCCCGTGGTAGTGAAGGCCATTGCCGCTGGATGAACAGGACCCTGATCGATCGAGCTGGTGGATGAACAGGACCCCGTGGATGGCTGGATGAACAGGACCCTTTGGAGGGCTGGATGAACAGAACCCCGTGGAGGGCTGGTTGAACAGTAGCCGGTGGAGGGCTAGATGACTAGTAGCTTGTGGAGGGGTGGTTGAACAGGACCCTGTGGAGAGGGCTGGTTGAACAGTAGCCTGTGAAGGAGCGCGCGGTGGAGGCTGGATGAACAGGAGCCCGTGGATGAACAGTCGCAGGTGCAGGTTGGAGGAGGTCGACGATGGATGAACAGTAACCCGTGGAGGCAGTCGACGGTGGAGATGAACAGTATCTCGTGGAGTCCCGTTTTGTGGTACGCCACACCCCTCCCGATGAACAGGACCCCAGTTTCGACCGTAGCGCTCCAACACAAGTCCGTTTCCTCCGTTTTGCGGTATGCCACACCCCTCCCGATCAACAGGACCCCATTTCGACCATAGGAGGTCCAAGAGAAGTCCGTTTCCTCCGTTTTGCGGTACGCCAGACCCCTCTCGATGAACAGGATCCCGTTTCGACCGTGGCCGGTCGAACACAAGGCCGTTTCCTTCGTTTTGCGGTACACCGGGCCTCGTTTCCATCGGCTATTCCATCCAAGCCGGTTGGCTCCCAATGAACAGCACGCGTTCTGTTGCCTCCTGATGAACATGATGCATTCCGTTGCCTCCCCATGAACACGATGACGACGCAGTTTCTCCGTTCCGACCCAGCCATGTACACGAGCCCTGGCCGTACGTATGCGCGATTAGGCGATCGAGACCCCGCCCGTATGTACGTACGTGGCCGTATTTACTTTCTTGCACCCTGGCCGTTGTACGTACGTGTACACGCTACGTGCACGCCTCTACTACGACACCTGCGCGCCTCTACTACGACACGTGCCCTTCCTTACACGGCCACGGTTCATCGCTGCAGCCTGCAGACAGACCGATCGTATGTACGTACACGTTCGCGACCAGAATGACAATGCTACGTACGCTTCGACCAGGTGGGTCCTGACTGTCAGGCACTTCCTTGCGTGCGAAGATGTAGCTGGTGGGTCCTAGCAGTCAGGGGGCGAATCATTATTTTTTTTGCCCGTAATATGGACGCACTTCCTTGCGTGCGAAGATGTAGCTGGTGGGTCCCAGTAGTCAGGGGGAAACATTTTTTTCATGAAATACAGTGGCTTGTCCGGTGGGTCCCTGCTGTCAGGTGGAGAAATCATTATTTTGCGCGTAATAAGGAGGCATTTCCTTGTGTGCGGCCGTGGACCCAGCCGTCAGCCTCTTGACATACAGTCCACGTCTAATGGATGTCATTCGTTGACCACGTTGACCACGGCGTGCCGAGAGCATCAGGAAGGGAACGACACGGAGCCGGGGAAGACTCGACAGTGGTTGCCCACGTGGTGGGGAGTACGAGGGTTTATTGGTCCGGCTGCCATCGCCGAAAATAATAGGAGGTGTGGGTGAGTAGAGGATTGGCCTGGCCAGCAATGGAGTAGGGTGGGGCGGTGCGGCCTAAGTGGCAGCACAGCCGGCCATAGGAGGCGGGAGCAGGTAGTCCCACCGGCGCTGGTTTGGGCAGCTAGAGCAAGAAGACCAGAGGTTGAAGAAGCACTACGGCCATTGGACGGACATCGTACGGTCTCTGCAGCTAGAATCGTTTATATTGACTAAGTTGAAAAGCCCTTGGTACGCGTCAACTTAGTAGGCCCACAGGTCAGCCTCCGAAACGGTGCGCCCCAGATGTCATGGGGAGGAATCATTTTTTGGGCGGCTGAAGCTAGAATATCCGAGATTGAAGAAGAAGCATGACATCTGTTGGATGGACATCCAACGGCCACCGCTGCTAGAACCGTATGTTGACTATAAGTTGACAAAGCCTTGCATACGCGTCAACTTACTTTTTTTAGGGGACGCGTCAACTTAGTAGGCCCACAAGTGTGTGGCAGAGAACTTATAGCCCATTTGCGATTTGTAAGAATGTACAACCCATTTTTGAATTCTAATGGAATTTACAACAGCCCATTTACAGTTTGTTAAAAGTACAGCCCATTTTCTAGCTAGGACAACGATTAACAATTTCAACCAACCGTTCAAAACAGAATTCAATAAAATTTCCCACATTTTGATGGGATCCAAAATATTTTTATCCTGAAATTTCTAGTCAGATTGAATACAATTTCAATATAAATTTGTATTACGTAAAAATTCCAATGAAACATTGCGCGCGCAACAATTAATGAAATAAAAAAATTCCAAAATCCAAAAATTTTATAAACTAATTACGTGTTTGGTGCATTTTTTATAGTTACTGCCCAGTTTTTATAATGACATCCCATTTATTATTTCTTAAAGCCCATTTTCTTGTTAAGCCTAATGCATCCCTCCTTGGAAAGATTTGCAGCCCAGCGGGGCAAGGAATAACAAGTTGACCTTGCCAGGGTATTCCTCAAAAAAAAGTATAGCTGGGCTAGCCATTTTCAGCTTGAAAAAAAATTAATATCTGAGCTGGATATCTGGCCTGGGCTAGACGGGCCATAGCCCGCCCTGTTAATACCCTGCTCTCCTCTGAAAAACAATGTTGACATCGCTCAAAGAAAACTCTGCAGTGCTCACACCTCAAAAACACAAATACTGCTCGAGCTGCTTGGTGTCAGCTGTCGGCCGCTCCTTGTGCAATTATTTCGTTTATTGACTACATAGGTTGACAATGGTGTGGGACCATGATGTCAGGAAACCAGGAGGAAGCAAAAAATGTTATAGTTGTATATAATAAGGAGGCACTTGTGTACGTGCGGCTATGGCTCTGGTGGGTTCCCACTGTCATTCTCTCCAAGTAAAGTCATCTCCTCATTCCTCATGTCCGTTGACCATGTTGACAACGCGAGACGGTGGCGCCATGGCGAGCGCAACAACTCGAAGGACGACGGAGAGGGCCTCGCGGGACCTACGGATGGTCTGATACAGCGCCCGTTGCTCATTCGGGAAGCAAGGATCATAGGGCCACATGTCCGCGACGACATTGTCGTTCGCTTGTTCACCGGTGCTCATTGAGGAGACGGAGGTTGCAGCACAGGTCCTCCTGTGCTGGTAGCTCTTCCGCCATTAGGGCGTCGAAGTGCGGCCGCACCTGCTCTATGGTGAACACGGCATGAACCGGCTTGGACAGTGGCGCCGGCTCCTGGTCGGAAGCTATGTCCATCGTCTGATTGTCGACGCTCAGCTCGGTGAGCTCGCCGGCGAGCCAGCATGTCCGGCTGCTGGACCGACCCGCTGCCAAGCACGAGTCTAACTGCCATGGCCCAGCCAGATCGCCTCCCTCGCCCGCGCGCGCTTTCTGCCCGAAACGGTCAGTGCCGCCCGCCCCGCTTCCCGGTGCAGGCGATTGCTTCACCTTCAAACGACACAAGTGTCGTCCGTCCGTCTGCCGCCCACATTAATGATACACGGTTGCTAAGGCCGCTACTTCGATGCCACACATCCGTCCCTCCGCCGCCCACCATTGCTATATAAACTGCTGCGCCGGCCATAGCCGCAGTCATCCGCCTCTGTTCCCTTTATCCTATCCACACCACTACTGCCCACCATGGTTTCCTCGCGCTCCAGCGCTCTTCGGGACGAGCGGACGATGGACCACAAGGAGATGGCAGCCATTGCTGCCGGCTAGCTGGCCGGCAGGCAGCCAGAGAACGACGACGTCCCAATGGATAACATGGTAGTCGATGATCTGGCGCCAACCCCCTCCTCCGCGCCATCCTCGCCGGTGCATTGCACCATGACCATCGGTGAGGCTCGTGCCCAATACATGGACACGGTGAGGCAGAAGCGTGACAAGCAGTTCCGGGAGGCGCAGGCCGACGCCGCCTACAACCACCATCTCCTCCAGGAACACCTGCAGGCGGAGGAGCAAATCACCGCGGAGCGGGCAGAGCAGGAGGCGCTGCTCGACTCGTACCGCTCCGCCCACGAGGGCAGCCTCGAGCGCTAGCGGTACCGCATGCGGGTGGCAGAGGCTGCGGCCGCCTACAAAGAGGGCGATGAAGCGGGCGAGGCGCTGTTTGGCGAGACCAAGGACGAGGCAGAGGACAATGCCGGCTCCGACGAGTCCCCGCTCCGCTGGCGTCGACGAGGCCCTGCTCCGCCGAGGCCCCGCGGAGCCAACAACGAGGCAGAGGACACCGCTGGCTCCGTAGAGGCCCCGCCCCGCTGGCACTGAGGCGGAGGCCTCGCCGGCTTCGGCGAGGCCCTACCCCGCCGAGGCCCCACCCCGCCAACAACGAGGCAGAGGACATCGCCGGCTCAGCCGAGGCCCCACTCTGCCGGCAACGAGGGGGAGGATTTCCCTCGCTCCACCGAGGCGCCGCCCCGCTGGCAACGAGAGAGAGGACATCGCCGACTCCGTCGAGGCCCCGCCGCGCTGCCAACGAGGCCGCGCCACACAGAAAACGAGGAAGAGTAGAACACGGTAGGTCACCGCCGCTCGGGTCCAAGTAAGGCCACCGCTGCTACCCTCCGGTTGAAGCCAAGCTAGGCGGACTGACCATTGACGGCCGATTAGCTTCTTGGCGGTGACGTGGAGTCGGAGAGCTATGTTGGAGAAGGACGCTGCTTCAGTTACTTAACTGCTGGTGTAGTTGAGTCACTGACACGTGGGCCCAACAGGCATTTGGGCCACATGTCAGTTACGCAACTGCAACTGCAGTTAAGTCACTGAAGCTTAGTCCACTGGAGAATAAGCTTCTGTTCGGCTCAGCCGGACACAGGTGGGTAGATTTGGTTAATTAATTATACCTCCAGCGCACCCCTTTTTAGTTGAAGAATGTATGAAATGCAATGAAATCCGGCATGTTTATATGAAATCCGACCATGTATGAATGAATTTAGTTCGATTAGTTCAAATTCTTGTATCACTGGCATTGGATGAACACACAAAACAATACATACTAGGATTATTCCCAGGGTGATCACCTCGTTTGGAGCAGTTTCACATGTACTCCATCCGGTCCTTTTTAGTCTGTATACAAGTTTTTTCTGCAGTCAAAGTATCTCTACTTTGACCAATCCTTTAGAAAGAAGTATGAACATTCACAATGTAAAATCGACTGACTTGAAAGAAATCTAATATGCGAAGTAAAAAGGAACAGAGGGAGTACAAAGAGTTTGAGCTGCTTTTTAGCATTCCTGTACATTGCAATCAAAGACACAGGCCTTGCAATTCATAGACACTCAAAACAATCGATGATTATGCATCTCAGTGATTCACATGTCAGAGCCAATATTTACTTCACAACTAAACAATAAAGAAAAATCGATCGATGCTACTGACAGCAAAGGGCGTCCCATTCGAAAATATCAAACATATGTCTTCTTGCTAACATCAATGAGCAAAATTTGACAAGGTTGTCCCATTCCAAAATGTTAAATGCGTGTTGTTTGGCGTACATCAATGAGCAAACTTTGACAAGGTTTCCCCATTCCAAAATATCAAATGCCTACGATTGTGGAATGGGCAGGGTTTGCCATCAGTTCGGACATTGACATGGCACCTCGTGCTAAATAAACCAGCTGTTCTTTTTGTGCAGTTCCACCAAAATCAACCAAATTCGCGCATAGCTTGTATGATTTCGCCTTTATATGCTGCAACACCTTGAACATATCGGCACCTCCTTTCTTGTGGTGGAAATGAATGATTCGATGTATTCATGAACATTTTGTGCAGTTCCCATTGAAATCAAGCTGAGCACCCCTATTTGCACAAATACAAAATCAGTGTTTACTATAAAGCAAACTGTACTATGAATTGACAGTTGAAACAGGCACCTACATGGTCCATGTAGAGCACACTTTAAAAAAATGGAACTCACCGGAAAGAATCCTAGAACAACATTGTACTTGCGCATCACAGCAAAAAAGATGGAGATCTGTTAGTCCTTCCAAGCTGAAGTTAGTTTGGTCTTGTGGGGAGTAATGTAACCATCCTTCAACTGCTCCTTCTGATGGGAAGATAGACAGGGATTCTTCATCCTGGCATAATCGGAACTAGTCACTTCACATACTCCATATTCTTCTTTAGAGGAGGATGATCCTGTTGTGCAAAGACAAGAGGACAACTAAATTCTAGCATCCCTATTTGCTCGAAAAAAAAGGAAAGGAAATATTTAAAATAGCACAGATGAAGCACTTCTCAAGGACAATACCACTTTCTCATGGCATCAAATCAGTGGCAAAACAATTGCTCGTTCTAGCCATAGCAATAAATTAAGATGCAAAACTATATCATTACTTGTGTCATCACAGTTCCAGTGCTTCATTATAGCACCGGGAGTTGATTTTTGTTTTTCTTCCGCTTGTTCTTCCCCTTCATCACTTGGTTCAATAACAGGCAAGCTTCGCCTTCAATGTAAGATTTTGGATGTCAATTAGGGAGCACAAGTATAGCACTAAACAACAACATTAATTTTCTGATGAAAGTGGCAAAATACAGGCCAAAAGTTGTGCAATATCCTTATCTTACCTCAATGGGATATTACGGTGCACATACAGATTGGAAGTCTTGTCTCCATTTGTGCAGTTCATTAAATCAAGCAACAATACCGTACAAGTAGCACAACATATGAAAGCGCACTGCACAATCATGTGAAAGAAGGCTAGTACTGACCTCTCATGACGCGGAATTCAAACAACTCACAAGAAGAAGATCTGAACCAAATTTGCCAACATGGATAGGAAGTAAGATCTCCTCTTGTGCAGTTCCACTAAGATCAAGCAATCAAGCAACGTTGTCGGTGTGACATTCTGGTTGAACTGCACAAAACACTCTTAAAACAAAAGTGTTTTGTGCAGTGCAACAAAAGGTCACAATAGTAACGAGGTGAAGTAGATAACCTGTTTACACAGAGGTGCAAAGGAAACAACAAGTGGTCAATAACGGTGGATGACAGATAAGCCAAAAAAAAGAAGCATCTAACTTATCTAATTGGGAAATAAAGCAAGACAATAGCATTCTCAAACGGTGGCATTGATTCATATTAACAGAGAGATTATATTAACAATAAAATTCATTAAACATGTAATTTGCTTTTAACTGTGGCATTGCATCAATTTTCCAGCGGCATTATTAGAGGGTGTTTGTGTACAGGGACTTTTTGTGTAGGGACTAAAAAAAGTCCCTTTCAGTCCCATCTAAACCAAACATGAGGGACTTTTAGGGACTAAAAGTGGGCATTTGAGACTAAATAAAGAAGACCCCGAGGGAGAGTCTTTTTGGTACTTTTTCCAACAGTTGCCCCTGCCCCACATCACACCTTATCTCTATTAGTTCATTACTAGGGGTAACATAGTCTTTTAGCATGTCATTTAATAACCTCTAGTCCATGTATAGTCCTTGGAACCAAGCAGGTAGGGACTAGGGACTTTTTAGTTGGGACTAAAAAAAGTCCTAGGACTTTTTAACCAAACAGGGCCTTAGATTAACAACAGCTAAAGAGTTGCACGGGACAATGGACTCACCATCACCATGTGCATCTACCGATGTATGAAGGGGTGATGCACAGTCTATTGCAACAAACAACAAACAACCAAGGAGCATATTTGTGTTGGTCCCAATTTTGTTATCTTTAGACACCTTTCCCTATGTGAGCGCAGCAAATCTAGTCCTGCTGAAACTCTACAGCCTTGCCCCCCTAAACAAAAAGATCAGTTCATGACAGATGTGTGTACTGCGTTTGTCATTGTTTTGCCTTTTCGACCAACGTAGGTGCTGGATAGCCAATCTGTACTAGTACTTTCCCCCTTCCTTTCCTCTTTGAACCACGTCCTAGATTCATGCTATACAACTTTCCCCACTAATTTCCACCCTTCCTTTCCTCTTTGAACCATGCCCTAGATTCATGCTATACAACTTTCCCCACTACCTTCCCCCTTCCTTTCCTTTTTGAACCACGTCCTAGATTCATGCGATACAACTTTCCCCACTACTTCCCCCCATTCCTTTCCTCTTTGAACCACGTCCTAGATTCACGCTATACAACTTTCCCCACTACTTTCCTGTTTGATCCGACACCAAGATTCGAGTGCAGAAGCGGAAAAAGCCCACATGCAGCTAGAGCAATGCATGTGGAATAAGTAAATTATACCTTAAGGTTCTTGGGGTGTGGTTCGGTGGGCGACCGGAGGCCGTTCCGCCCACACTATGTACGGCAGCGAGGAAGAAGGGGTCAGAGGCCCTCCCGCGCCAGATCCCCTCCCTCGCCAACGATGACAGCGTTAAGCCTCCTTCCCTTCCCGGCAGACGGATCCTGCCGGCTCTTTGACCAGCAGTGAGGGGAGAGAGAGAGGCCAACGAAGTCTTGTTTAGATCTGGAGAGGGTGAGTGAGTGTGAAGAGAGAAACTACAAGCGCTGAGGCTCCAGCGTGTATATATATAGTGGAGAGAGAGTGTGAAGAGTGCAAACCCTAGAAAACAAGCGCCGAGGCCAAGATCGTGTAGCTCCGTATCCATCCATTTTGACCCGTCAAAGAATCCTCCTGGCACCGCCCCAGATCACTTTCTCTCTCTGTCATGCAGGGCCTACCTATCATTGGGTGGAAGAAAGAAGTCGAACAAAAACAAAATTATGCTCAAGTGTGGTTATCGAACCCGAGACCTCTAGTTTGATGAGCGAACAGGCTAACTAGCTACACCACCCTCACATTATGTTTAATGAGAGGAAAATAACCTTTTATATATTCCTGCATTCCTTTGACAAGCATGCCATGTTTTTTTTGCGTGGGAGTCATTGGGATTTAAATCATAATCATGTCATGTGGCTTTGGTGGTAAGGTCTTTTGGGATTTAAAGCAGTGTTGGTAGTACAGAAATAATGCAGCCTTAGTCACCTTACCTATCTCCACGTAGTATGTTGGGTCCCACCAGTCAGAGGGTGAAACAAACAAATTAATAAGAAAAATGTTAGTACGCGAAATACAAATTAATATAATTTTTTGTGACATGCATGAACATTTTGTTAGTTCAATCTATGGTCAAAATTTGACACGAAATACAATGGGGACCAATAAACCAGGATGGAGGTAGTACGCTAAGTTTGCCGTCGGAAGCGAGCCTATCTGGCTCTCCTGAGCTAGCAAGGTTTTTCTAGCCCACCCAAGCTAGCTGGCCCACAAAAGCTAACATATTTTAACAGTTCCAAACGCCTAACCTTGCCCGGCTAGGCTATAAACTGTTCTTGCTAAGGATCCAAACGCTCGCTAAGTAACTCGCACGATATTCCTATTCTATGAACCTGTGTGTTCGTGTGTGTGTGTGTGTGTTTAACAACATGTGTGTGTTAGAGAGAGCGGCACATCAACCTACTCCTACAGAGAGATGGTGTGTAGTGTATGATTTAGCTGCAAGAGTCGGTGCATCCTCTCGTTTCCGGGCATCCGGTCGGGACAGGCGGACTGCTGCCACGCCCGCTCCTGACCAGCCTGGCCCACCCAAAGCCCCTTCATCGCTCGCACGTGCTTCCCGCCCGAAACGGTCAGCGCCGCTCCAAAGAATCGGTGCCGCATTCATGCCTGGGCAGAGCGAACGCGACCTCTCACTGGCGCCTGCATTGAAGAGAGAAGCGGATTCAAGAGTGATGGTTGCTTCGTCCGTCCAACTTACTGCTGGGTCTATGTGATTTGACGGCTCATTGGCCATTATTACTGAGGTGGTAGGACTGCTGGATGTCCCACGCTTTCGGCGAAAGGAGGTACTACTAGATTACAATTTTCTCCATTCTTACAGTGGAGGAGTGCGAGAGCAGTGAAAACACACAGGCTCAGTGATTACATAGCCCACCTCACATTATCACCATTTTTTCTGGACACCGTGCGACACCTAAGTCTTTACATAGTACTAGTATAGTACGTACTGTAATTTATCAGCGAGATAAACTTGTACAATGCTATGAAGCTTCCAGCTTCTGTTTCATGTATCTTGCATCCAAGGTTGCACGTTGCAACATTTCATCAAATACAAAGGAGACTAACATGCATGCTATTGCATCTCAATGATTGACAGATCATAGCCAATATGTACTCCCCTCTGTTCCAAAATAAGTGTATCAACTTTTATGCAAACTTTAGTACAAAGTTGTACTACTACTAAAGTTGACACTTATTTTGGAACATAAACAGCTAAAGAAAAAAACGATCCATGCAGTCCCTAGCCCTTGAACCGTAAACCCTAACTAGGCTTTAATTTGCTGGCAATGTTGGAGCTTCCGAAGAAATGAAGTTTGCAACCCTTTGATCATCGGATCATTTTGTGCAGTTTCACCAAAATCAAGATGAGCATCCCTGTGGAAAACAAATTGAAGAAGCGTGATTAGAATAAGATTACTGGGACTAGTTGATGAGACATAAACTCATCACAAATACAGTACGTAGAAGCCAGTAGAGGTATGTGCGGGGCAAAGAAGTAGAGAAATATCCACATGGAGTGATGTGGGCAGCTGGAGCAGTGGTGCAAGCCGGCTGTAAAGGAAGTTGTACCTGAGGGATGTCGGGACGTAGCTCAACCTAGAGGAGGGTGACGGGAGGCGGCAACTGCCCACGTCGTGACAGTGAGCAAGAGACGAAGGCAACCTCACCAGCTTTGTGAGAGAGAACGGCGGGGACCCCTGATCGGGATGTGCCAACAATGGGTTTTCGCCGTCGGCGACGGCGACCGCATCTACACTA
Organism: Triticum aestivum; assembly: GCF_018294505.1. NCBI lineage: Eukaryota > Viridiplantae > Streptophyta > Magnoliopsida > Poales > Poaceae > Triticum > Triticum aestivum. The sequence goes on from NC_057802.1 coordinate 138,891,829, forward strand.
AGCATCCACCCCTTCCCCCGGCGGGCGTGATCCGCCGGGATGTTAGAGATGTGGCCACAGTCGTTTTGTGCGAGAGAGTGTGAAGAGAGCAACCCTAGCAAGCAACCGTGTAGGCTCGTCCTGGCTATGTATATAGTGGAGCGGTTTCCTTTTCTCTCCATATGAACCTATTTATATTGTGTATGTGCCACTAAAGGAAAAAAGCTTTATTTATAAATGACGCGACACCGTTCATGCGTGGTTCCCTACCCTCCATTATTTATAAGTGAGTAACTACTACTAGACGCGTCAAATTATCACGTGGGCTGCATCATCTTACAGAAATGAGCTCCACCGTGTCACGTGTGTGGTTGGGGAAGACGCAAAGAGTGCTACTAGTACACTACGTGCGTGGATGTGTGCACCTCTTCTCTTCGAGCATGGTTATCGAAAGTATAGCCCACTACCGTACTACCACGCGGTTATTATATATGGGCAAAGAGTATAGACAGTAATAATGACTAATAAGCCGTGAAATCACGAGGCCCACCTTTCTCTATGTTTGACCGAGGATGCAGCCATCATTTCACTCCTCGTTGAATATCCATCCACTGCTAACTCCGCGAATAAATAAAAATCTGCTTCTACCTCCGTAGCATGGTTAATAATATAGCCATGTCAATCACGACGTAGAAATATCATTCAGTGATACAATAGGGCTGGATCTAAGGCTGGTGATTTTTTTTACTTTGTCTCTTTCTCTTTTTGTCTCATTTACTCATTTTAAATAGGAGCACGTGTAGAGGATGGCTATTCCTTTCGATGGGACTTCTTCATGGGGTTTAAGACTAAGGCTGGTCATAGTGGGGAGTAACTTAGACTAGTAACATGCTTTTGTTACTAGTCCATGTCACTACCTTCATAATGGGTTGTAACATATAGATGGTAACATACAAACCTTCATTAATTGAGACATAGACTCATTTTACCTCGGGATGTGTTATGTTACAGTAACATATTATGTTACCACAAACATCTCTTCCCTCATTAACTCCATGCCACATAAGCAAATTTGTCTTGGGATGTGTCATGTTACTACATAAGTTACTCCCACTATGACTAGCCTAAGCAGCTTCGAATTATGCCTGCTACCCACCACTCTGAATCGTGCCATCTATGATAGGGAGTAGTCCCATTGCAACAATGAGGTCCACTAGGTCTAGCACGTCCTGTAAGAAGAGACTGTCATGCAAAACATACATCTTGTTGCCTTCTTCCTCGTACAGTACGTACTACTACTACTCGTTCTCCTATAAACCTTGTGCTTGGCATCACCAAAATATTAACCTGGCAATTGGCTCTTCGCCTCTTCGGGAAGTCGAGCAATAATGGTACTGTAGTATATATCGTTCTGGCTATATGATACCGAATGAATTGATGCATGTCCACCACGTGGGCGAGGTAGAGTGCGTACTATTACGTCCGTTTCAATATTGACTACATACAGAGAAAAATGAGTGAATCTACACTCTAAAATATGTCTATATCCATCAGTGTTTGGAGTATGTACTAGTAGTTCATATTGAAATCTATTAAAGGACATATATTCCAAACAATATGATAATCTCTCTAACCAAGGTAGGGATGAGGAGTAAATGGAGGGAGTAGTAAAATTTTCTCCTCGTCCTGCGAGCCACCGCGCGCGTGGGCGAGGGAGCGGGCGTAAGGCGTAGTAGGCAAGCTTCACCTCATCCTGCAAGCACACCGCGCCCTTGGGCGGGGGAGACGGCGTACTAAGCAAGCTTCTCCTCGTTCTGCGAGTTGACGGGACACATCAAAAGTAATACGCACAGAGCATCCCGAGTGTATAGAGCATTGCCTCTAAGGTAGGCCCCACATGGTTTGCCTCTTTTTTAACATAACGCGTCAAGTCACAATTTGTTTGTTCACCCGTGGTAGACGATCCTCCATCAAGTGGATAACCAGTACACGTGTCAAATTAGCACGTGGGCTGCCTTTTCGTACAGAAATGAGCTCCACCGTGTACCCGCGCGGTTGTGGTTGGGAAAGAGACGGGAGTACGTGCGCCATGCGTGCACCTCTTCTCTTCGTGCACGTCCCCCACCTACGTGGGTGTGTGTGTGAGAGAGATACAAACCTGGACAGATGGCGTGTGTGTTCGTGAGTGTTTTTTGTTTGGGGAGGGGGTTATATCGTGAATGTATTTGTGGGTATATGTATCGATGACATCTCAAACAAAAATTTGACACATGCAATGTGTGTGAAATAGAGTCCTATTGATATCATATATAGAGGGGGCGATCCATGAGAAGAGAGGGAGGGGTCATAGATATCGATAGAGTCGAAGAGAGGATCAAGTGGGTTGGTGCGAGATCGATGAAGAGAGCCATCGAAATTGTGTGTGTGCAAGTCAAAGATATAAGGCGATTGACCTACCGGAACATCGGGAAGAGGGCAAGTTTGTGTGTGGCAGGGAGACATGACTAGAGCGCTCGATGTATCGGTGTGTGTGGGGGGAGGAGGGGAGAGGCAGATGCCTAACTAGAGAGGTAGAACGACTCGTATATGTGTTGAGAAGGAGAGACCCAGCTATGTCTTGAGGGAGATCAGTCGACATCCATAGATAACTGAAGGACGGGAAATAGGTTGGGACAGAGAGAGAGAGAGGAGAGGGGGAGGGAGAAGGGTAGAGTGTTGGATGGGTGATGGGTTGCTTCTCGAAGATGGTGGGAGAGGCCTACTAGACAAACTGAGGGTAGAACTTCAATATTATCAATAAGAGTGGGGATGTGTTTCTGTGTGTGCCTGTGCATGATAGATGTGTCGGGACGCATGCATGGATGATGAAGGGGAACCATGTGTTTGGTAAGCAAACCTAACTAGATCGGTAGATCAATTGTTGTTTGTCGGAGGAAGGGAGAGATATAACTAATGAGGTAGAACGATCGATGAGTGAAAAAAACGAGTTATAAGGACCTAGCTAGCTATATGTATAGTGAGAGATCGGTCAGTGTACATCCATTTGTTAGAGGAAAATAAGGCCCAACGAGACGGATAGACACAGAGAATGGAGCTAGGAGGTGGTGTGAGATGCCGAGCTACTAGCTAGATAGGGGGAGGAGTGTGCGATTCTGAGATCGATGAAAAGAGGGGCGAGAGTTTAGACGTGTGTGGGATCGTATGATAGACACGAGGCATGGACACAGAAAGGAGGAGATGGAAGGTGCGTGTGTATGTTGTAGGCAGACATCTCTGGAGAGGTTTATCGATCGGTGTGTGTCGGGAAGGAGTTGTGGAGATTGTGGGAGAACAACCTAAAAAAAGAATGTGTGCGATGGATAGAATGCTTAGGGAGGGGGAGGGCGAGGAGGGCGTGTGCATGCACGACTGAAAGTTAGTGCTAGCTACAAAGGTTAGAGGATTGTGTGGGTGTAAAAGACTAACAAAGATGATAATTTGATATGAAAGTGGATTCATATATTTGAATAGGAGATCATAGTGTTATAAACATATGCATGCATGAATATAGCGGTGATACGCGTGCTGTGGTTTTGCACATGTTATACCATAATGTGATAATGCATGGCATTTGCAACTCACAGCTAAATGTCGAACAATCTAAACCATACTATACATCGAACAATCTCACATTTTATTTGAATTTGTGATAATGTGTGGCGTTTGCAGCTTACAACTAAATATCGAACAATCTAAACAATACTATATATCGAAGAATCTCACATTTTATTTGAATTTGTGGTAATGTGTGGCGTTTGCAACTCACTTCTAAATACTTGTAGGAGTAGGGGGCGGGGCACCATACATTATGTGATAAACACATTATACACATGAGACATGGTTTAGATTATGAAGATCTAGCTAGAGCTTGAAATGTACTGTGATTTGAAATCAACATAAAGTGGATTAAAAAATCGAGTTCGAGTTCATATAGTACACATAGTTCATATCTAACTCGACATTAATCATGTGGTGTGCTGTGAAGATAATACACAAATGATGGTTTAACTTGACAATAATGATGATTGTAAATCTTATTAAAATAGAGAAACGAATTCAAATGGTTTGACTTCACAAGAATCATTATTGCAGATCTTATTCAAATAGAGAAATGAATTCAAATTTAATTCATATTGAAGCGGTAGTATATACGTTTGGAATGCACTAAAATGTTCATTTGAGTAGCAGGTTGCATGCATTATACACGTAGGGAAATATTTTAATTGAACATAACATGATTCAAAGTTTTGAATGGCATTTGTAGTGCGAATTGATTTGGTACAGTACACGGGACTAGACTCTCTTGTCTGGTGCGAATTGATTTCTCTTTGTTTTTTCATCGACGGAAGTGCGAATTGATTTGGTACAGTACACGTTAGGCTTGTCCAGAAATTTCAACCCGCACCTTGTTACCCCGAAATATTTAAGATACTTCTTTGTCTCGTTGTGCTCCGAAAACTCCCTCCAGCTCAACCCACGCCTTGCTATCCCAAAATTACAACGCGCGCGAAAACTCCCACCTCCTATGAAATCTCGACTCATGAAATGTCCGTGATACCCCTGAACCGAAAGAACCGCCTAGCACAAATTGGTGGGGGTACTTCCGTAACTTACCCCACATTTCGGACAAGCGGGTCCCTAAGCCATGGTTCCCCACTCCCATCCCATCAGCCCACCCATTCGTACACCGAGGCCGCAAAAACCCGTGAAGCCCCACAATCTCCTCCGTCCACCACTCAGCTGGAGCCTCTTCCCGACGACGTCGTCCATAGCAACACCTCGACGTCCCTCATCCACCGTACCAGATGAGGATCCATCGTCTATCTCGTCGTTCCGCCGGTTCAGCCACCCCGTCCTCCACCCCCAAGGAGCTACCCCGACGTTCCCCTCGTATTTCGCGCCACCTCCATTCCCACACCGCCGTCTTAACTTGCACCACCGAAAGAGCAGCATCATCACTGTTTCCTCGGATGAAGTTGAGGCCTAATCGGCGCCACCAAAGAGGTTGTACACTAATCGTCGCATTTTCTTCTTGATTCAATCTCACGGTACTGCCGGCGCTCGGTCCCGAGCTGACATGGCGCGGCTCCATCCACGGCGGCGTCACCGGCCACTTCCTGCATGGCGTCGCTCCCTCGGCAGCGACGTCCACATCAGTAGGAGCTGCTGTTGCTTTAGCTCTCGCTCGCAGAGCTGCTCTGCTCTGGCTCTCGGTCCCCAGCCTGGTCCGCTCCTGCTCTTGCTCTGACTCGCGCTGCTGCTCTCGCTCTTGCTTGCGAAGCTGCTCTGATTTGGCTACACTTCAGTCGACTGAATCGACTTTTGGGTCAGTCGATTTTCAGGGGGGGGGGGCTCGCCGGAGTTAAGGAAGAACCAGCTACAGCGGGGAGGGGGGCTGGCCGGAGAGGTACCCCATTATCTATCTTAGGGTTTAGGGTGGGGGCGGTGGTCGCCGACGGTGGTGGGGCGGTGGCGTGGGGATTGCCAGAGAAAAAACTCGGCACGGGGGGCCTAGAGGGATGGCCGGAGCGGCGGCAGACCGGCGGTGGGGAGTGATTTCGGGGCGGGCGGGGTGGCGCACCGCCGGCCGCGGGTGGCGGGGGGCGACGGTTTGGCTGGTGGTGTCAGTCGACAGATGCTGCTACACGACCAGCTGCCCCGGCTCTCGCACACGCTGCTGCTACTGCTTTTCTGCTACTAGTGCGTTCAGTTTCGAAAGTAAAATTCAGTTTCGACAGCAAAATTCAGTTTCAACAATTAAGTTCAGTTTCGACGGTTAAATTCAGTTTCGACAGTTAAGTTCAGAGATGAGCGGCTGATGTATTTTACATCTAGCACTTTGTGGTTATGTATTTTACGTCATCTATTGGAGATGCTATTACAATTCCACTCAGGTAAACATTGTCTCTCTTGTCCTCGTTCAGCCTCGGTGTCGTACAACTCACCAGAGCTGCTCCAATGATGAAACCCTCCATCGCAGCGGAGCAGTACCCCGGGCTCCATCTCAAGATGCCTAAGATGTTCTTCCCCTCCTCCGATAGCCAAGTCAGCCGGATCATCCTCACAGACCAACCCAATCACACTGAGATCGACATGGCTTCGCCTAAGAGGTTGTACACTTGTTGCATCTCTTTTTTACTCTACATGTTATATATATTGTCCACTGAGCACACGTAGTAACATGGCATATGATTAGTTTCTCCTACTGTATGACAAGCAGTGAGGTACCAAGCAACTTAGCTATCCGTGATGGACTCTCTTAAACGCCATCATTATTTATCTCTACGCGTTTGAGCTGTGCATTTGTCGATGGGCCTGGGAGTTGAGCTAGTAGGGCAGTGGTGTAACGCCCACGATGCGGCTATATCTCCCACGTGTCGAGGCACGACTTAGAGGCATAACCGCATTGTGGTATTGTCGCAAGAAGGGTTATCTTCACACAATCCCATGTAATGAACAAGAATGGGATAACGAGAGTTGGCTTACAATCGCCACTTCACACAATACATAAATTAATTCATACATCATCCAAAATCCACACATAGACCGACTACGGTCAAAATCCAAATGAAAATAAGATAACCCCAGATGCTAGATCCCCGATCGTCCCGACTGGGCTCCACTACTGATCATCAGGAAAAGAAACATAGTAACGACCACGTTCCTCGTCGAACTCCCACTTGAGCTCGGTTGCATCATCTGCACTGGCATCGTCAGCACCTGCAACTGTTTTGGTAGAATCTGTGAGTCACGAGGACTCAGCAATCTCACACCCGTGAGATCAAGACTATTTAAGCTTATAGGAAAGGATGGTGTAATGAGGTGGAGCTGCAGCAGGCACTAAGCATATATGGTGGCTAACATACGCAAATGAGAGCGAGAAGAGAAGCAACGCAACGGTCGCGAAGCTAGAAATGATCAAGAAGTGATCCTGAAACTACTTACGTTCATGCATAACTCAAACCGTGTTCACTTCCCGGACTCCGCCGAGAAGAGACCATCACGGCTACACACACGGTTGATGTATTTTAATTAGGTCAAGTGACAAGTTCTCTACAACCGGACATTAACAAATTCCCATCTGCCTCATAACCGCGGGCACGGCTTTCGAAAGATAATACCCTGCAGGGGTGTCCCAACTTAGCCCATTATAAGCTCTCACGGTCAACGAAGGATAAACCTTCTCCCGGAAGACCCGATCAGTCTCGGAATCCCGGTTTACAAGACATTTCGACAATGGTAAAACAAGACCAGCAAAGCCGCCCGATGTGCCGACAAATCCCGATAGGAGCTGCACATATCTCGTTCTCAGGGCACACCGGATGAGACATCCTACGAGTAAAACCAGGCCTCAAGTTTCCCCGAGGTGGCCCCGCAGGCTACTCGTTTCGGACCAACACTCGAAGGAGCACTGGCCCGGGGGGGGTTAAAATAAAGATGACCCTCGGGCTCGCGAAAACCCAAGGGAAAAAGGCTTAGGTGGCAAATGGTAAAACCAAGGTTGGGCCTTGCTGGAGGAGTTTTATTCAAGGCGAACTGTCAAGGGGGTCCCATAAATCACCCAACCGCGTAAGGAACGCAAACTCAAGGAACATAATACCGGTATGACGGAAACTAGGGCGGCAAGAGTGGAACAAAACACCAGGCATAAGGCCGAGCCTTCCACCCTTTACCAAATATATAGATGCATTAATTAAATAAGAGATATTGTGATATTCCAAAATATCCATGTTCCAACATGGAACCAACTTCAACTTCACCTGCAACTAGCAACGCTATAAGAAGGGCTGAGCAAAAGCGGTAACTTAGCCAAACAACGGTTTGCTAGGAAAGGATGGTTAGAGGCTTGACATGGCAATATGGGAGGCATGATATAGCAAGTGGTAGGTAGCGCAGCATGGCAATAGAACGAACAACTAGCAAAGCAAAGATAGAAGTGATTTCGAGGGTATGGTCATCTTGCCTGCAAGGTTCTCAGAGTTGTCGAAAGCTTGATCCTCGTAAGCGTACTCAACAGGTTCCTCGTTCACGAACTCGTCTCCCGGCTCTACCCACAGCAAGAACACAAGCAATGGAACCACAATCAATCACGGGAAATGCACAAGCAACATGATGCAAAACATGCATGATATGCGAGATATGATATGCGATGCATATGCGTGCTCCGGAAGAAAAATGATGAACAAGGCAGTAACTTGGCAAACCAAGTATGCCACTGGAAAGATGAGATGATTTCGGTCGAAATCGATATAAAGATCACCGGAAACGGATGCACGGTTTGCAAATGGCAAGCAAAACAAGAATGACACGATTCTGCGATTAACAGCATGATAGCACTTAGAATACATCAAGTAACTATGCTACAGCACTCCAACATAGCAACAAAGCATATGGCAGTAATCTACAGGAGATGCTTGACAAAAGATGAACACTGAGCTACGGCTAGATCACAACATAACAGGTTCAAACAAGCATGGCAAAAGTGCAAAAGATATCAGGTTCACAGACTTGGTGAAATTACTGGACATGGCAGAAACAGCATCAGGTAGCAATGTTCAGAGCAAGAAAAACACATGCTACAGGAACTTAACATATCAAAACAAGGCATGGAATGAATCTACTAAATGCGTAGAACAAAAGTCCCTTACTGACCATAAGCCAAAAAGGACCAGAAGATATGATGGCACCCATGTAAACATAGCAAGTTTCGTTAACAGGTTTCAGACTTAGCAGAAAACAGAGCATGGCAGAAACAGTATTATGAAGGCATCTTGGTGAGCTTGATTCACTCACCACAAAGAATGCATGACAAAATAAGCATACCTACAGCAAGATGGAATGTTTATGAAGCTATCCATGGCAAGAGAAAATACATAGCATGAATGGATCAATTACAACAACCTTGGCAAAATTGAATAACACGTAAACAATCTGGCAGAAATATTTTATAGCCAAAGTAGAGCAAGATTAGAACATGCTATGGCACTCCATAATTGCAAGCAGGGGCATGGATGGGTATATCACAACTCTATCTATAAATCATCCTTACTGAACATGCCCAAAAGGAGCATGGATCTCTCTGTAGACACAAGGATACATGGCAAAAAAAATAACAGCAGAAACAGACAGTGAAAATACCAAGTCCGTGAAAACAGAAACATCACGAAGCCTAGTTTGCATTCTTTTGCTAGTCACCAAAGAGAGCACAAAAATACATGGCATACACCTCTGTAAAGATGGCATGGCATACATCAAAACACATGTAGAGCTCCTACTCATAAGATGCACACATCAAATGCAACAAAAATAACAAATCCTCAAGTTCTGATAAATAACAGCAGGTAACAGCATATAGCACTCTTGCACCAGAGATTTGGGCATCAAGATGGACTCAAATGAACATGGCATAATGGAACAAAATGAAGATCATCTCGAGGCGAACATTTCGATATATTACGCGCATGCAACGGAGCAGTATGCAGAGAGTTATGATGCGATGAACAGGAGCATATCATGTAAAATCTTCGGGACTTGGAATATTTCGAGAGGGGGGAGAAGAAATCAACCGCGAGATATAGGGTTCGGGCCGCCGGAGCTGCTGCTCGCCGGAGCTCGGCGAGAGGTCACCGGCCGGAGAGGAAGAGGACGAGGCCGGAGAGGGGTCGGAGGGGGCCGGCCGGAGGAGATGCCGCCTCGGGGTCGGGCGCGCGGGCGGAGCAGGAGCTGCGCCGGCTCGGGTGCGTGCGGGTCCGGCCGGAGATCGACGCCGGTCGGCGAGGCAGCGGGGACCGGTGAGGCGGCGGAGGCGGCGGGGCGCCGCGGGAGGAGGAGGCGGAGGCGCGCGGGCGGCGGCTCGGGCTCCGCGGGCCAGACGCGGGCTCGCGGGCTGGCGGCGGCACGGCATGCGGGGCCGCCACGTGGCGCCCTCTGGTAGGCTGCGGGCGGCGCCGGCGATGTGTCCGGCTACGGAGAGGGGAAGGGGACTAGGGTTGCACCGCGAATTTCGGAGGGGGAGGTGTTTTTATAGGTAGAGGGAGCTAGGAGACTCCAAATGGAGTGCGGTTTTCGCCCACACGATCGTGATCGAACGACCTAGAGCATGGAAGTGACTTAGATGGGTTTTGGACTGATTGGAGGGGTTTTTTGTTGCAACACACAAAAGGGCTTTGCGGTTACCCGGTTAACCGTTGGAGCATCAAACGACGTCCAAATGGAACGGAATTTGACAGGTGGTCTACCGGTGGTATACCAAGGCCACTTGGCAAGACTCGGTCCATTCCGAGAATGTTGAACACCTGCTCACGAAAAGAAAACAAGAGGGGTGCGCCAGTGCGTGTGGGAGTGCCGGATTGCAAAACGGACAACGGTGAAAATGCTCGGACGCATGAGACGAACACGTATGCAAATGAGATGCACTTGATGACATGATATGAGATGCATGACATGAACAAAATGCAAAATGAAAAACAAAACCCGACCACGAATGGAATATCATAACACATAGCCGAAAATGGCAAGAGTTGGAGTTACAAATATGGAAAGTTACATCCGGGGTGTTACAACACTCCATCACTACGAGAGGATCTCGTCCCGAGATCTAGGACTGAAAGAACTCCGGATATTCGGAACGGAGGTGGTCCTCGCGTTCCCAGGTGGCTTCTCGGTCGGAATGGTGCGACCACTTCACTTTCAGGAATTTGATTGACTTGTTGCGAGTCTTGCGCTCAGTTTCTTCAAGAATAGCAACGGGGTGCTCATGATAAGACAGATCTTCTTGGAGGTCAATCTCTTCGAAGTTGATGGTGCGCTCAGGAGTCTTGAAGCACTTGCGAAGCTGTGACACGTGGAACACATCGTGCACGTTCGCGAAGTTGGAGGGAAGCTCAAGTTGATAGGCGAGGTCGCCTCTTTTGCCAGTGATCTTGAAAGGACCCGCGTATCTAGGGGCAAGCTTCCCTTTGATACCGAAGCGACGAGTGCCTTTCATTGGAGAGACGCGGAGGTAGACATGGTCTCCGATCTCGAAAGCCAAATCACGGTGCTTACTATCATAGTAACTCTTCTGGCGCGATTGCGCGGCTTTGAGATTTTCACGGATGACTTTACACATTTCTTCAGCCTCTGTGATTAAGTCATTGCCAAGAAGTTGGCGTTCACCAGTCTCTGACCAATTGAGAGGAGTACGACACTTTCTGCCATAGAGAATTTCGAATGGGGCCTTGCCCGAACTCGCTTGGAAGCTGTTGTTGTAGGAGAATTCGGCATATGGAAGACAATCTTCCCATTTCATGCCAAAGGAAATGACACAAGCCCTGAGCATATCTTCAAGGATTTGATTGACTCGCTCGACTTGGCCACTAGTTTGAGGATGGAAAGCTGTGCTGAAGCGAATGTTGGTGCCCATGGCCTTCTGGAAGGAGTCCCAGAACTTAGAAGTGAAGATGCTTCCACGATCTGAAGATATCAATTGTGGAATGCCGTGCAAGGAGACAATCCTGGAGGTGTATAGCTCTGCCAACTGAGCTGCTGTGATAGATTCTTTGATTGGAAGAAAATGAGCCACTTTAGTAAGCTTGTCGATGACAACGAAGATAGCATCATTTCCACGCTTGGACTTGGGAAATCCAGTCACGAAGTCCATTTCGATATGATCAAACTTCCATTCTGGGATAGCAAGAGGTTGGAGGAGACCAGCTGGTCGTTGGTGTTCTGCTTTCACCCTTCGACAGACATCACATTCATTCACGAATTGAGCGATTTCTCGCTTCATTCGAGTCCACCAATACGACTGCTTGAGGTCATGGTACATCTTCGTACTTCCAGGATGAATGGAAAGAAGAGAATTGTGCGCCTCGTTCATAATGACTTTCCTTAGATCACCTTTAGGAACCACAATCCGGTCCTCGAAGAATAAAGTGTCTCTGTCATCAATGCGATAGCACTTGTATTTGGAAAGACCCTTGTCGATACCACGTTTCACCTTCTTCACCATGGTATCCAGGAGTTGTGCCTCACGAATTTGATCTTCCAAAGTAGGAGAGACTATGAGGTTGGCAAGAAAGCCTTGAGGAACAACTTGGAGATTCAGCTTGCGGAAAGCTTCACAAAGATCCGGTTGGAATGGCTTGAGAATTAAGCTGTTGCAATAAGCCTTCCTGCTCAAAGCATCTGCAATGACATTGGCTTTGCCTGGAGTATATTCAATACTCGGATTGTACTCTTGAATCATTTCGACCCATCGAGTTTGCCTGAGGTTGAGGTTGGGCTGAGTGAAGATGTACTTGAGACTCTTGTGATCGGTGAATATGTCCACTTTTCTTCCCAACAAGAGATGTCTCCATGTTATTAATGCATGGACAACTGCCGCCAACTCAAGATCGTGAGTGGGGTAGTTCTTTTCGTTGGGCTTCAACTGACGAGAGGTATAGGCCACAACTTTCTTCTCTTGCATTAACACAGCACCGAGACCTTGAAGAGAAGCATCACAGAAAACTTCGAATGGCTTGGATTCGTCAGGAGGAGTTAAGACAGGAGCTGTGACGAGTTTCTCTTTGAGAGTGTTGAAAGCAACGTCACACTCAGGAGACCAGACATACTTCACATGCTTCTGGAGGAGGTTGGAAAGAGGCTTTGCAATCTTAGAGAAATTCTCAACGAATCTTCGGCAATAGCTTGCAAGACCAAGAAAACTGCGAAGCTGCTTGACATTCTGAGGAGGTTCCCAATTCACAATTGCAGACACCTTCTCGGGATTAACAGCGATGCCCTTGGCAGAGATGATATGACCAAGGTAAAGAACTTCATCAAGCCAAAACTCACATTTGGAAAACTTCGCATAGAATTGATACTCTCTGAGCTTGTCGAGCACCAATCGCAAATGTTTGGCATGATCCTTCTTATTCTTGGAGAAGACCAAGATATCATCGAGATACACCAGGACGAATTCATTGGTATAGGGGTTGAAGATGAAATTCATCATCCGAGAGAATGTTGGAGGAGCATTGACAAGGCCGAAAGACATGACAGTATATTCATAAGAACCAAAGCTTGTTCTGAATGCTGTCTTGGGAATATCTTCTTCACGAATGCGAATCTGATGATAACCCATACGAAGGTCAAGCTTGGAGAATACTTTAGCACCTTTAAGTTGCTCGAATAGCTCATTGATGTTGGGAAGTGGATACTTGTTCTTGATTGTCTTCTTGTTCAATGGACGGTAGTCGACACAAAGTCGGTCCGTGCCATCCTTCTTCTGGACAAAAAGAACACCACAACCCCATGGAGATGAACTCGGTCTGATCAAACCCAGACGCTCTTGTTCATTGAGCTGTTTCTTCAATTCCTTCAGCTCCTTGGGTCCAAGCTTGTATGGACGCTTGCAAACGGGTTCAGTGCCAGGCTCAAGATCGATAACGAACTCAACTGGCCGGTGAGGAGGCATACCCGGAAGCTCTTCTGGAAAGACATCTTGGTACTCACAAACGACTGGAATTTGAGAAATAGCATTCAACTCGCCCTTCTCATTGAGAGAAAACAACCGAATGGTTTCATCACGAGCAGCATAGATGATAACATCCTCAGAAGAGTGTATCAATTGAATTTCCCTGGCAGCACGATCAAGTTGAGCTTTGTGCTTAGAAAGCCAGTCCATCCCGAGAATTAGATCAATATCCGAGTCACCAAGAACAATTGGTTTAGACAGAAATTTATAGTTTCCCATCTTGATAGAAACATCGGGAGCAACCAAACTAGAAGTCATAAGCTTTCCCGGAGAAACAACTTGCATAACTTTGGATAAAATCTCTGTGTCCACATTGTGCTTCGATGCAAATGGGTATGACATGAAAGAATGCGATGCACCAGTATCAAATAAGACTTTTGCAGGAATATCATTAACTGAGAGATTACCCATTATCACATCAGTAGATTCCTCCGCTTGAGCTGCATTCATCATGTTCACCTTTGCAGACTTGGGATTATGCTTGACCACTGCATTGCTGGAAGATCTCACAGGAGGAGGAGGCGGAAGGCGCCTCTGGTTGAAGCACTTGTTAGCATAGTGACCTTTCTGCTGACACTTGTTGCAAGTCACCTCTGAGAGTGGACGATGATAAGGAGCATTCGACTTTGGAGCTTGATTCTGAGACTTGTTCTGATAGCCAGGGTTGGATGAGTGGGAAGATCCATGGCCACCTTTGTTCTTCTGCTGGTAAGGCTGACGAAACGGAGGAGGAGGAGGCAACCAGAACTTCTGTTGCTTAGCAGCCACTAGTGAGGAAGAAGAAGACTGAACTGCGTCCCTGACTCTCTTCTTAGAAGCCTCACACTTGAGCTGAGCAGCCTCTTGCTTCAGAGCCATATTGTAGAAATCATCATACTTGGTCGGCTCAAAAAGCACGAGAGGTAATTGCAGATCTTCTCTGAGGCCACCTCTGAATTGATAGATCATGCTCTTTTCATCAGGAACGTCTTGCTTAGCGAAGCGAGCGAGTTTCTGAAACTGAGTATTGTATTGATACACGGACATGCTGCCTTGCTTGAGATTGCGGAACTCCTCACGCTTGCTCTCAACAACACTTTGTGGAATGTGGTGAGCTTTGAAGTCTCGACGGAAATCATCCCAGGTAATCACACGACCTCCTCTGGAATCTTTGTATTGTTGATACCACTCGGCAGCTTGATCCTTGAGTTGAAAAGAAGCGAACTTGACAAAGTCCTCAGGCCTGACATTGCTACATTCAAAATGCTTGTTGATGTCCACGAGCCAATCATCGGCATCTGTGGCCTCGGCACAGTAGCTGAAAGACTTGGGCTGATTTGCGAGAAACTGGTTGAGGGTAGCGAAGTGAGGCTGATTGTTGCCTTGGCCTTGATTTCCTTGATTGCCTTGCCCTTGGGTGCGTTCTTGCAAGAGTTGCAAAATCATCTGAGCATTGGCGTTGGTGGCTGCCATGATAGCTTGCCATGCCTCCGGAGGCGGAGGTGGTGGCGGAGGGTTCGCCTGACTCCCTTCATTGCGTTCCGGATTCTGACGCGTTGGCGGAGCCATCCTGAAGAGGGTGACATCCGTTAGCATCTTGATAGACAAATAGACAAGTTGAATCAACGGATAGAAATTGCAACATATAGTCTTCACAATAAACATTCGAACGAGGATGAACGAATGAATTCCATAGTAAATCATCACACTTCCATTAAGGTGAGAAGCCACTTGATAAGAGATTGATGAATAAAATAAAAAGGTACGAGTGGAACAAATAAGTGGTAAGGATTACCCAATCACAAACCAAATATCTGCGGGAAGAAATGCTAAGAGCTACTTGAATCCCACCTATAAACTCCCGAAACTTTCTGGTTATGCAATCTGGTGTTGGGGATACAGGGGACACAAAATATATCACCCAAACTAGCAATCCCTAGATCCAGCTGTATCCATCCGTCAACACATAACCAAGAAACCTTCGGAAATCGTGTACCTCAACCTTCGAAAAGCATCCGTTATACGAGTTATGGCAATACTCCCGAACTCCCGCCCCAGTACTGGGTGGCGTCGAGGTGATCTCACCAACAACTGCATAAAAGAGATTTTCGATGTCGGCGAAACTCAGGTATTCCAGAACTGCAACGATAAAATTGTGACGACAACACCTCGGAGCTCAACTCCCCGGGACACTGCCACAACCCCTAAATGTCAGGAGGCACCAAGAACAATGTTCTCGTCACAAAACCATCGGAACGATTCTAAGATACCCGCGTGATCCTAATTTTTTTTAGTGAAATTTGAGGAGAGAAGAGTCAAAACTTCTACGTCAGGAGGCCTCACCAGAGCGACGAAGGGACTGAGGAGTAAAAAGAATCCTACTCTCCGATATATATAATCCTAACACTCAAAACATTTTTGTTCTAGACTCAACAACGCCAGTGATTCGATCAAGCAGGGGGCTCCTCAGTCGGGGATGGCTCTGATTACCAACTTGTAACGCCCACGATGCGGCTATATCTCCCACGTGTCGAGGCACGACTTAGAGGCATAACCGCATTGTGGTATTGTCGCAAGAAGGGTCATCTTCACACAATCCCATGTAATGAACAAGAATGGGATAACGAGAGTTGGCTTACAATCGCCACTTCACACAATACATAAATTAATTCATACATCATCCAAAATCCACACATAGACCAACTACAGTCAAAATCCAAATGAAAATAAGATAACCCCAGATGCTAGATCTCCGATCGTCCTGACTGTGCTCCACTACTGATCATCTGGAAAAGAAACATAGTAACGACCACGTTCCTCGTCGAACTCCCACTTGAGCTCGATTGCATCATCTGCACTGGCATCGTCGGCACCTGCAACTGTTTTGGTAGAATCTGTGAGTCACGAGGACTCAGCAATCTCACACCCGCGAGATCAAGACTATTTAAGCTTATAGGAAAGGATGGTGTAATGAGGTGGAGCTGCAGCAAGCACTAAGCATATATGGTGGCTAACATACGCAAATGAGAGCGAGAAGAGAAGCAACGCAACGGTCGCGAAGCTAGAAATGATCAAGAAGTGATCCTGAAACTACTTACGTTCATGCATTACTCAAACCATGTTCACTTCCCGGACTCCGCCGAGAAGAGACCATCACGGCTACACACACAGTTGATGTATTTTACTTGGGTCAAGTGACAAGTTCTCTACAACCGGACATTAACAAATTCCCATCTGCCTCATAACCGCGGGCACGGCTTTCAAAAGATAATACCCTGCAGGGGTGTCCCAACTTAGCCCATCATAAGCTCTCACGGTCAACGAAGGATAAACCTTCTCCCAGGAAGACCCGATCAGTCTCGGAATCCCGGTTTACAAGACATTTCGACAATGGTAAAACAAGACCAGCAAACCCGCCCGATGTGCCGACAAATCCCGATAGGAGCTGCACATATCTCGTTCTCAGGGCACAACGGGTGAGACATCCTACGAGAAAAACCAGGCCTCAAGTTTCCACGAGGTGGCCCCGCAGTCTACTCGTTTCGGACCAACACTCGAAGGAGCACTGGCCCGGGGGGGGGGGGTTAAAATAAAGATGACCCTCGGTCTCGCGAAAACCCAAGGGAACAAGGCTTAGGTGGCAAATGGTAAAACCAAGGTTGGGCCTTGCTGGAGGAGCTTTATTCAAGGCGAACTATCAAGGGGGTCCCATAAATCACCCAACCGCATAAGGAACACAAACTCAAGGAACATAATACCGGTATAACGGAAACTAGGGCGGCAAGAGTGGAACAAAACACCAGGCATAAGGCCGAGCCTTCCACCCTTTACCAAATATATAGATGCATTAATTAAATAATAGATATTGTGATATTCCAAAATATCCATGTTCCAACATGGAACCAACTTCAACTTCACCTGCAACTAGCAACGCTATAAGAAGGGCTGAGCAAAAGCGGTAACTTAGCCAAACAACGGTTTGGTAGGAAAGGATGGTTAGAGGCTTGACATGGTAATATGGGGGGCATGATATAGCAAGTGGTAGGTAGCACAGCATAGCAATAGAACGAACAACTAGCAAAGCAAAGATAGAAGTGATTTCGAGGGTATGGTCATCTTGCCTCCAAGGTTCTCAGAGTTGTCGAAAGCTTGATCCTCGTAAGCTTACTCAACAGGTTCCTCATTCACGAACTCGTTACCCGACTCTAACCACAGCAAGAACACAAGCAATGGAACCACAATCAATCACGGGAAATGCATAAGCAACATGATGCAAAACATGCATGATATGCGGGATATGATATGCGATGCATATGCGTGCTCCGGAGGAAAAATGATGAACAAGGCAGTAAATTGGCAAACCAAGTATGCCACTGGAAAGATGAGATGATTTTGGTCGAAATCGATAAAAAGATCACCGGAAACGGATGCACGGTTTGCAAATGGCAAGCAAAACAAGAATGACACTATTCTGCGATTAACATCATGATAGCACTTAGAATACAACAAGTAACTATGCTATAGCACTCCAACATAGGAACAAAGCATATGGCAGTAATCGACAGGAGATGCTTGACAAAAGAGGAATACTGAGCTACGGCTAGCTCACAACATAACATGCTTAAACAAGCATGGCAAAAGTGCAAAAGATATCAGGATCAGAGACTTGGTGAAATTACTGGACATGGCAGAAACAGCATTACGTAGCAATGTTCAGAGCAAGAAAAATACATGCTACATCAACATAACATATCAAAACAAGGCATTGCATGAATCTACTAAATGCGTAGAACAAAAGTCCCTTACTGACCATAAGCCAAAAAGAACCAGAAGATATGATGGAAACCATGTAAACATAGCAAGTTTCGTAACAGGTTTCAGACTTGGCAGAAAACAGAGCATGGCAGTAACAGTATTATGAGGGTATCTTGGTGAGCTTGATTCACTGACCACAAAGCAATGCATAACAAAACAAGCATACCTACATCAAGATGGAATGTTTATGAAGCTATCCATGGCAAGAGCAAATACATAGCCTGAATGGATCAACTACAACAACCTTGGCAAAATTGAATAACACGTAAACAATCTGCCAAAAATATTTTATAGCAAAAGTAGAGCAAGATTAAGACATGCTATGGCAGTACATAATTGAAACAGGGGCATGGATGGGTATAGCACAACTATATATACAAAACATCCTTACTGAACATGCCCAAAAGGAGCATGGATCTCTCTGTAGACACAAGGATACATGGCAAAACAATAACAGCAGAAACAGACTTGGTGAAAATACTAAGTCCCTGAAAACAGAAACATCACGAAGCCTAGTTTGCATGCTTGTGATAGTCACCACAGTCATCCCAAAAATACATGGCATACACCTCTGTAAAGATGGCATGGCATACATCAAAACACATGTAGAGCTCCTACTTATAAGATGCACACATCAAATGCAACAAAAATAACAAATCCTCAAGTTCTGATAAATAACAGCAGGTAACAGCATATAGCACTCTTGCACCAGAAATTTGGGCATCAAGATGGACTCAAATGAACATGGCATAATGTAACAAAATGAAGATAATCTTGAGTCGAACATTTCGATATATTACACGCACGCAACAGAGCAGTATGCAGAGAGTTATGATGCGATGAACAGGAGCATATCATGTAAAATCTTCGGGACTTGGAATATTTCGAGAGGGGGGAGAAGAAATCAACCGCGAGATCTAGGGTTCGGGCCGCCGGAGCTGCTGCTCGCCGGAGCTCGGGGAGAGGTCGCCGGCTGGAGAGGAAGAGGACGAGGCCGGAGAGGGGTCGGAGGGGGCCGACCGGAGGAGATGCCGCCTCGGGGTCGGGGCGCGCGGGCGGAGCAGGAGCTGCGCCGGCTCGGGTGCGTGCGGGTCCGGCCGGAGATCAACGCCGGTTGGCGAGGCGGCGGGGAGCGGCGAGGCGGCGGGGCGCCGCGGGAGGAGGAGGCGGAGGCGCGCGGGCGCGCGGCTCGGGCTCCCTGGGCCAAACGCGGGCTCGCGGGTCGGCGGCGGCGCGGCGTACAGGGCCGCCACGTGGCGCCCTCTGGTAGGCTGCGGGCGGCGGCGGCGATGAGTCCGGCGGTGGCGGACGCGTCCGGCTGCGGAGAGGGGAAGGGGACTAGGGTTGCACCGCGAATTTCGGAGGGGGAGGTGTTTTTATAGGTAGAGGGAGCTAGGAGACTCCAAATGGAGTGCGGTTTTCGCCCACACGATCGTGATCGAACGACCTAGAGCATGGAAGTGACTTAGATGGGTTTTGGACTGTTTGGAGGGGGGTTTTGCTGCAACACACAAAAGGACTTTGCGGTTACCCGGTTAACCGTTGGAGCATCAAACGACCTCCAAATGGAACGAAACTTCACAGGTGGTCTACCGGTGGTATACCAAGGCCACTTGGCAAGACTCGGTCCATTCCAAGAATGTTCAACACCCGCTCACGAAAAGAAAACAAGAGGGATGCGCCGGTGCGTGTGGGAGTGCCGGATTGCAAATCGGACAACGGGGAAAATGCTCGGACGCATGAAACGAACACATATGCAAATGAGATGCACATGATGACATGATATGAGATGCATGACATGAACAAAATGCAAAACGAAAAACAAAACCCGACCACGAAGGGAATATCATAACACATAGCCGAAAATGGCAAGAGTTGGAGTTACAAATATGGAAAGTTACATCCGGGGTGTTACATGTGGCTTGGGTCCAAAGTAGTAGAAGTAGCACAATTTTTTTTTTGAGTGTAGGCTTTTCCTTGCTCAAGCCTGCCTACTAGAATCGCCAGTGCTTGAAAGGAAAAGTGAAGGAAAAACATAGGAATTGGAAAGGTTCCTGTGGTACTACTATTCATGCATTTGGTTCAAAGGAATGGAGCAAAGGAAAACTGTAGGATTTGTTCCTTTAGTGTCTCTTTGAAAGAACAGTGTAGGAATTTTAATATCCATTTGTCCTCCTTTTCAA
The DNA here is from genome assembly GCF_018294505.1 of Triticum aestivum. Lineage (NCBI taxonomy): Eukaryota > Viridiplantae > Streptophyta > Magnoliopsida > Poales > Poaceae > Triticum > Triticum aestivum. The sequence continues at coordinate 138,912,325 of NC_057802.1, forward strand.
ATTCCTATTCATGAAGCACAAGACTAAGAGATAGTAGCATAATAGCATTATAACCGTACATTTTCTTGTGGTTTGACTTAATCTCACCATGCTTCTTTGCATTCTATGATCTTCCAATTCTTGTGAACCAAACACCCAGATTGGCACAAATCCTGTCTTTTTAAATTCTCTATTTTGCACGTGCATTCCTATCCTATTAGTGTGTATTTCCTATCCCTGCGTTGTTAGAATCCCCCAATTCAAACGAGCCCTAACAGAATTACTTCTCTTACAGATAGTTGTCAAAGAAAACCTTGTGTGGTTTGTCCCGCTCCTTCTGCGCCGTCGTCCACCACAGCTCAGCTGCTCCAACGACAGAAGGGTCTAGCACAACAGGGATCCGGCCTCCAGACTGTCGCGGGCAGCCATGACAACTGCATTACCATCATCAACCGAGCACATGACCTCGAGGACTACACAGGTCCGCAAGAGAGGTCACACTCTTTCGTGTCTGCTTATGTTATGCATCGCTTAATATTACATGCTACTTTATCATCCTGTTCACCGATTAGACTCTGAGTCAGCTCCAAACTAATGGTCAAACTTGAGTTTTTAAATGGTTGTGGGGTACATATCGGGGCCGCAATCAATAGTATCTATCTACTATCTGGTTAATCTCTAGTGTCTACTATGATTTTCATGTTGGGTGGGAAACAAACAGTAAAGAAGCCATTATCTGCATTTTTTAACTGAAGACATTATCTGCCTGCTATCATTGGTTTTGGGTTTATCCACAGGTTGCTACCATCACTCTGGATTTCTGCATGCACTCCTTACATAATCTCACTATGTTTTATTCCTATGCATGTCAGTTATTGTACACAATGGAACTGAACATGTAGATAAAAAGAGACGAGCCTTGTGTTGCAATAAAATTTCATGCAGACCTCGCTCCATGGTAGGCACAAAGGCAGCCCCCCTCCACCCATTTCGGATTGTAATCGAGAGGAAGATATCTATTCTGAGGGGGATTCAGAAGGAGAAGACCACTCCTATTTACCCCCTGAGGTCTTTGCTCTAACTTGGCATGCTGATGTTGGTTATATCATGCATATGGTGCCTTGCATTGCTTACTTTATACATCAAATATGTCATCTGCTTAGTTTAGAGATGCTTTGTGTGAATGCCACCTGTTTAGTTTATTCATCGTTTATGTGAATTATGCAATGCCATCTTGTTTAGCCAGGCATCATATATGTGAATTTTGCAATGCCATCCTGCTTAGCAAGTCATCTTATATGTGAATTATATCAGGTCATCCTTTTTTTGTTACGTATTACATTTGTCAACAATGTTAGTACATTCAACTACTCTTCATGTGCATCAGCCATTTGACACGGTGATGGAAAATTTTGGAGTGAAAACAAGGTCTTCAGAGCAGACTATGCAATCTGATGAAGCGCATATGTCGCTGGTTATGGATAGCTCCTCAGAGGAGGATTCAGAGACAGATGACTAGTCCTATTCCCCCTGAGGTGTATGGTCTAACTTGGAAGGGTTATGTTGCTCATATCGTGCGTATGGTGTCTTGCATTGCTATGTAATTTGATTAGTTTGGACATGCTTTGTGTGAATGCCACCTGTTTAGTGTCTAATTACCATATATGTGAATTATGCATTGCCATCTTGTTGCAAGACATTATATATGTGAATTATGCAATGATATCTTGTTGCAAAGGCATTATATATGTGAATTATGCAATGCCATGCTGTTTAGCCAATCATCATGTATGTGAATTATCATGATATCATTTTTTTGTATTACGTGTTCCATTTGTCGACAACGTTTGTATATTCAACTACTCTTCTTGTGCATCAGCCATTTGAAGCGGTGATGGAAGTATCTGGAGTGAAAACAAGGTATTCAGAGCAGACAATGCTACCTGCTGAAGCAGAGATCTTGCTGGTTATAGAGAGCTCCTGAGAGGAGGATTCAGAGACTGATGACCAGTCCTATTTCCCCCCTGAGGTCTATGCTCAAACTTGGTAGGGTTATATTACCCAGGTCATGCATGTTGTCTTGCATTGCTTAGTTTTTACATCATATATAGATTGCCATCTGCTTACTTGATTATTATATAAATCATATATTTGAATTATATCATGCCATCATGTTTACATACACAACATCTATCTGAATTATGGCATGGCAACCCATTTAATAAAGACATCATATAGTTATATCATCTCATCCTGTTTAGTGTTTACAGTCATCATATTTTGAATTATGTCAGTCTATCCGTGAATTATATCATGTTATCATGTTTCCATAGGCGGCATGTATGTGAATTATGGCCTGCCAACCTATTTAATAAACACATTATATAGTTATATCATGTCATCATGTTTACATAGTCATCATATTTTGAACTATTTCTTTCCATCTTTTTTAGTTAGCCATCATAATGTGAAATTGTGTCATGCTATCCTGTTAAGTTAGCCATCATATATGTGAAATCGTGTCATGCTATCCTGTTTGGTTAGACAACATAAATGTGAATTATTTCATGCCCTCTTTTATTCCCTGCTATCCATTGCACATGTCTATCATACAATGTCTATACATTCAATTACTTTTCTTGTTTATCAGCCATTTGAATTGGAGAGGGTGATGGCAGTATCTAAGGGAGTAACAACACGGTCTTCAGAAAAGATAGTGCAACCAGTTGATGCAGACAGAACCACGGTTGTACTTGCCCAAGAACTAGCCCCACCACACATAACCCAGACTCTCGCAGATTGTACCCCTACCCAGTTGGACAGAGAACCAGCTACACCCCTTCTAACCCCAACTCGAGTAGATAGTAACCCAGTTCCAGTTGACACATCACCGTCTCCACCACAGAGCACCCAAACACGGGCAGTTAGTAAGGGAACTACAGTGCCCAAAGCACGAGTACCACCACTCCGAATCCCAACTCAACGCTTAAAGGAGAAGAAGAATTGTTCTCAAGTCAGGTTCTGTAGCTATGGTTCATACTCCTCTGCTCTTGCATCACTGTATTTACTCATACCAACTATTTTCAAATTTGAAGGATGGAATTGAAACTCCAGTGGTGCAACAGGTATGTTTTAAACCTGTTTCTTTAACTGGTTTGCTGTTGTAACTTGCTCTATGTTGATTTCAGTTTCAATTGAATAAACAATTATGTTCTCATGTCATGCACACAAGTGTTGCTATTGCTCTATAGTTTTCCACACTTATATTCTATCTATTCTGCTTTGTCTTGAACAAATATTATTTGAACTGTGTCTCTATCTTGATTTGGCAACAAAAACTAGAATGATATAGACCATAAAGTGACCATGGTACATAGATATATGTTTGTTTCGTGATGTTATCCTAACCACTTTACTACTGAACCGATTTAGCAAAATGAGTTTCATATACAACATGGTAAACTTGTGATGTGTCTGCTTGTTTCTCTTTTAGAATGCGGACAAAATATTGGAGAACAGTACCCCGTTATGCAATGGTAAAGGAAGTAATGCAGATAAGGTTCAAGATAGTGAGACATCCCTGTCGGGCTCAAAGAAAGCTGATAAAAACTATCTTGACGACAGTGAGAGAACCCAAAAGTCTTGTCTTGATGTTGTGTTCGAGTTACTGGCCACTACTGCTGGCACAAGCTCTTCGAACTCGCTGCCTGAATCAGTTCGTCTTCTTGAGTCTCAAATTCAAGTTGAAAGACATCGATCAGATGTGTTGCGACAGGAAGCTGACGGACTAAAGAAGTCCCTGCAGAATTCAGATGCATACTTTCTGGTGCAATAGCAAGGCTGGAGGATTTAAGCGCCAAACAAGAGAAAGGTAATAAGCTTGCTAAGCATCTTGCCAGCATTATGGGTACCCGGGATATTGTTTCTTGAGCTCTTCTGAAGTGGTTTCAGTTCTGGACTTGTTTTGCTGCGGCGTTTATTTGCACTGGTCACCAACTTTGACAACCAGTGTATATGATATGCTGCTTCGTTCCCTATATTTGCACTGGTGGCGAACTTTGGTGCCCAGTGGATGTAATATGTGTAATAGCCGTGATAGCCTAGCGTAAGTTGCTTGCTTATTTATTTCCTTGTTGCCTTGTTTATTTGTTTGCTTGTAGTCAGTGTAGTTCTTTTTCCGCGGTTTGCTAGTGGCCGCAATAACCTATTTTATGAAAACTAGGCCACAATAACCATGGGCTACATATTTACTGTAGTTACCATAGGCCTCCTACGGGCCGTAGAAACAATAGGCCTTCTAAGGGACATAGAAATAATGGGCCTTCTACGGGCCGTAGCATCAATGGGCCTTCTACGGGCCATATGATCGATAGGCCAAACATGGGTCGATAACAGACCACATTAAGGGCCGTAAACGGGCTAGATTTGGAATCGTCCGTTCATGGGCCGACAATAACTGGCCACCGTTAATCGGCCGTTTTTTATGACGCTATGAAAACGGCCCAACGGATTAACGGGCCACAAACGGACCGATTGTAACCACGGGCTGAATTTGGCCGACAAGCAGAAAACGCCAGTAACGGGCCGTAAGTAACTGAATGCTGGAAATGAGCCCAAGAATAAATGGGCCCTGAGAAGGCCGAAAGATAACACGGGTTGGAAATGGCCCAATGGAATAATGGGTCGTTGATGGGTATAAAGCAGTACAATGTTCATTGGAGGCCAGATTCACCATGGGCCGTTAATGGGCCAAGAGTTACAAATGGCCTCGTATGGGCCGAAAGACATCATGGGCCATACATGGGCCGGAAGTTACAACAGGCTGGAATCGTATTGGACGACCCAGATGAAGCTACTGGGCTTAATTCTGATAGGCCGTAACGGGCCGTGAGTTAGCGGGCCGTAAATGGGCTATATACGAACATGCCGTTAACACGCTTTTCATGGGCCGGCCCGTTACCTTTTGACCAAGTCAAATAGGCCGGCCTTTTCACCGGAATGGGCCTCTATTGGGCCGTGCCACATGTCGACGTATCATAGGCGCCTCCTGTCCAATTAATGGATGGCATCTGTCCCAACGGTGAGCCAACACGTGTTTCCTCCGGCCAATGAGAATTTTACACGTGGAAAATCCTCATTGGTCCGGGCTATTAGCGGGTTATCGGATCCAAAACCGGACCCGATAGCTTAACGGCGACCCGTTACGGTGGATGCCACGTGTCGGTCACCCTTGACGAAAGCACTACCATGACGCGCCATTTATCGTCATGCAAGTGGACACTTCCGTGATGATAATTTTGGTAATGTCACGGAACACTTCTACGACAGCACATGTATGACTATCTTGATTCTGTCATAAAATCGTCATGGATGTACATGCATGACCGAAAACATGACCTACTGTGACAAACACGTATCATCATGGAAGTGTATTTTTTTGTAGTGTTACCTTGCTGTTTTTATATTTTCAGATTACAAAAACCTATATCTACTATCCATATTACGCTTGTATCACCATCTCTTCATCGAACTAGTGCACCTATACAATCTACCATTGTATTGGGTGTGTTGGGGACACAAGAGACTCTTTGTAATTTGGTTGCAGGGTTGTTTGAGAGAGACCATTTTCATCCTACGCCTCCCACGGATTTATAAACCTTAGTTCATCCACTTGAGGGAAATTTGCTCCTGTCCTACAAAACTCTGCGCTTGGAGGCCCAACACGAGTCTACAAGAAGAAGGTTGCGTAATAGACATCAAGCTGTTTTCTGACGCCGTTGCCGGGGAGGTGAGTGCTTGAAGGTATATCTTTAGATCTTGCAATCGAATCTTCTGGTTTCTTATTTTATCACTAGTTTAGTCTCTAAAAGAAAACTAGAAAAAATTGGAATTGAGGTTGCCTCATATGCTTCATCTTTTTAATATCTTTCGTGAAAATAAGGATTCCGATAATTGTGCTCAAGTGTTAGAAGAAGTTAATAAAATGTTTGGCACTAAATCTTTGAATGATGAGCATGATTGCAATATTGTTAGTATGAATTTCTTGAATATCCATGATGCTAATGATATGCAAAGCCACAAGCTTGGGGATGCTATGTTTGATGAAGATGATATTTTTTGTCCCCCAAGTTTTGATGAGCAAATTTAATATGATGATAGCATGCCTCCTATTTATGATGATTATATTGATGAAAGTGGATTTGGAAGAGTGTCAACTCTAGGTACTAATGATCCCACTATTTTGGAGGGTGTTGAATCTTTTCACAATATTGATAAAAGTGGATTTGGAGAGGTCATGACTTTATTTAATGATGATTCCACTATTTCGGAAGAGGTTCCAATTGATTATGAGAACAAAGTTGCTATCTATGATAATTATTGTGATGACATGTATGCTATAAAGAATAATGATAACCATGAAACTTGTCATCATGATTTTAATTTTCAATTGGATTATGCCTCACATGATAGTTATTTTGTTTAGTTTGCTCCCACTATTCCGAATGAGAAGAATTTTGCTTATGTGATGAGTAGTAAAATTTCTATGCTTGTGGATCATGGAAAGAATGATTTATGTGATGGTTATATTGTTGAATTCATTCATGATGCTATTGAAAATTATTATGAGGGAGGTATATATGCTTGTAGGAAATGCAATAATATCAAGTTTCCTCTCTATCTGTTGAAAATCTTGAAGTTATGCTTGTTATGCCTTCTTATGCTAGTTGATTATTGTTCCCGTAAATTGTTTGCACACAAAATCCCTATGCATAGGAAGTGGGTTAGGATTAAATGTGCTAGTCATATGCTTCATGATGTCCCCATTATGTTTCAATTCCTATCTTTTATGTGAGCATCATTGAATTCATCATGCCTAGCTAAAAAGGCATTAAAGAAAAGTGCTTGCTGGGAGAAAAACCAATATTTACCCCTACTCTTTTTGTGTGTTCACATGATTAAGCTACTGTAATAATCATGTTTTATAGCTTTTGTTTCAATAAAGTGCCAAGTAAAGCCTTTGGGATAGTATGGATGATAGTCGACATGATTCTATGCAAAAACAGAAACTTTTGCTCCCAGTCCAGGAATTTTGAAAATTCATTGGAACTTGATTTTGATCTGAATTGTTTACACAAGATTTATATAAAAATTGTCTAGATTGTCTTAATTTTTCAGAATTTTTGGAGTTACAGAAGTATGATTTCAATTCAGATCTTTACAGACTGTTCTGTTTTTGACAGATTCTATTTTCAATGCATAGTTTGCTTGTTTTCTAGTTTCTATGGCTTATATTGCTTAATATAAATTGTAGAAATGATAGGGTACAGTAGGAATCATGTGAGAAAAATTATGAATGTTGTCTTGATAGTACCAAAGTGAATGATTTGTTTTATTATACTAACAGAGCTCACGAGTTTTCTATTGAGTTTTGTGTTGTGAAGTTTTCAAGTTTTGGGTGAAGTTTCGATGGACTACGGAATAAGGAGTGGCAAGAGCCTAAGCTTGGGGATTCCCAAGGCACCCCAAGGTGATATTCAAGGATAACCAAGCAACTAAGCTTGGGATGCCCCGGATGGCATCCCCTCTTTTGTCTTCGTTCATCGGCAACCTTACTTGGAGCTATATTTTTATTCACCACATGATATGTGTTTTGCTTGGAGCGTCATTTTATTTTATTAGTATTTTCTTGCTGTTATTTAGAGTAATGTTTAAAACTTTTAGTTCAATAAAAAGGTCAAGTATAGCCTTTACCATGCTTATTTTTCAAGTCTATATGTTGCTGTTTGAAAACAGAAAGTTTGCGGTTATGTTTTGAATATTTATGAATAGTCAGAACATGATAAGATCTTGAAATTTTTACACAATGAGAAGCAACAAATTATCTACAGTGTGGTAATTTTTCAGAATTTTTTGAGTTAGGGAAGTATGATTCCTCTTGCATTATTTACAGACTATCCTGTTTAGACAGATTGGTGTTATGTTTGCATTGTTTGCATATGTTTGCTTGTATAATGATTCTATTTGAGGATTGGAGTATTAAATATGCAGAGGCATTTAGTATGCAATGGTAAATTATTATTTTAGTGATTTTCTACAGTAGAGAATGATAAGGTTTTGCATTGATTTATACTAACCTATCTCATGAGTTCTTGTTGAGTTTTGTGTGGATGAAGTTTTTAAGATTTAGGGAAACCACGAAATGAAAGGAATTAATGAGACACAAAAGCTCAAGCTTGGGGATGCCCAAGGGATCCCTAATTAGTATTTAAAGAAGTCTCAAGCATTTAAGCTTGGGGATGCCCCGGTTGGCATCCCGCCTTTCTTCTTCAACAACTATCGGTCAATTTTGGTTGAGCCAAAGTTTTTGCTTCTTCACATGATATGTGATATCCTTGCAATGTCATTTTTTTGTTTTCTATTTGAATAAAGTACTTTAGATCTGAAATTTTATTTATGAGAAGGAGCCTTCACATAGTTACATAATTATTCGACTACTCATTGATCTTCACTTTTATCTTTTGGAGTAGTTTGTCAATTGCTCTAGTGCTTCACTTATATATTTTTTTAGAGCACGGCGGTTGTTTTAATTTTGAAGAAATTGATGAACTCTCATGCTTCACTTATATTATTTTGAGGGTATTGAAACAACATGGTAATTTGCTTTGGTTATGAATTTAGTTCTAATATGATAGACATCCAAGACGGATATAATAAAAACATTCATATAAAGTGCATTGAATACTATGAGAAGTTTGATTCCTTATGATTTTTTGAGATATAAAGATGGTGATATTATAGTCATGCTAGTGACTACTTGTGAGTTTGAGAAATACTTGTGTTAAAGTTTGTGATTCCCGTAGCATGCACGTATGGTGAACCGTTATGTGATGAAGTCGGAGCATGATTTATTTATTGATTGTCTTCCTTATGAGTGGCGGTCGGGGACGAGCGATGGTCTTTTCCTACCAATCTATCCCCCTAGGAGCATGCGCGTAGTACTTCGTATCGATAACTAATAGATTTTTGCAATGAGTATGTGAGTTCTTTATGACTAATTTTGAGTCCATGAATTATACGCACTCTCACCCTTCCACCATTGCTAGCCTCTCTTGTCCCGCGCAACCTTCGCAGGTACCATAAACCCACCATATAACTTCCTCAAAACAGCCACCATACCTACCTATTATGGCATTTCCATAGCCATTCCAAGATATATTTCCATGCAACTTTCCACCGTTCCGTTTATTATGACACGCTCCATCATTATCATATTGCTTTGCATGATCATGTAGTTGACATCATATTTGTGGCAAAGCCACCATTCATAATTCTTTCATACATGTCGCTCTTGATTCATTGCACATCCCGGTACACCGCCGGAGGCATTCATATAGAGTCATATTTTGTTCTAAGTATCGAGTTGTAATTCTTGAGTTGTAAAGTAAATAAAAGTGTGATGATCATCATTATTAGAGCATTGTCCCATGTGAGGAAAGGATGATGGAGACTATGATTCCCCCACAAGTCGGGATGAGACTCCGGACTAAAAAAGGGCCAAAAAAAGAGAAGGCCAAAAAAACAAAAAAATGAGAGAAAATGAGAGATGGGGCAATGCTACTATCCTTTTACCACACTTGTGCTTCAAAGTAGCACCATGATCTTCATGATAGAGAGTCTCCTATGTTGTCACTTTCATATGCTAGTTGGAATTTTTCATTATAGAACTTGGTTGTATATCCAATGATGGGCTTCCTCAAATTGCCCTAGGTCTTCATGAGCAAGCAAGTTGGATGCACACCCACTTAGTTTCTTTTTTGAGCCTTCATAAACTTATAGCTCTAGTGCATCCGTTGCATGGCAATCCCTACTCATTCACATTGATATCTATTGATGGGAATCTCCATAGCCCATTGATACGCCTAGTTGATGTGAGACTATCTCCTTCTTCTTGTCTTCTCCACAACCATCGTCTATTCCACCTATAGTGTTATGTCCATGGCTCACGCTCATGTATTGCTTGAAAGTTGAAAAGGTTTGAGAACCTCAAAAGTATGAAACAATTGCTTGGCTTGTCATCGGGGTTGTGCATGATTTGAATATTTTGTGTGATGAAGATGGAGCATAGCCAGACTATATGATTTTGTGTGGATAAGCTTTCTTTGGCCATGTTATTTTGAGAAGACATAATTGCCTTGTTAGTATGCTTGAAGTATTATTATTTTTATGTCAATATTAAACTTTTGTTTTGAATCTTATGGATCTGATTATTCTTGCCACAATAGAGAAGATTACATTGATAAATATGTTAGGTAGCATTCCACATAAACAATTCTGTTTTTATCATTTACAAACTTGAGGACGAGCAGGAATTCAGCTTGGGGATGCTTGATACGTCTCCAACGTATCTATATTTTTTAATTGTTCCATGCTATTATGTTATCCATCTTAGATGTCTGATATGCATTTATATGCTATTTTATATGAATTTTAGGACTAACCTATTAACCTAGAGCCCAGTGCCAGTTTTTGATTTTTCCCTTGTTTTTGAGTTTTACAGAAAAGGGATATCAATCGGAGTCCAAACGAGCTAAAAATTTACGTTGATTTTGTATGGACCAGAAGAAGCCCCCGAAGCAAAAGAGTTGGTCCAGAAGAGTCCCAAGCCAACCACAAGGGTGGAGGGCGCGCCCTACCCCGGGAGGGTGCTCCGTCCTTGTGGTTGACTCGTGGACCCCCTGACGTGAAACCGACGCCAAAAAATCCTATAAATACAGAAACCCCCGAAAAGAAACCTAGATCGGGAGTTCTGCCGCCGCAAGCCTATGTACCCACGAAAAACCAATCGGGAGCCCGTTCCGGCACCCTGCCGGAGGGGGAAACCATCACCGGTGGCCTTCATCATCATCCCCGCGCTCTCCATGACGATGAGGGAGTAGTTCACCCTCAGGGCTGAGGGTATGTAACAGTAGCTATGTGTTTGATCTCTCTCTCTCTCTCTCTCTCTCTCTCGTGTTCTTGATATGGCACGATCTTGATATACCGCAAGCTTTGCTATTATAGTTGGATATTATGATGTTTAAACCCCTCTACCTTCTTGTAATGGATTGAGTTTTCCCTTTGAAGTTATCTTATCGGATTGAGTCTTTAAGGATGTGAGAACACTTGATGTATGTCTTGCATGTGCTTATCTATGGTGACAATGGGATATTCTCATGATCCACTTGATGTTTGTTTTGGTGATCAACTTGCGGGTTCTGTGACCTCGTGAACTTATGTATAGGGGTTGGCACACGTTTTCGTCTTGACTCTCCGGTAGAAACTTTGGGGCACTCTTTGAAGTTCTTTGTGTTGGTTTGAATAGATGAATCTGAGATTGTGTGATGCATATCATATAATCAAACCCGCAGATACTTGTGGTGACATTAGGGTTTTGGTTGATGTGTGTCTTAAGGTGTTATTTTAGTACGAACTCTAGGGCTGTTTGTGACACTTATAGGAATAGCCCAATAAGATCGATCAGAAAGAATAACTTTGAGGTGGTTTCGTACCCTACAATAATCTCTTCGTTTATTCTCCGCTATTAGTGACTTTGGAGTGACTCTTTGTTGCACATTGAGGGATTGTTATATGATCTAATTATGTTATCATTGTTGAGAGAACTTGCACTAGTGAAAGTATGAACCCTAGGCCTTGTTTCTAAGAATTGCAATACCGTTTTTGCTCACTTTTGTTACTAGTTACCTTGCTGTTTTTATATTTTCAGATTACAAAAACCTATATCTACTATCCATATTACACTTGTATCACCATCTCTTCACCGAACTAGTGCACCTATACAATCTACCATTGTATTGGGTGTGTTGGGGACACAAGAGACTCTTTGTTATTTGGTTGCAGGGTTGTTTGAGAGAGACCATCTTCATCCTACGCCTCCCATGGATTGATAAACCTTAGGTCATTCACTTGAGGGAAATTTGGTCCTGTCCTACAAAACTCTGCGCTTGGAGGCCCAACACGAGTCTACAAGAAGAAGGTTGCGTAGTAGACATCAATCCCCAAGCTTAGATGCTTGAGTCTCCTCGAATATTTACTTGGGGTGCCTTGGGCATCCCAAGCTTGAGCTCTTGCCTCTCCTCCTTCTCCTCATATCGAGACCTCCTCGATCATTGATCACTTCATCCGCACAAAACTCAACAGAAAGCTCGGTAAGATCCGTTAGTATAAGAAAGCAAATCACTACTCTAAGTACTATTGCAAACCAATTCATATTTTGTTTCTGCATTGTAGCTACTGTATTATAACTTTTCCATGGCTTATACCACCGATAGAATTGATAGTTTCATCAAAACAAGCAAAACAATGCATCAAAACCAGAATCTGTCTTAAACATGACAGTCTGTAGCAATCTGAACATCAACCATACTTCTGGTACTCCAAAAATTCTAAAAAATTAGGACAAAATAAACAATTTGTATAGAAAGACTGTGCAAAATGTTTCAGAAACTTTCGACATTCCAGTAAAAATGTAAAATCACGCACTACACGCAAAGTTCCTGTTTTTGCACCGCACATACCAACAAGCAATCTAATCATCCTAAAGGCAAATCATGGCACAATAATTTTACAATACAATGGATTTGTACAAGGGGATAATTACTTTTGTTGAAAAGTTTATGCAATTCAAGATTCACAAAGTTTCCATGGGCATGAACCAAGTTCAAGGCATGCTCCCGCTTCCATGGTGCAATGACACGGATTCGAAGGCATGCTCGACTTTCTCACTTTCCTTTTCTTTTTGTGAAGTTTTAAGTTCCCCTATATATTTTTTTGTTTTTAAAATTTATAAAAGCACTCGACATAAACAAATGACTCTCTAAAACTTCCGGCTTGTCTCCCTGGCAGCGCTTTCTTTAAAACCATTAAGCTAGGCATAAAGTGCTCAAGTAATGGATCCACCTGGGATCCCAAGGTATATCAAAGCCAATTTTAATTCACAATGATTTGGCATTTAGTAATGATCACAAAGCAACATAAATCATGCAATGAAAAAGTCTAACTCTCTTCCTATGCATCGGCATGTCATAAAACAATAATTCATGCACATCAAGTAAAGGCCAATACATAGCATAAGCAGTTTCTTGCAATTTTATCATGTTGGAAACATAGAGAGGTGGAGATATAGTTGCTCTCTCGTAATAATTGCAAGTAGGAGCAGAAAGCACATGCATATTATACTCATCAAAATCATCATGTGTAGTGGTAGAACGCAAGCCATCAATGTAATCCTTAATAAGTGCAAACTTCTCCTTTACAGTGTAGTTTGGAGAATTCAAAAAGATAATGGGGCTATCATGTTTGGGTGCAATAGCAACAATTTTATTCTTAACATAAGGAACTATAGCAAGTTCATCTCCATAAGGATAATTCAAATTTTCATCATGGCCACAAGCATAGCAAGCATCAAGTTCATCAAAAAGGGATATTTCAAAAGAATCAACGGGATCATAGCATTCATCCTTCGGTAAAAACAAAGGGAAATTAAACAATGTATGAGTTGAAGAGTTACTCTCATTAGAAGGTGGGAACGGGTGATCAATCAGCTCTTCCTCCGCTTGTTCTTGGCTCTCCTCATCATCTTTTTCATCCAATGAGCTCACAGTTTCATCAATTCCTTCTTCCGTAGACTCCTACAAAATATTAGTCTCTTCTTGGATAGCGGAGACTTTCTCAATAAATATATCAATATCGGAATTGTATTTGTAATTATCATAGCAATATTTAAGGATAGCAAAATTTTCAGGTCTATAAACTGAATCATCAAAATCTTCAAACTTTTCAAACAAAGATTCAATTTCATAAGCACCCTTAAAAGCAACAAATTCTTCTATTCGTTATCATAAGAAGCTAAGGTTTCATTATCATTAAATTTGCATGAAAAGGGAAGCTGTGGAGCATTTCCTAGAGCAACAAATGAAATCGTATCTCTGGCATAAATTCCAAGCATACCAATGAAACATATCAATTTGATCCCATAAAAGTTTCCCTTTTGTGTCAAGCAATAATCCCTAAAGTATTCACGTTGATCCAACATGTCTCCCATTATCAAGTTGAATGGGGTTTTCTAAGGATTATCAAAGTAGTGTTTAATATGTTTAACATAACGAGCATCGAGGGTTTTAGGAGGTTCCTCATCTCCATGAGTAGCAAGTACAACTAATTTTTTTGGTGTTTCGTGTTCCATATCCATAACTAAAGATAGAGACCAACTTAGAACAGAAAATAAAAATTACTTAGTGATAAAGCAAACAAGCACACACGAGAATATTCACCCCACGCTATTGCTCCCCGGGTATAGGGGATCGTTTGTATCCTTCTTTGATAAATAAGAGTGTTGAACATAACGAGGAGCTAAAGGTAGAAAAATATCCCTTAAGTTCTATCGACCACCGATACAACTCTACGCACACTTGACGTTTGCTTTACCTAGAACAAGTATGAAACAATTTTGCGAGAATAAAACTATGAGTACTTTGCGAGAATAAAACTACAAATAAATTGCAAGGTAATAAAAGTGGATAGCTTTTGTCAATAAGAAAGTCATTTGTCCCTAGGAGATCGATAACAAGTACCGGTAATCATTCTTGTAATTCTATATGAGGGAGAGGCATGAGCTAACATACTTTCTCTACTTGGATCATATGCACTTATGATTGGACCCCTAGGAAGCATTCGCAACTACTAAAGATCATTCAGGTCGTGAAACCCAACCATAGCATTAAGTTCAAGTCCTCTTTATCCCATACGCCGTAACCCACTTATTCGCATTTAGGCTGTTGTCACCCCCGCAACACTGACAATAAGCAAACCATGAACATATTGCAACACCCTACAGCGGGGGGCCCTCCATTTGCGTGAAACGTAGGGCACCATAGGAGAACACCATAAATAAAATATACAATCATACCAAGCAAGATCACGATTAACCCACAAGACAAAACTGATCTACTCAAATATCATAGGATAACCATAGATCATTGGGAAATAATATATGGAGTTGAGCACCATGTTTAAGTAGAGATTGCACTAGGGAGAAGGGGTGTTACACCGCTGCATAGAGGGGGAGAGAGTTGGTGTTGACGGCAGCAAGATTGTTGATGTAGATAACCATCATGATCCATGCCCTGGCGGCACTCCGGCACCACCGGGAGAGAGGGGGAGAGAGCTCCCCTCCTTATTTTTCTTCCTTGGCCTCCCCCCTAGATGGGAGGAGAGTTCCCCCTCTGTTCCATGGCCTCCATGGCGGCAGAGGGGCGGGAGCCCCTCCGAGATTGGATCTGTCTCTCTGTCCTCTTCTGTTTCACGTTCCCTGATCTAGCCAAAAACTGTTTCTTATATTCTGGGAGATCCGTAACTCCGACTGCGCTGAAATTTTAACACATTTTTTCAGATATAAGCTTCCTTGCGCCCGAAGTAGAGACCCAACCGACAAACGAGGTGAGCATAAGACACCTGGGCACGCCTGGGGCCTGGAGCGTGCCCTGGTGTATCTTGGGGCCTGTGGGCCTCCGTTTACATTGATTCCACCTCCCAAAATCCACAAATATTCCAAAATAATTCTCCGTAAATTTTTATTGCATTTGGACTTCGTTTGATATGGATTTTCTACGAAAGAAAAAACATGCAACAAACAGGAACTGACACTGGGCACTGGATCCATATGTTAGTCCAAATAAATCATATAAAATGTTGCCAAAAGTGTATAAACATTGTATAATATTGGCATGAAACAATCAAAAATTATAGATACGACAGAGACGTATCAAGTAGCAACCGCCATCGATGAGAGTCTTGGTGACAGAAACGTTTCTGATGGTGGGCGTGCAGAGCATGGGGAGCGTGCCGGCGGCGGCCAAACACTTGAGGTGATCCTTGGAGTCGAAGGTAATGGCGTACTGCGACCACCTGAGGGGGCACGCGGCCTCAAGTTTCGGGAGGGCCGCGTTTGCCTCATGGGAGAACTGCTTAAAGATGCGGTTTGAGGTGGGGGCCTGGGCACCGCCGAGGATGCAAGCGATCACGCGAGGTTCCTGGAAGCCCCCATCCCCATCGTCCTGATGGTTGTCGTTGTTCCTTTTTGATGGTGGTGGAAGCGGAGGGAGGAAAACATCGCCCTGAGGACGAGCCTCACGAGGTTGATCACGCCAAGGGCCATCGCAAGGCTGATTACGCCAACCATCCTCGCGAGGTTGGCCGCGCCAGCCCTGACGAGGGTTGCGGTTGTCCCAGTAGCCTCTGCCGCAGCCTCCCCCACGACCGAAGCCACGGTCGCCGCGCTCGGGGCGGCAGCCTAGGCGCTCGTCCCAGAGCCGCCTGAGCTCCTGGCAATCGTTGGTGTTGTGGGTGTGTGATTCGACTTGAACTACGTCGGTATTTCCCCAAAGAGGACGAGATGATGCAGCACAACTATGGTTGGTATTTCCCTCAGTGATGAGACCAAGGTTATCGAACCATTAGGAGAACCACGCAACACTACGTGAACGGTACCTGCACACAAAGAACAAATACTTGCAACCCGACGTAAAAGAGGGGTTGTCAATCACTCCCGGGTAAAAAGATAGATAAAATTGTAGTAGATTGGATAAATAGATCTCACAGGAACGCGAGATAAAATAAATAGCAATAAATTGCAGCAAGGTATTTTTGGGTTTTTGGATTAATAGATCTGAAAATAAAAGAAAATAAAAATAGATCTCGAAGGATAATATGATAAAGAAGAGACCTAGGGGTCGTAGATTTCACTAGTGGCTTCTCTCGAGAAAAATAGCATATGGCGGGTAAAGAAATTACTGTTGGGCAATTGATAGAACTTCAAATAATCATGACGATATCGAGGCAATGATCATTACATAGGCATCACGTCCAAGATTAGTAGACCGACTCCTGCCTGCATCTACTACTATTACTCCACACATTGACCGCTATCCAGCATGCATCAAGTGTATTAAGTTCATGGAGAAATGGAGCAATGCAATAAGAACGATGACATGGTGTAGACAAGATCTATTCATGTAGGAATAGACCCCATCTTGTTATCCTTAATAGCAACGATACATACATGTCATTTCCCCATCTGTCATTGGGATTAAGCACCGTAAGATCGAACCCATCACAAAGCACCTCTTCCCATGGCAAGAAAAATCGATCTAGTCGGCCTAACTAAACCAAAGATTCAAAGAAGAAATATGAGTCTATAAGTAATCATGCATATAAGAGATCAAAAGACTCAAATAACTTTCATGGAGAAAAACATAGATCTGATCATAAACTCAAAGTTCATCAGATCCCAACAAACACACCGCAAAAAGAGTTACATCAAATAGATCTCCAAGAGACCATTGTATTGAGAATCAAAAGAGAGAGAGAGAGAGAGAGAGAGAGAGAGAGAGAGATAGAGGAAGCCATCTAGCTACTAACTACGAACCCGTAGGTCTACAATGAACTACTCACGCATCATCAGAGAGGCACCAATGAGGATGATGAACCCCTCCCTGATGGTGTCTAGATTGGATCTGTGGTTTCTGGAACTTGTGGCGGCTGGAATTGTGTTTCATCGACTCCCCTAGGTTTTTTGGAATATTGGGGTATTTATAGAGCAAAGCGGCAGTGAGGGAGGGCACCGAGGTGGGCACAACCCACCAGGGCGCGCCAGGTGGGTTGTGCCCCCCTCGGGGCACCCCACTAGTACTTCTTTGGCCTATCCTGTGTCTTCTGGCCTAGAAAAATTCTGCAAAAAGTTTCACTACATTTGGACTCCGTTTGGTATTGATTTTTCATGAAGCAAAAAACAGCAACTAGCACTGGGCACTATGTCAATAGGTTAGTCCCGAAAGATGATATAAAGTTGCTATAAAATGATTGTAAAACATCCAAGAATGATAATACAACAGCATGGAACAATAAAAAATTATAGATACATTGGAGACATATCAGCATCCCCAAGCTTAATTCCTGCTTGTCCTCGAGTAGGTAAATGATAAAAACAGAATTCTAGATGTAGAATGCTGCCTAACATGTTCATCACATATTCTTTTCTTTGTAGCATGGACATTTGGACTTTTATAGGATTCAAAGCAATAGTCTAGTTTTGACATGAAGATTTCAATACTCAAGCATATCAACAAGCAACCATGTCTTTCAAAATATCAACACTAAAAAGTTATCCCTAGCCCATTATGCTGAATCATTGATCCATTCATGAATCACACTCGCATATTAGCTACACCCAATGCTCAATTACGATCATAGTTCCCCTTAGATTGTGCTTTATAAGAGAAGATGGAGACTGAAGTAAAAATAAAAATTGCATAAAGTAAAATAGAAAGGCCCTTCACAGAGGGAAGTAGGGATTTGTAGAGGTGCCAGAGCTCAAAGCAAAAAAGATAGAGATAAAACATTTTGGGTGGCATGCTTTTCCTGTCAATGAAAATGATCGAGTAGTTCCCAATACATTCCATGCTAGATATATCATAGGTGGTTCAAAAACATAAAATAAACTTTATTCCTTGGCTAACCGAATCCACGGGTGCCGTCCATACCAACACTTCCCAAGGAATTTATTATTTGACAACATAAAGTAAATTCATTTTTCATTTCGGGGCTGGGCATCCCTAATACCTTTGCCTTACTCTCGTGTAATGACAAGTGAATAAACACTCATCTTGAGAATAACACATCTAGCATGGAAAAATATCTGCCACCCCCTACCGTTTCATGAGCGGTACGAGCACACAAAAAGGAAATTTATTTTGAAAATTAGAGATGGCACATACAAATTTGGTTAGAACGGCAAAATAATACCGCATATAGGTAGGTATAGTGGACTCATATGGCAAAACTGGTTTCAGGATTTTGGATGCACAAGTAGTGATCATAGTTAGTGCAAGTGAAGGCTAGCAAAACATTGAGAAGCATCCAACCAAGAAATGAAAAATCTCATAACACTACTGGAATCAGCTAATTTGCCATGTGCCAGCTCTTTGTCGTCTGCTAGCTGACGGCAAAGAAGCTCTCTGCCGTCTGCTAGCTGACGGCAAAGAAGCTATTTGCCGTCTGCTAGCTGACGGCAAAGAAGCTCTTTGCCCTCAGCTACCCAAAAGCAGACAGCAAAGAAATGGCAGACGGCAAAGAAGCTCTTTGCCGTCCGCGAGCTCTTTGCCGTCTGCCAGCAGACGGCAAAGAATCTTTGCCGTCCGCTGGCAGACGGCAAAGAGAGAGGTGGCCCCCACCCCCGCCCCTTTGGAAAAAACTTAACGGCCCACCTCTTTGCCGTCTGCCAGCAGATGGCAAAGAGGCAAAAGGGCGGACGGCAAAGAGAGGCGGACAGCAAAGAGGACACTACCTAACGACACGTACCCCTCCCCCCGCCACGTTACTCTGTTCTCGCCTCGCCCGACGCCGCCCCGCCACCCACTTCCCACCCCCACCGCCCGCCCGCCGCTCGCCCGCCGGCGCGCCGCCGCCCCCACCACTCGCCGCCGCGCCGGTCGCCCCACCACCCCGCCGCCGCCCACCGGCCCCCCGCCCACGTCGCCACTTGCCGCCCAGGGCCGTCGCCCCACCACCCGTCGCCCCCGCCGCCCCGTTCGCCCCCGGCCCTGCCCCGGGCCCCCCGCCGCCCCGGGGGCCCCACCGCCCGTCGCCCCCCCGCCCCGGCCCCCCGCCGCCCCGGCGGCCCCGCCCCCCCTCCCGCGGCCCCAGCCCCCCGCCGCCCCGCGGCTCCCACCGCCCCAGGCCCGCCCCCCCGCCGCCCCAGGCCGCCCCCGCGCCCGGCCACCTCCTCCACCGGCCACCTCCTCCACCGCCCCGCCCCCCCTCCTCCACCGGCCACCTCCTCCACCGGCCCCGCCCCAGGTGAGCCCCCCTCCTTTTTTTCTGTTTTTTTCTGTTTTTTTCTTTTTTAGTTTTAGTTTAGATTTAGTTTAGGTTTAGTTTTAGTTTAGTTTTAGGTTTAGATTTAGTTTTTTCCTTTTTTCTGTTTTATTTGTTTTAGGTTTATGTTTAGTTTAGATTTAGTTTTAGTTTTAGTTTTAGATTTAGGTTTAGTTTTAGGTTTAGTTTTAGGTTTAGTTTAGTTTGAGGAAAGAAGAAGAAGAAGAGAAAAAGAGGAGAGGAGGAGAAGAAGAAGAGGAAAAAGGAAAGGAAGAAGAAGAAGAGGAGGAGGAGAAGAAAAAAGAAGAAGAGGAAGAAGAAGAAGAAAAAAGAGGAGAGGAGGAGAAGAAGAAGAGGAAAAAGGAAAGGAGGAAGATGAAGAAGAAGAAGAAGAAGAAGGAAAAAAAGGAAGAATAGGAAGAAGAAGAAAAGGAAAAAAGAGGAAAAAACCCGACCCGACACGGCACCCCGACCCGACACGGCACCCCGACCCCGACCCGGCACCCTGACACGACACCCCGACCCCTAGACCCCGACCCCGACACCCCGACCCCGACTCCGACACCCCGACCCCGAGCCTGACCCGACACCCCGACCCCGACACCGACACGGCACCCCCGACCCCGACCCGGCACCCCGACCCGACACCCCGACCCCGAGACCCCGACCCCGACACCGACACGACACCCCGACACCGACACCCTGACACCACACACACCCTTAACCTGACACCGACACGGCACCCCGATCCCGACCCGGCACCCCGACCCCAAGACCCCGACCCCGAGCCTGACCCGACACCCCGACCCCGAGACCCCGACCCCGACCCGACACCCCGACCCGAGACCCCGACCCCGACCGCACCCCGACCTGACACCCCGACCCCGAGACCCCGACCCCGAGCCTGACACGACACCCCGACCCCGACACCGACACGGCACCCCGACCCCGACCCGGCACCCCGACCCGACACCCCGACCCCGAGACCCCGACCCCGACCCCGACCCCGACACCCTGACCCCGAGCCTGACCCGACACCCCGACCCCGACACTGACACGGCACCCTGACCCCGACCCGACACCCCGACCCCGAGACCCCGACCCCGACCCTGACACGGCACCCCGACACCGACACGACACCCCGACCCCCGACACCTCCCGAAAAGGTGTTCTTTGGCCTTCCAGAAGCCGACGGGGTCATATATTTGTGAATTATTAGTTAGGTCATATATTTTTCGATTTTCTTATGAAAAACATCATATATAATTGTGTTGACCGGGTAGTTTTAAATGTGCAGTTGTTTCATCGCTGCGAGGTTTGGTGTTCGACGACCTCGCCGTGCGTTTGACGAGTTCTGCCCCTTCGTTCGTGGGTGAGCACAAATGACATGTCCTCCTCCCCCATTAATTATTTGATATATTCCGATGAAACTTGATAGCTAGCTATATATGTGTCTTGAATCATCAGTATGCATAACCAATATGTGTCTCCCGTTCAAAAGCGTCATAGTTATAAATATGCATGCATTTGCATATTTATAACCTTGATTCTTTCGAATTGTCCAACGCTATCCATGGACAGTCCGAGTATGTTAAGATTGGGTTCGTTTTCCCATATGCTTTGCTCCGGATCCGACGCATAAATTTCGTCAGTGCCTCCCCTGTTATTCTCCGGGTACACATCCTCTCTGTTTATTGCAGAGACATGTATCAGGAGAACAGCGGGGAGGTGCTGCCGAAATTTTGCGTAGGATCCGGAGCATAGCATGGGAAAATGAACCCAATCTAAACATACTTGGGTGGGATTAGGACCTATCATTACCTATTAGAGTGTAGGTTGCATGGACGTAATAAAATTGACAAAGTAGATCAACTGATGAATATATACATGGTGAATTATATATATATATATATATATTTGTTGTGTGTCTAGTAGCTCTGAAAGTCAAGATGAGTGATCGTGCGTGGATGTACACCGGTCACACTGGTCAGAACAAATGGAGCACTGAATGGTTCACAAAAACCAAGGGGTTTGTGCGAGCCGCATTTGCAAATGGCCAGAGGAAAACCTGGTGCCCCTGTTTATGGTGCGGCAATTGGGAAAAGAGGACAGAGGCTGAAATGGGCAAACACCTGCAGAAGAGTGGTTTTACGCCCGATTATACGGTGTGGACATTTCATGGTGAGTCTGCCCAACGTGACCGAGCTGAGGTGGATCGTCGTCGCACCGACGAGCATGGTACCGGGATGGAAAACATGGTGCAAGACTTCGATGATGCTCGGGATTCGGACGAGGAGATGGAGGAATCTGCAAAGGCCTTCAATGAAATGTTGGAGTCTTCAAAACGTCCGCTCCATGAGCACACTGAGCTTTGTCAGTTGGATGCCATCTCACAAGTAATGGCTCTGAAGGCTCAGTTCAACTTGGGCAGAGAATGCTACGATGCAATGATGACAGTATTTGGACGCTTTCTACCCAAAGGCCATGTAATGCCTGCAAACCTGTACCAGTCGGACAAAATCCTCCGTGCACTGAAGATGCCCTATGATAAGATACATGCCTGTGAGAAAGGATGTGTCTTGTTTAGGCTTGACTATGCGGACTTGAACTATTGTCCCATTTGCAAGTCTTCCAGGTATGTTGTGGTAGACAACGGTATGGGTGAGAAGACACAGACCAAAATCCCCGTTAGTGTTCTTCGGTATATGCCAATCGTACCAAGACTTCAACGTCTTTTCATGGTCGAAGAGACGGCCAGACAGATGACATGGCACAAAACGGGCAAAAGAACCGAACTAGATGCAGATGGGAATCTGATGATTGTACACACATCGGATAGTGTTGCGTGGAAAAAGTTTGATGAATTACATGGTGACAAAGCGGCAGATCCGAGGCATCCTCGAGTCGGCATCAGCACGGATGGGTTCAGTGTGTTTGGTATGACGGCAGCCCAATACAGTTGTTGGCCCGTATTTGTCTTTCCACTCAATCTCCCCCCCGGACAGATTATGCAAAGAAAGAACATTTTCCTGACGTTGATAATTCCAGGGCCCAACTATCCGGGGAAAAATAATCGCCAATGTGTACATGCAACCGCTTAAGGACGAATTGCAAGAAGCCTGGGATAATGGGTTCAAGACATACGACGCCTATAGCAAACGGAACTTCATAATGCGTGTCTGGTACATGTACTCGACGCATGACTTGCCGGCGTATGCGCTATTCGTTGGCTGGTGTGTGCATGGAAGGTTCCCGTGCCCCACATGCAAGGGAGCTCTTGAGTTTCGTTGGCTTCAGGCCGGTCGCAAGTTTTCTTGCTTCGACATGCATAGACAGTTCCTGAATCCTCGCCATAAGTTCAGGAAAGACAAGAAGAACTTCATCAGAGGTAGAGTTGTCAAAAACTCTGCACCACCTGCATTGACAGGCCAACAGACCCTGGATCAGTTAAACGCTCTCGAGCCAGATCCAGAGCGTCCAGGGTACTTCAAGGGGTATAATTCTAAGCACGCCTGGACTCACAAAACATGCTTATGGGATCTGCCTTACTTCAAAGACCTCCTTTGCCCACACAACATCGACGTGATGCACACTGAGAAGAATATCGCCGAGGCACTTTTTGGTACATTGTTCGGCATAGATGGGAAGTCAAAGGATAATACTAAGGCTAGAGTCGATCTGGAGGCGCTATGTGATAGGCCGTTACAAAACATGAAAGAACCGAAAGGAAAGCAGAACTGGACGAAGCCAAAGGCATGGTTCAATCTTGGAAGGCCAGCTATGAGGGAAATTATCTTGTGGGTGAAAATGCAGTTGATGTTCCCCGATGGGTATGCAGCGAATCTACAGAGGGGAGCCAGTCTTGATAAATTGAAGATATTTGGTCTCAAGAGTCATGATTGGCACATATGGATTGAGCGGGTAATGCCGGTGATGTTGCGTGGCTTCATCCCTGAGGATGAATGGCTAGTACTGGCAGAACTCAGCTATTTCTTCCGTGTTCTTTGTGCGAAAGAACTATCGCCTGGCGTGCTAGAAGAAATGGAAGAGTTGGCGCCGGAGTTGATCTGCAAGTTAGAGAAGATCTTTCCACCGGGCTTCTTTAATCCAATGCAACATTTGATTTTGCATCTCCCGACCGAGGCAAGATTGGGGGGGCCCGTGCAAAATCGTTGGTGCTACCCAACTGAGAGGATGCAGAAGACGCTTCGACAAAAATGTAAAAATAAACGTAGAATTGAAGCATCGATGGCTGAGGCATTCATCACTGAGGAGGCGGCAAACTTCGTGACAGCACACTACGAAGCCAAAAATCGTCATTTGCATAATCCGAAGCCTCGGTACAATGCTGACGACCCTAAAAAGGGTGGATCCAACCTCAGCCTATTCAAAGGGAATCTCGCACCAGCCAGTGTTTCAAATCCAGTATCTTTGGATAACGAACAATGGCGGACCATTTCGTTGTATATCTTCAACAACCTGATAGAAGTGCGGCCGTACATCGAGTAAGTTCTCGGTACATAGTTTCGCAACTTCTATTTCCTTTGAACTGCTCTTATTCCTGGATATTTCATACAGTCGATACGTCGCCTTATTCTCGTATGGAGCGGTGATCCAAAAGGATTCTGTCGAAGAGTATGAGCTTCTCGCAAAGCAAGGAGGCGGCTATCCCGGTTTCATCTCTTGGTTCAAACAAACGGTAATTTCTATTAGACTTGTAGGCTAATTTGTAGGCGGCTATCCCGGTTTCATTCGCTAATTTGTGCGTAATGCAACAATCCTTTCATATTAAACTTGTAGGCTAATTCAGAGTCTATGGACGCCGAATTGAGACAAGTCGCTAATGGTTTTGACTATAAGGTCCGTTCATTTGACAAATACGACATCAACGGGTATCGCTTTCGTACCTATGGCAAAGAGCTATCTATGGCCGACCGAAAGTCTACAAATTGTTGTGTATCTGCTATCGGCGAAGGAGGTACCGAGTATTATGGGAGAGTTGAAGCAATTTATGAACTTCTATTCTATGGTGAAAACCCACCGAATGTCGTAGTCTTCAAATGTTATTGGTTTCAGCCGAAGGAGACTAGAAGGACTCATGAACATATAGGGCTAGTTGAAATCAACCAAAGCACCCATTTAGATGTTCCTGATGTCTATATTACGGCTCAACAGGCGACCCAAGTATTCTATCTACCGTGGGCCTGCCAAACTAATCCAAATCTGAAAGGTTGGGATGTCGTTTATGAAGTGCCGCCACGTGCTAGACTATCTCCCCCAAAGGAAGAGGATTATGAACCTCACATTAACCCAGACACATATGAAGGAGAATTCTTCCAAGAGACACGTCTTTCCAAAAAGCGTTTCAAGAACCGCTATACTTCACCCCAAAACATTGAAGTAGACAGCGACAGTGAATCCGACATCACCCCAGAGGAGGAACAAGAAGAGCCGGAACAAGAAGAGGTTACTGCTGCGGATGACCTGTCATTGCTTGACCGATTACGTCAAGGTGGCCTTCCACATGTTGATGCCACTGAACCCTATGAGCCCGTCATTGATTATAGTGATGATGATGATTATGCATTTATTGATGATACTGATCGAGATTATTAGTAGTGTCAGGTATTAAAAATTTTTATGTTGTACTTGATGATGATACACTTAAGTGATACACATATTATTATTCATGTCGGTCTTTTTTTATGTTGTACTAATTTCGTTTACTGTTTGTCATGGCAGGTGTTGAAAGATGGTGGGCGCTGGTCGGGAGCGCGCCAAGGCCCCTTCTTCGTCGGCGCGTGGTCTGAGGTCTTCCATTCCAGACGCACCTCTCCGCCGAGCGTTGCTGGACAGTATGGCCACACCGCCGGGCCCTTCTTCGTCGACCGCGGTGCCCAGCAGGGGACGAGGTAGGAAGAGAGGAGGTGGGGCACGTGGTCGTGGGAGAGGAGGTAGGGTGACTGCTACGGCGCCTTCCTCGCCGCCACCCCCAGCTGTTTCACCCGAGCACGTGACTGCTAGGGTGGACTCGTCCGAGGAGGAGGCTACACGGACTCCGGTCCACGAGCCTCCGGTCCACGGGTCTTGGGCCCATGAGCCTCGGGTCGACTGGCCTTCGGCCCACGAGAGTTCGGCCCACGAGACCCCGGAGGAGCACACGTCCGGATGGGGTACCTGGCCGGATCAGCCCGAGGAGCCGAGTGGCCATGCTGATGATGGCGGGGAGCCGACTGATCTTGAGGAGGAGGGGGGCACCGTCTACCAGCGTGGTGCTACACGGCTCCCGTCCGTGCCGGCGACCCGTGAGCAGAGGTGGTTGATTTTCCCTGATGGGAAGAGGTACGTAAGTGCATTTAATATTTTTGTACTTTGTGCATTCATGTTTCTTCAAATAACTAATGTGTTGGCCTTGTCATGCTGCAGGGGTTGGGACCACCATCATAGTGTCCGCCGGCCCAACTCCGTCCTTGGAGTTCTTTGCCGGCAAAACTTCCCGGGGTTTGTCACGTTGCCTGGTGAGGGTCGGCTTCCAGAGCTTGGATTGAGCTGGGAGCACTACGTGGCTGCCCCGGCCCCGCCGGATGAGATTATCGACGGTGTCGTGTGCGACACGAGGGCAGACATGGTGATAAGAAAGTTCTAGGTAAATTCTCCTTTAAACATTTAAAAATCTTCAACTAGCTAGTTATTAATTGTACTAATCAATATTGTCTCATTTGATTGCAGACATTCTACAGGTGTGAGGAGGGATACGAGGAGGACGCGGCACATGTTATCGAGAACGTCTGCAAGCGCCTACTCCAGAACTTACGGCACGAGGCTCGGGTGCAGGCTGTTCGAGACTACTACGCCTTGCGTGGTATCAAGAAGACCAAGCCGGCGTGCCGCGATAAGTTCCTGAGTAAGGAGCAGTACATGAAGGTAATTCTTAAGGCCTTCTACTTAAGTTCCTTCATTTAGTAATTCTTAGACGTAGCGCTCAAGTTTCTATTTGCTAACTTAGGCGCCTCAGAGATGGTGTGCGGATCAGATGGATTGTTGGGAGGTATTGGTCGATGAGTGGTGCTCAAAAGAATGGCTAGCCCTCCACAACGAGGCCAAGGACAAACGTGCCCAAATGGAAGGTGTGCCACACCATCAAGGCAGCTCCAACTTATATCAGTTCGGGCGCAAGTGGGTATGTGGTTTGCTTCATGATTCATGCAATTCATTCATCATGCTAGCTTGAGCCCTTTAATTACTAATTTTAATTGTTTCTCTCTTTCAGGCACGCCACAATAAGGTGGATAAGGTGCCAGAGGTGTACGACCTGTATGCCATGGCCCACACTGCCTCTTTCAAGAAAGTCAAGACTTTCTCTCAGTCTGACCTCGATGATGCAAACAACTTCACCAACATCTCCTCCCACAACAAGCTCGTGAGATATAGAGATGAGGGGAAGGCGAGGAAAGGGGAGGACTTTAACCCGAGCCAGGGTCCCATTGATCCAGAACTGGTGATGATATCTGGTGGCGGGAGGTCCCATGGCTCCATAGCCATTGGAGATGGACTTATCCGTTGTCCTAGCACTCTCCCGGAGATCAAGGCGCGCCAGTCGAGCTCCGCTCCTGAGATAAGGCCTCGTGAACGGCCAGTGCAACTCGCCATCAAGGTTAGTGATACGTACTCAGTTATCTTTCTCCATTACATTGTGTGCGCTTCCATCAATGATTACAAATGGTCATGTGAGTGGTGTTGCAGGCTGCTATACAGAGTGAGAGAGATAGAACGGAGAAACTTCTGGCGGAGGCGGCGGAGAGGCAGCGGGAGTTGGAGGAGAGGACGACAAAGATGATGGAGGAGGAGAGGGCACGGAATGACATGCAGGCAAGGGCCATGTACGAGCTCCTTGTGGTAAGTTTCTTCTGCAGATTAGCCAAAACATTCATGTAGTGTTTGTCTCATTACTAACTAGTATGACTGAGTCGTCAAAACCAAATGTGCAGTCTGTGTGCGAGAAGACAGGTCAGACCGCTCCGCCGATGCCAGTGATTGCTCCTGGGACCACGGTGAGTTTTATTTGAATGGACATTACTTGCTAGTCTTAACATTTGAGTGTCATCATGCTAACAAGACATTGGAAATGATCTTTGGTGCAGCGTAACTCCAGACAAGCATCGCACGATCCTTCTCCAGCTACCGACACGAGCCACCCCGCTCCTACACCTCCTGGATCTTGGTAAGTTTATCTAGTGTTTTGCTTAACACATGCATAAAGACCTAGACTTAGCTTTATTTCCTCCAATGCTTACCATAATGACCTAGACTTAGCTTCTTCTCCTCCAAAATGACTTAATAAGCTTACTGACCTCCAAAACCATCCATTTTACCTAAGTTAGCTCTAAAATGATCTGTACTTAGCTTACTTATGTCAAAAATTGCATAATTAGCTTAGTTAGCTCATAGACGATCCATTTTACTTAAGTTAGCTCTAAAATGACCCATTTTACCTAGGTTAGCTTATAAATGATCCAGTTCATCCAAGTTAGCTCAAAAAGACCCATTTTACCTAGATTAGCTCCTAAATGATCCATTTTACCTACGTTAGCTTTAAAATGACCCATTTCAACTAGGTTAACTCCAAAATGACCCATCTTACCTAGGTTATCTCATAAACGATCCATTTCAACTAATTTAGCTCATAAACGATCCATTTCACCAAGTTAGCTAAAAAACGATCCATTTCACCTAAATTAGCTCTTAAATGATCCATTTCACCTAAGTTAGCTCAAAAAGATCCATTTCAACTAAATTAGCTCATAAATGATCCATTTCACCTAAGTTAGCTCAAAAACGATCCATTTCAACTAAGTTAGCTCATAAATGATCCATTTCACCTAAGTTAGCTAAAAACGATCCATTTCACCTTAGTTACCTCAAAAACGATCCATTTAACCTTAGTTAGCTCATAAACGACCCATTTCAACTAAGTTAGCTCATAAATGATCCATTTCACCTTAGCTAGCTCATAAACGACCCATTTCAACTTAGTTAGCTCATATATGATCCATTTCACGTAAGTTAGCTCACAAATGACATACTCTTCTTGTTCTAGTCTTCTTCTTGTTCTACTCTTCTTGTTCTAGTCTTCTTCTTGTTCTACTCTTCTTGTTCTAGTCTTCTTATTCTAGTCACCTATTTCTAACTTTCTTATTTTTCATTTTGCAGATTTCATTCACTTGACGAAAGCTTGCATAGATGGAGTGCATTTATCCCTTTCTCTGTTTCTTTTGTATCGTTGAACTATGCATGTATCGTTGGATGAAACTATTGTAATATATATGGTTGGATGCCTCTATGTTGAACTTGCTATGTATGATGGAACTATGCATGGAACTTGGTAGTTGGATGGAACATATGTGATGAAGTTATGTGATGGAACTATGTATGATGGAACTATGCATGTTGGATATCTTATATGTTTGCTCTGTAATTGCCTTGTGAAATATATCTATATATGTCATATATATTTTCTGTGAAAATTATTGGATTTAATAAAAAACAGAAAAAAGACCCAATATGCAGGCTCTTTCCCGTCTGCCACCGACGGCAACGGGCTCTTTGCCGTCTGCCACGGACGGCAAAGAGGACACGTGGCATCCAGCTGTGCTTCCTGGGAGCTGACCCATTTGGTCAGTTTGCCTACAGTGGCAGACGGCAAAGAGTTTGCCGTCAGCGGCGGACGGCAAAGGCCTGCCATGTAGGGACGTGTAGATGACATCATATGGCAGACGGCAAAGGCACTAGAAAGTTTGCCGTCCGCCGCGGACGGCAAAGGCCTGCCGTTAGCCACTTAACGGACTGAGAGCACAATTATTGCCATCCGCCCTCTTTGCCGTCCGCGGCAGACGGCAAAGGGCCTTTGCCGTCAGCCGCCAGGAAGCAGACGGCAAAGTAGCTGTTTACCGTAGCCTACTTTGCCGGAGCCTTTTGCCGTCCGCCGTTCATGCCTTTGCCGTCCGCCATGGCAGACGGCAAAATAGCTGATTCCTGTAGTGTAAGAGAGCATTAAGCATAACTAACACCGAATAATGCACCATAAGTAGGATGTAATTTCATTGCGTAACTATTGACTTTCATGCTTGCATAGGGAATCACAAACCTTAACATCAATATTCTTACTAAAGGATAATTACTCGACAACATGACTCACATATTATATCATCATATCACAAAACTATTACAAGGAATCAAATTCATTTTGTCCAACGATCTTCATGAAAGTTTTATTATACCCCTCTTAAATATCTATCACTTTGGGACTAATTTCATATGTTGCTTTTGATAGCTCAAACAAATCTAAGTGAAGAACATGAGCATAAAAATTTTCTTCTCTCAAAATAATTTAAGTGAAGAATGAGAGCATTTCTTAATCTTTTTACTAACTCTCAAATAAATCTAAGTGAAGCATGAGAGCATTTCTTCAAAAATACTCGAGCACACCGTGCTCAAAAAGATACAAGTGAGGCACTAGAGCAATTCCATAGCTCGAAAAGATTTAAGTGAAGCATGGAGAGCAATTCTAACCAATCATAGCATAATTTTGGCTCTCTCAAATAGGTGTGTCCAGCAAGGATACTTGACTTAAAATAAAAAGCAAAACAAGCAAAGACTCATATCATACAAGACGCTCCAAGCAAAACTCATGATATGTGACGAATAAAAATATAGCTCCAAGTAAAATACCGATGGTCGTTAGAAGAAAGAGGGGATGCCACTCGGGCATCCCCAAGCTTAGTTGCTTGCTTCTCTTTTAGATAATAGCTTGGGATGCCATGGGCATCCCCAAGCTTTGGCTCTTCTTACTCCTTATTCCTTCATCCATCGTGATCTCACCCAAAACTTGAAAACTTCAATCACACAAAACTCAACAAAACCTTCGTGAGATCCGTTAGTATAACAAAGCAAATAACTACTCTTAGTACTGTTGCAAACCCATTCATATTTTATTTTTGCATTATACCTACTGTATTCCAACTTTACTATAGCTTATACCCTCCAATACAAACCATAGATTCATCGAAATAAGCACACAATGCAAAGAAAACAAAATCTGTCAGAAACAGAACAGTCTATGGCAATGTTAAAACTTTGAATACTTCTGTAACTCAAATTTTTTAAAAAAATTATGAGAACGTGGGCAATTTGTATATAAATCTTGTGTAAAAAAATCAGAATTTTATCACGCGTCTGTGATTTTTCAAAATTGTTTTACTAGACACAAAAGTTTCTATTTTTCAACAAGATCAAATCAACGATCACCCAACATGATCCTAAAGGCTTTGCTTGGCACAAACACTAACTAAAACATAAAAAACACAATCATAACAGTAGCATAATTGTGCAAACACTAGAACAGAAATAAAAAGACAAAAAATAAATTTTATTCATTGGGTTGCCTCCCAACAAGCGCTATCATTTTATGCCCTAGCTAGGCATAATGCAAAGATCTAAGTGTTGTCATATTTGTTTCTAGATCCATAAGATGCCCTCATGATTGATTCATATGGTGGCTTAATTCTTGTTCTAGGGAAGTGTTCCATTCCCTTTCTTAGTGGAAATTGGAATTTAATATTGCCTTCTTTCATATCAATCACGACACCAATAGTATGTAATAACGGTCTACCAAGAATAATTGGACAAGACGGATTGCAATCAATATCAAGAACAATAAAATTTATGGGCACATAAGTCCTATTTGCAAGAATAAGAACATCATTAATTCTTCACAAAGGCTTTTTAATAGTAGAGTCCGCCAAGTGCAAATTTAAAGAACATTCTTCGATATCGGTAAGACCAAGCACATCACATAAAGATTTCAGAATTGTAGAAACACTAGCACCCAAGTCACATAAAGCAAAACATCATAATTTTTAATCTTGACTTTGATAGTAGGTTCCCATTCATTATGTAATTTTCTAGGAAATGAAATCTCTAATTCCAACGTTTCTTCCAAAGCTTTCATCATAACATCAACGATATGTTTAGTAAAAGCTTTATTTTGTTCATAAGTATGGGGTGAATTTATCATGGAATGCAACAAAGAAATACAATCAATGAAAAAGCAATTATCATAATTAAATTCTTTGTATCCAAAAGAGTGGGCACATCACTAGTTAAAGTTTTGACCTCTCCAAACCCACTTTTATCAATGTTCTCAACAAGAATTTCACCCTCCAAATTATCGGGACGCCTTCTAGCTAAAGTTGACTCTTCTTCAGTCCCTTTTTCATCAATCTTAGTTTTACTAAACAAGGAATACATAGAAGAAACACCAATCATTTTAAGATCTTAGTTTTTATCTTCTAATGAGATTGGTTTAGCGACCATTTGGTTTACTAGGGTAGCTTGTGCATCGGATATTTTGCCTAGTAAACTTTCAACAAAAGCATACTTAGATTGGAGATTACAAACTTCTCTACTAATATCATCAAGTTGTTTTGTTATAGCATTTAGCACAACGGAGTGCTCCTTAAGTTCTTCGGTAAAATATTTATTGTGCTCAAATTGTGTAGTCATATATTCCTTAGTAATTTTATCAATTTCAAGCAAAATATTGGGGTAAGGAACATCATAATATTTCCTTTGAGGCACCATGACTACGCAAACAAGATTGCACTAAAAAACAGATCTGACGAGGAAACGGCGAACAAAAAAGATGGCGAATAAAATGGAATTTTTTTGTGAAGTGGGGGAGATGAAAACGAGAGGCAAATGGCAAATAATGTAAATTGCAAGGAGATGAGATTTGTGATTAGGAACCTGGTAGATGTTGATGATGTTTCCCCGGCAATGGGCCAGAAATGATGATATCCAGGCAAGGATCATTACATAGGCATCACGTCCAAGATTAGTAGACCGACTCCTGCCTACATCCACTACTATTACTCCACACATCGACCGCTATCCATCATGCATCTAGTGTATTAAGTTCATGGAGAAACGGAGTAATGCAATAAGAACGATGACATGATGTAGACAAGATCTATTTATGTAGGAATAGATCCCATCTTGTTATCCTTAATAGCAACAATACATACATGTCACTTCCCCTTCTGTCACTAGGATTGAGCACCGTAAGATCAAACCCATCACAAAGCACCTCTTTCCTTGGCAAGAAAAATCGATCTAGTCGGCCTAACTAAACCAAAGATTCAAAGAAGAATTACTAGGCTATAAGTAATCATGCATATAAGAGATCAAAAGACTCAAATAACTTTCATGGATAAAAACATAGATCTGATAATAAACTCAAAGTTCATCGGATCCCAACAAACACACCCTTAAAAGAGTTACATAGACTAGATCTCCAAGAGACCATTGTTTTGAGAATCAAAAGAGAGACAGGAAGCCATCTAGCTACTAACTACGGACCCGTAGGTCTACAATGAACTACTCACGCATCATCGAAGTGGCACCAATGAGGATGATGAACCCCTTCGTGATGGTGTCTAGATTGGATATGTGGTTTCTGGAACTTGCGGCGGCTGGAAATGTGTTTCGCCGACTCCCCTTGGGTTTTTGGAATATTGGGGTATTTATAGAGCAAAGAGACGGTGCGGGAGGGCACCGAGGTGGGCACAACCCACCAAGGCGCGCCGAGGTGGGTTGTGCCCCCCTCGGGGCACCCCTCTGGTACTTCTTTGGCCCATCATGTGTCTTCTGGCCCAGAAAAATTCTCCAAAAAGTTTCGCTGCGTTTGGACTCCGTTTGGTATTGATTTTCTGCGAAGTAAAAAACAAGCAAAAGTCAGCAACTGGCACTGGGCACTATGTCAATAGGTTAGTCCCCAAAAATGATATAAAGTTGCTATAAAATGATTGTAAAACATCCAAGAATGATTATATAACAGCATGGAACAATCAAAAATTATAGATATGTCGGAGACGTATCAGTGTGAACATTTTGGAAGATTAAGAATGGGCGGTTATCCTTGACGTGCTCGTCGCGGTCGTGGACGCGCTTCATCTCAGGCTCTGTCGCCAGCACTATGGGGCCATTGCGCTTCACTTCCTTGGCCTTCTTGTCTCCGGGATCGACATCTGGGCGCTCGAGGAGGGAAAAGCGGCCCTCTTCAGCCCTGGCGCACTTGTCCGCCAGATTGAACATCTCCAGAGCCGAGCATAGGTTGTCGTGGATGGCGAGCTCCTCGCGCATCTTGACGTCCTTGATGCCCTCAGTGAACACCGAGATGATGGCTTCATCCAAGGCCTTTGGGATCTTGAGGCGAAAATTGGTGAAGCGTTGAACGTACTTGTGGAGAGTCTCACCCGGCTACTGCTTTATGCGCCGTAGGTCGTTGACGGTGAGGGCGCGGTCACGGTTGCCCTGGAAGTTGGCGATGAACCGCTCGTGGAGCTCGTCCCACGAGGAGATCAAACCCTCTGGGAGGTGCAAGAGCCAGGAGTGCACGTCGTCCTTGAGAGCCATTGGGAACCAGTTCGCCATGACCTTGTCATCGCCATTCGCCGCCTCGATGCTCAGTGAGTAGAGCTGGAGGAACTCCCGCAGGGTCGGCTGTGCCATCGTAGCGTGGGGGCAGGTCTGGCTTGAACTTGCCAGGCCAAACGACGCGGCGCAGCTCACGGGTGAAGGTGCAGCAGCTCATCGCGCTCATGGGAACGACCCGTGCAAGGGGAGCATGATCCTGACACCCATGCGCTGCAGCCCCTAGAGCTGCCCGGTCTTGGTGCTGGCGTGGCAGTGAAGGGAGCGCACACGCGTCGTACTGAGGCTGCTGCACCACCTGGCAGCAGGCCTCATCCCGCGCTGGTGTTGGCGCAACGTCTGGTGGGTCGGGCGGACGCGCGTCACGCCTAGGCTCGGCGTCGGCATTGCGCAGAGGAGGAGGAGGAGGTGTTCCATGAGCTACGTCGCTCGCACAGGAGGGCGAGGGACGGAGCGAGTGGGATGGAGCCGGGGCTTCGCCGGTGGCGTTGACGAGCTCGGTGATGTAATCAAGCCAGGTGTCATAGCCTTCGTTGGCAGGGCAGTAGCGCAGCGACTCGCGCGTGAGCAGCGCAGCCTTCGCGTTTGCAGGCCCATGGCGAGCGTGGGAGGACGACGCCATGGCGGGAGTGAGGGAAAGAGTGGCGGTTTGTCCATCACGCTGCACGAAGGGCGGCAGCGAAGAGTCTTGCTGCTCATGAGCAGCAGGGGATGTGGCAGCGTTAGCTACGGGAGAAGCGGAGTGGCGAGGAACACCGCATCCCACGGGCTCCGTCTGGGCGACATGAGCAGCCCGGCACTCGGCGCGAACTCGGCGGTTGTCGGCCATGGGAGCGACGGAGCAGAGACGAAATGAAGCAGATGGGAGACCTTCGACCCGTCCCCTACCTCGTGCGCCAAATGTCGGAATCGGGCCTCCGCGGACCCAAACTAGGTTCAAACTCTGGGGCGTGTGCGAAGATCTAGCCAAGCTGCGGCCTCAAGCTCATCGCGTCATGGCTTGGCCTCGTTGAGTTCGTGTGAGCGGGGAAAAGAGTGGACACGGCAGTTTACCCAGGTCGAGCCACCTTGCGGTGTAAAACCCTACTCCTGCTTTGTGGTGGATTGCCTCGCGAGGAGGATTAGGATGAACTAGTATAGTGGGTGACCTGCCTCGTGAGGGCTCTGAGGGTGAGAATGGGTCGACCCCTCTCTACGGTGGAGACTAGCCTATATTTATAGTGGCCTTGGCCCTCTTCCCTCATAGGTTTGGCGGGAAGGGATACCACAGTGGCCAATTTTGAAAGGCGACAAGAGTACATATTATCCTCACGAAAGGTGGTCTTCGCCTGGAGAGCTTCTGGTCATGACGGAGAGGTGGGCTCGACGACAACGTCTGTCATGCCGAGCTCGTGGTCTTGGTCTTATTGCATCGGAATGGAAACCTTTGGGGGATTCCTTGGGAACCCGCGTACGTCCTTGCCTCCTTAGCACCAAAGAGGAAACTGTACTGGACTGCGCCCGCTGACGCCCGCCTGGCCTTGGTCGTCATGGCTCACATCATCACGCGCCTCGTGAGGCGGGAGGCTTGCATAGAGATCTCCGCTCCTCGGGAGGCAGGCACGGGAAGCTGCTCCTCGGGAGGTCTTGTTGTCGTTTGCCTCGCGAGGCGGGGGGCCCTCGTGAGGGTCTTGCTCTCGGGGTCTTGTAGCTAGGCTGTAGGTGTACGAAAGTAGGGGCCTCTCTGTACCCATTTACTTGTGCACGGGCAGTTGTAGCCACATGTGCGGCCATGCTTGGCGGAGCAGAAGAAGCAAAGGTACAAGACTGACAGGGCAGTGCTCAAACCAGAAGCATGAAGAGCAAAGGGGCAAGATGGATTTCCCCCGGCAGCACCCTTGCTGGGGTGGCCTACATAGCCCCGGCAAGAGCCTTTCCGGGGCGACTTGCCCAACACCAGCAAGGCCGCCACCCTTGAGCCCGAGAGCTCTGACACCATCGACAACGTCGAGACTAAGACTCAGGGGCACCTGTGTGGTGGCATGCAGATCTTTGTGAAGGCCAAAGGCCTGCGAATCTAGAGAGAAACCAGAAGGCGAAGACCCCTGGCAAGAGCCTTGCCAGAGACAGGCGGAGACCCCCAGCAAGAGCCTTGCCGGTTATAGACGAAGACCCCCAGCAAGATCCTTGCCGGGGACGCCCGCGAGACCCCGGCAAGACCCTTGTCGGGGCCATCTACGGGGCCATGGCCAGGACCGCACCCACCAACGTTCCACTGCCCCGCGCCCGTGCCGATGCGGCAATCAGCCCGCCAACTAGGCAAGCGCCTGCGTGGTAGCATGCAACTTCTAGGCCAACAACCAAGCAACTGCGTGGTGGCATGAAGATCTTCGTGAAGACCCTGTCATCGCACCAGCTCAATAGCCAGCCAACCAGCGTGGCGCTGCATGTCTCATCACCTTGGACGCACGTCGAAGCAAGGCAAGGCGGCGACGGACGGGACGAGCTTCTTTGCCGTCGCCAATAAAGCAAGAGGGCACGTCGGCAGCGCATTAAATGCGTTTTGTCCTACGGTGCCAGATGATAAACTTGTACAATGTAGATACTTTCCACCTCTTGTGTGCCACTGTGGCAACCCCTTTGACATATAAAAGGAGGCCCGAGGCGTACTGAGGAAGGATTCGGACTTTCTGGACTAGGCATGCACCGCAGCTAGTTCAAGAGCTCAAGAACACCAAATAAACACAGACAAGCAGGACTAGGGTATTACGCATCGTTTGCGGCCCGAACCTGGGTAAAAATCCCCTCGCACTGATCTTTTAGACCCGCTCTTTGCACAGCTCCACGCCCCGCCAACCGTAGAAGAGATTCCTCGGGATCCCATAGGTGTCGTTTCCCCCGACATCCTTGGCGCGCCAGGTAGGGGGCGCTGAGGCTGTGAAAATCTGGTCTGAGAGTTAGTGCATCGACTTCTTCATCGTCATGGCTCCCAAGAAGAAGGCGATCACAACGATCAGTTCGTCTGGAGCCATACCACCCGTGCCAGCTCGGGCGGGCGACACGATGGCCGCGGATGGCGGTGGAGGCGCGGCCCGTGAGCATCCATGACACTCTGGCAATCGGAGCCAGGCGAGCGGCGTCGTTCGTGCCCAACATGACGAGCCGCACGCCACTGGGTCCAGGGGGCGGCGCCGTGCTGCCCACGGTTGGCGTGGCGACCTCCAGGATGCCCTAGCCGACGTCCGCGCCGTGGCCTTCCCAGGTCGCACGTGATGAGTGACACCGCAACGTCGGTGCCCCCGGGCGCCGCCGCGGGAAGAGCCCTTTTCGTCACTCCCAAGACGCAACGGGCCAGCATGCGCGCCCAGATGCTGGCAGAAACGGCGTGCGACCGCGAGACCGTGATAGAGCTCCTTCTAACGTGATTAGAAGTCGGAGCGCGTCATGATCCACACAGCTTTCGCCGCCACCCACACCAGCGGAAGCGTTGGCGCGCGTGCAACTGCTCCTCGACTTCCCTCCTGCTATGGAGAAGCTCGACGAGTGGAGAGCCACCATTCGGAGCCTCATCAGCTTCGCCAATAAAGATGAACCGCGACCAGCGGGACCCTCGTGCCGGCGCTCTGTCGAGCCAGTACACGCAAGTGGTGGGAGGACCAGAGACCCTGTGACCATGGTGCACTCTCCTCCCCACGCCCGCAACAGCAATCGCCGGCTCGTCGGGCCGACGCCCGCGACAACGTTTCCACGGCATCGTCTGACCCGCGAGCTCGCTGCGACCAACGTCAAGTTCTTCGGGAGCGAGCTCAGGAGGACGCTCGGACCAGTAACGAGCGGCGGCAGGAAGCGCGCCATCAGTCAGATAGGCGTGCGGGGCCCACTATGGACCGCCCAGCGTCGGGGGGTTCCGGTGATCTACCTTACGAGGTGGGTTGTCCAGCCTTTACCCGTGAGCTGCGACAGTTCCAATGGCCCACCCACCGCACATTCAAGCCTGAGGTCGGAGAAAAGTACAACGGCAAGACTCACCCATCGGAGTTCCTCAGCATCTTCACTATCGCGATGCAAGTTGCTGGGGCTCGCGACGACAAGGTGCTTGCCAACTACTTCCCGTTGGCACTTAAGCCCAACGTCATGTCAGGTTGATGCACCTGCCAGTGGATTCCATTTCTTCTTGGTCGGATCTATCCCATGAGTTTGTTGGCGCCTTTACCGGAGGCCACCAAGCTCCTGGCCAGGCTTGTGATTTGCATGTCATCCCCCAGAAGGACGGCAAAACCCTGCGCAAGTACATACAAAGGTTCAGCCGTGTGTAGTACAATATCCCAGATGTTCATCCTGCCGCCATCATCAGTGCATTCCATCAAAATGTGCGCAACCGCAAGATGCATGAGGAGCTGGCGATGAACAAGGTTAAGGATGTAGCCGAGCTTTATGTTCTGGCTGATAGATGTGCTCGGGCTGAAGAAGGGAGGAAGTACCCCGGCGAAGATGCCGGCGCGGAAACCGACTCCACAGACGAAGACGCCGTCGCCCCGGCAAAGAAGGGCCGACGCCGCAATAGGAAGCGTAAAGGCAAAGACCATGCTTGTCGTCGAGGGATCCAGTGACCCCGGCGCCGCCAAGAAGGCCAAGGTTGACGACCCCGACAAGGAAGTTGCCAGATGCGCCACCTGCCGGGCCTTGGAGGCTGCCGACAAGCCGGGAGACTCCAGCAAGCAGTACTGCAAGATCCATCGCACCAAGGGCCATGACCCCTAGAATTGCCGGCAGGTTGAGCTGCTTGCAGAGAAGCAGAAAGCCGAGTATGAGAGGCATGACAAGGAGAAGGGCCAGGACGGTGTTGAGGGGTCCGGCAAGAAGTGCGTCGGTCAAGGAGGTCGCCGCGACAAGGATAATCAACAAGAGAGGCCCGCTCGGGCCGTGACAAGAAGGAGGGAGACGATGATCATGATGAGGACGACGAGTCTGGCGAGCATGAGTTCCAGAAAGCTACGGAGGCCATGTGCATCGACGGTGGTGCCTCGTTACACACCTCTCACCACCAACTGAAGCAGTGGGCACGTGAAGTCACTGCGGCGAAGCCATCGTTCGATGCGCAGAGGCCACTGAAGTGGTCCAGCACGCTTATCATTTTTGACACCGAGGATCACCCCGATCGCATGACTGCGGTCGGGTGTTTGCCGTTGTTGGTCTCGCCAACAATACGCGACCTCAGGGTGACGAAAATGTACTTGACGGTGGGGCAGGTCTGAACTTGATCTCGCCTGCCGTGATCGAGAGGCTGCAAATCCCCGATGGAGATCTCGAGGAGACGGGCACATTTCAAGGGGTCAACCCGGGGAGGAGTCAGCCGAAGGGTAAGGTCATGTTGCCCGTCACATTTGGGGGCGAGCTGAACCATAGGACGGAGAAGACTGTTTTTGATGTTGCCAAGATCCCCTTGCCCTATAATGGGATCCTCGGCCGCCCAATGCTGGCCAAGTTTATGGCGGCATCACATTATGCCTACAACACGTCCCCTCCGACAAGAAATACGCGCTCATCTACGCCGACCAACTCTACCGGGAGGCAGTTGCAGCGACTGCCGCCAAGGCACTTGTTCCTGCCGCTGAAGCCCGGGGAGGGAAGAAAACCGGCAAGGCCCCTTTCGGCAAGACTTCTAACCCCGGCAAGAACTCTTGCACCACCTCCGGCAAACGCGCCTCTTCGAAGCGCCGCGTTCCCGTTGAGGACGTGCCAGAGAGCTCTGCCAGCGGGAGCAAGAGGTCCAAGGTGGCCCCAGCAGAAACCAAGAAGGTGCCCGTCAAGGAGGATGGCACGGGTGGAGCTTTTACCATAAGCTCCACCCTTGACAACAAATTGGAAAGCGCGCTCGTTGCCTTCCTGCAGGCGAATGTCGACGTGTTTGCATGGCAAGCATCCGACATCACCGGCATTCCCAGGGAGGTGATTGAGCACCACCTTGCTGTCTGTCCCCATGCACGGCCTGTCAAGCAGAAGGTCGGGAAGCAAGCTTTGGAGCGACAAGAGTTAATCATCGAGGAGATGAGGAAATTGGAGGCGGCAGGTTTGGTCAGAGGAGTGCTCCACCCCACGTGGTTGGCCAACCCAGTGGTAGTGCGTAAGGCAAATGGGAAATGGAGGTTCTGTATTGATTACATAGATATCAATAAGGCTTGTCCAACGGATCCTTTCCCTCTGTCACGCATTGCAAGATAGTGGACTCCACTACCGGGTGTGACCTGCTATCGTTCCTCGATGCCTACTCAGGATACCACCAGATCTTCATGGTGGAGGAAGACGAAGAAAAGACCGCGTTCATCACCCCATGTGGTA
Organism: Triticum aestivum; assembly: GCF_018294505.1. NCBI lineage: Eukaryota > Viridiplantae > Streptophyta > Magnoliopsida > Poales > Poaceae > Triticum > Triticum aestivum. The sequence goes on from NC_057802.1 coordinate 138,953,041, forward strand.
CGTACTGTTTTGTACGGATGCCTTTCGGGTTGAAAAGCGCCGGTTCGACATTTGCCCGAGCAGTCAAATTGGTTTTGAGCCCCAGCTGCATAGATATATGGAAGCCTATATGGATGATATAGTAGTCAAAACCAAGGACAAGGCAACGCTCGTGCAGGATCTAGAGGAAACATTTGCCAACCTGTGCAAAATCAACCTCAAGCTCAACCCAGAGAAGTGCGTGTTCGGCGTCCCATCCGGCAAACTTCTTGGTTTCTTTGTGTCTCAACGCGGAATTGAAACAAATCCCGACAAGATCAAAGCAATCGAGAAGATTGAAGCGCCAAGACGGGTCAAAGAGGTTCGTAGGCTCGCCGGCTGCGTTGCCGCTCTAAGTAGGATCATCTCCAAATCTGCTGAGCGCACCCTCCCCTTTTCATTGAAAAAGGCAGGTCCAATGAAATGGACTCCAGAGGCAGACGCGGCGCTGCAAGATTTGAAGAGGTACCTCTCCTCCATGCTGATACTAGTCGCACCTAAACCGCAAGAGGCATTGCTGCTATATCTAGCGGCAACGAACCAAGTGGTCAGTGTTGCGCTAGTGGCACAAAGAGAATTTGAGGAAGAAGCAGTAGTAGCAGCGGAGCTGTCAGATGATGGGCCGTAGCTCTCCCCGGCAGGGCCTAATGCCGGCAAGGCGGAACTCCCGGCAAGGCCTGGTCCCGGCAAGACAGAGTCTATGCAGATTGGCGAAGTTGAATAGAAGAAGAAGGTGGTGCAGCACCTGGTTTATTTTGTCAGTTCCCTCTTGCAGGGGGCTAGATCAAGATATTCTGGTATGCAGAAGCTACTTTTAGGCCTCCTTATGGCCTCGAGAAAGCTGCGTCACTATTTCCAAGCGCATGAGATCACCGTCGTCACCCGCCTCCCTTTGCAATGAATCTTGCACAACCCGGATGCAACTGGGAGGATTGTGGAGTGGGCATTGGAACTGTCAAGCTTTGGCCTCAAGTTTGAAAGCACTTCAACAACCCAGAGCCGAGCCTTGGCAGAGTTCATAGAAGAATGGACCTCAACGCCCGACGAAGAGATTCAAGAGACCACCCTTCCCGGCAAGGAGACGAGCCGTGATTGGATTATGTACTTTGATGGAGCTTTCTCGCTGCAAGGTGCTGGTGCCGGCGTACTACTCGTCACACCCACCGGAGAGCGCCTCAAGTACGTAGTCCAGATGCACTTTCCCCGGGAAAAATCAACGAACAACACGGTAGAGTACGAGGGATTGTTTGCCGGTGTCAGGATCGCGGCAGACCTCGGAATCAGGAAGCTCATCATCAGAGGTGATTCGCAGCTCATCGTCATGCAGGTTAACAAGGATTACCAGAGCCCGTTGATGGAGGCCTATGTGGATGAGGTGAGGAAGTTGGAGGAGCGTTTTGACGGTGTACAAGCAGAGCATGTTCCCCGAGCAGAGAACAGCATTGCCGACGACTTGTCAAAGCGCGCTGCCCTCAAGTTGCCTGTGGAACCAGGTACCTTTGTGCTTCAATTAACCCAGCCATCCGTTGAGCCATCAGCAAGACAGAACAAATGAAGGAAGGCAGGCCCCGGCAAGTACTTTCCCGCTAATCTCCCAGGAGCCGCCGGCAAGGACGTTGCCGGGTGCCCCAAGCTTGCCGGGGAGTGGCAGCCTCCGGCAGGGCCCCAAGCCCTGACCGTCGAGGCAACTGCCCCTACGGCCGAAGATGAGCCTTTAGTCCTTGCCGTCGTGCCCCAGGCTCCGGCATGGGCGTAGCACACCATTCGTTTCCTCCAAACAGGGGAACTCCCCGAGGAATAGGAAGAGGCAGAAAAAGTAGCCCATCGGTCCAGCATGTACCAGTTTGTGGTTGATGCCCTATACAGAAGGAGACCGAACGATGTGAAATTGAAGTGCATTCCTCAGGAGGATAGACTGAAGCTGTTGGCAGAGATACATGGAGGCATGTGCGGCTACCACATAGGGTCAAGAGCCTTTGCCGACAAAGCATTCGGGCAAGGATTCTTCTGGCCCACCGCTCTCCAGGATGCAACTACACTAGTAACCAAGTGTGAAGTGTGTTAGTTCCATTCGAAGAAGCTTCATTAGCCAGCACAAGCCCTTCAAACAATCCCACTTTCCTGGCCATTTTCGGTCTGGGGGCTCGACATACTGGGCCCCTTTCCCCGTGCTGTCGGGGGCTTTGAGTACTTGTACGTCGCGATCGACAAGTTCACAAAGTGGCCGAAGGTGGAACCGGTGAGAAAGGTGACAACACAATCAGCCGTCAAGTTCTTCAAGGGACTAGTCTGCCGTTTTGGTGTGCAGAATAGAGTCATCACCGATAACGGCACACAGTTTATGAGCTGCACCTTCATGTAGTACATTGAAGACCTCGGCGGCAAGGTTTGTTTTGCTTCTATTGCTCATCCCAGAAGTAACGGCCAGGCTGAGAGGGCGAATGCAGAAGTGTTGCGAGGCCTCACGACCAGAACTTTTGACAGGCTACACAAGTGCGGAAGGCGCTGGATTGATGAGTTGCCAACGGTTCTTTGGTCAATCAGAACGACACCAAATCGAGCCACTGGCCAGACACCCTTTGCCCTGGTATACGGGGCAGAAGCAGTTCTCCCCACGGAACTCATATACGGGTCACCTCGTGTGCTCGCTTATGATGAGCTTGAGCAAGAGCAGTTGCGCCAAGATGATGCGACGCTCCTTGAGGAGATCGTCTTCAGGCTGCTGTCTGAGCCGCTCGCTACCAGCAAGCCTTGCGCCGCTATGATAGCCGCAAGTTCACGCCCGAAGCCTTGAGGAAGGCGACCTTGTTCTTCGGCGAATCCTATCCGCCAAGAATTCAAACAAGCTGATGCCAAGGTGGGAAGGCCCTTCTCGGGTAATACGAGTCACCAGGCCCGGCGCAGTCCCCTGGAGACCGAAGATGGCATTCCGGTGAGCAATTCCTGGAATATCGAGCATCTTTGCAAGTTTTACCCCTAATGCGCGGTTGCCGGGGCCCCGACAACCCCCTTTTGTACTAGCCTTGCCGGCAAGGCATCTAACCCTATGTACAGAGCCAGGCGCAGACCCTTTGCACAGTCAGGGAAAGAAATCCCTTAGTATGTACAGTTCCCGTTGATTTCCATGTTTATGTGTATACATATATGCATGCTTGTCCAGGATATTGTACTGCCTTTTGATTCCAATAAATGTTAGTGGACCGCCAAGGTTCCATGCTCTTTCCCTCTCTTCTTTCCAGCTCCGGCAAGGACACTCGATCCCGCCAAGGATCCGGCTCCGGCAAGAAGTTGAGAAGACCGCCCGGCACGACGATCCCCGACAAACCAAACAGATAAAGTTTACCTCTTGCCCATTCGTGTTCGTAACCCGTGACTTGTGCATTAGAAAACCTTGCCACTCTCTTTTAAGAACTCGGGTGCTCCCATCCCTAGCCCGAACGCTGCTTCGGTCGGAATGGTCGTAGTAGCCCTTGCTAAAAGGAGATTGACGAGGGGCTGAACCTATGTCTGTAACCCGGCAGATGTGATTCTCCGGCAGGCGTAGAGGGCACCGGCAGGACGGCTTGCCGAGAGGACTCGTTTATTTGCATTAAGGGGGCATTTCGTCTTTGCACGAACGTATACATGCACGGGGTTCCCGGCAAGGCTGGTCTTTTTCATTGACCTGTTGATACAAGTACTAAGGTTACATGACACAAGCATGGGCTCGAGAGATTACATTATCTAGAAATTAAGATTAGGTAAGTGCCTACAAATTAAAAGAAAGATAAGTGGCCCGTGATCTCCGTTCTTGCCCGTTTCCTCCCAGGTGCGGCAGGTGAAGGCGAAGAAGGGGCAATGGGGAACGCGCTGATGGAGAGCATGGCGGGGATGACCCTCGGCAAGGCGCGTGGACGAGGGAGGAGGGTGGTGCAGATGACGATGCTGCCACCGATGGTCAGCCAGAGTCGGAATCGGCGTCCTCCCGCCCGCTACCCTTGTCATCACTGTCGCTGTCCTCCTCATCACTCTCGCTCGAGGAGGAGGTTTCGTTGTTGGTGGAGCTCTCAGCGCAACACCTTAAGCGGGTTCCCAAGTGCCCAAAGACCTTGACGGAGAGCAGGTTGTCCTCCATTAATTTGAAATGGAGAACGAGCCCCTCCGATAGGCTATGGGCATGGGCAAAGCTCTTCCACCCGCGGCGGAGATACATGACATGAGGGGCGGGGAAGTCAACATCGACCCGCATGCCGCCATTTCCGCAGCCCCTCATGTGCAGCCTCAAGGCCTGTGGCGGGTCGAGCTCCATCTCCCGAGCAAACGGAGTGGGGAGGCGGAGGTGACCACACACTGGCTTGTACAGCCTGATGAAGAACTCACGGGGTTGGTCTCCGACATGGCCCTCCATTGGGGGGAGAGCCGCTGGCGGAAGCGCGACTAGTGCGCCACCCCGTCCACCTCTCCACCGAGCGCTGCGTCGGCCTCGGCCTCACCCCCTCCCTCTCCCTCTTGCAGCGGGCTCCGCTGCCATGACCTCCGGGGGAAGGGGGACACGCTGTCGAGTAGAAGTCCTCGTCGCCGCCATTGGGGCACCGACGCGCCCTCTCACCATGGTGAAGGGAAGAAAGAGATCAAGCTGGAAGGAGACGAATGCTGGAGAACGCTGCCCCTCTTCCCTTTTTATATAGGGGGAGGGCTCGGCCCCCCAACCTAAGGGCGGCCGCCCCACTCGACCAATCCGGCCACCAGAGGCGCAAGGAATCGGGACCGACCCGCTGCTCCAATCAGCGACACCCGGTTTTCTGCCTTGACGTTAAGTCCCGTGCCCTCCGTATCTGCCACCTACCCTCCCTGAGGCATGGGGGACACGTGGCAGGCGGGCCGGAATCAAGAAGACAAGTGGTACAACCGTTTTCCACCCCGTGATCGTGGGACGCGGGCGCCATAAAAGCCACGGCCCGAGTCCACTTTGTAAATGAGCCGCGCCCCTGCGGATTCCTCTTTTTTGGGGGGAAGGCGCGGGCCGCCTCTTTGCTATTCACCACAGGGTGACGCAAGCGCGCTACAACCATCCAATGCACGAGCCCCACGTCACGCACTCAATGCGGGTCGTGGGGAAGCGCAACTGGCGAAGGAGTTACCGCAGTTAAAACTCTACCACGCGTGCCCGCGCACCGTTCTGGGCATGGCCCAACAACGCTTCGCGCTTATGTGTGGCCCAGGCCCAGGGGCTCCTGTCGGTGTACAAAAGTAGGGGCCTCTCTGTACCCCTTTACTTGTGCATGGGCAGTTGTAGCCCACCTACGGCCATGCTTGGCGGAGCAGAAGAAGCAAAGGTACAAGACTGCCAGGGCAGTGCTCAAACCAGAAGCATGAAGAGCAAAGGGGCAAGATGGATTTCCCCCGGCAGCACCCTTGCCGGGGTGGCCTACATAGCCCCGGCAAGAGCCTAGCCAGGGCGACTTGCCCAACACCAGCAAGGCCGCCACCTTTGAGCCTGAGAGCTCTGACACCATCGACAACGTCGAGACCAAGACTCAGGGGCACCTGTGTGGTGGCATGCAAATCTTTGTGAAGACAAAAGGCCTGAGAATCTAGAGAGAAACCAGAAGGCGAAGACCCCCGGCAAGAGCCTTGCCGGGGACAGACAAAGACCCCCGGCAAGATCCTAGCCGGGGACGCCCGCGAGACCCCGGCAAGACCCTTGCCGGGGCCATCTACGGGGCCACGGCCAGGCCCGCACCCACCAACGTTCCGCTGCCCTGCGCCCGTGCCGACATGGCAATCAGCCGGCCAACTAGGCAAGCGCCTACGTGGCAGCATGCAACTTCTAGGCCAACTAGCCACGCACCTGCGTGGTGGCATGAAGATCTTCGTGAAGACCCTGTCACCGCACCAGCTCAGTGATGACCCACAAGTGTAGGGGATCTATCGTAGTCCTTTCAATAATTAAGAGTGTCGAACCACATGAGGAGTAGAAGGAAATGACAAGTGGTTTTCAGTAAGGTATTCTCTGCAAACACTGAAATTATCGGTAACAGATAGTTTTGTGATAAGGTAATTTGTAACGGGTAACAAGTAATGAAAGTAAATAATGTGCAGCAAGATGGCCCAATCCTTTTTGTAGCAAAGGACAAGCCTGGAAAAACTCTTATATAGAGAAAAGCGCTCCCGAGGACACATGGGAATTATCGTCAAGCTAGTTTTCATCACGCTCATATGATTCGCGTTCGTTACTTTGATAATTTGGTATGTGGGTGGACCGGTGCTTGGGTGCTGTCCTTTTTTGCACAAGCATCCCACTTATTATTAACCCCTATTGCAAGCATCCACAACTACAAAAGAAGTATTAAGGTAAACCTAACCATAGCATGAAACATATCGATCCAAATCAGCCCCTTACGAAGCAACGCATAAATTAGGGTTTAAGCTTCTGTCAGTCTAGCAACCCATCATCTACTTATTACTTCCCAATCCATTCCTCTAGGCCCAAACAATGGTGATGTGTCATGTAGTCGACGTTCACATAACACCACTATAGGAAAGACACCATACATCTCATCAAAATATCGAACGAATACCAAATTCACATGACTACTAATAGCAAGACTTCTCCCATGTCCTCAGGAACAAACGTAACTAATCACAAATCATATTCATGTTCATAATCAGAGGGGTATTAATATGCATAATGGATCTGAACATATGATCTTCCACCAAATAAACCAACTAGCATCCACTACAAGGAGTAAATCAACACTACTAGCAACCCACAGGTACCAATCTGACGCTTTGGGACAAAGATTGGATAGATGAGATGAACTAAGGTTTGAGAGGAGATGGTGCTGGTGAAGATGTTGATGGAGATTGAACCCCTCCCGATGAGAGGATCGTTGGTGATGACGATGGCGATGATTAACCCCTCCCGGAGGGAAGTTTCCCCGGCAGAACAGCTCTGCCGGAGCCCTTGGTTCCGCCAAGGTTCCGCCTCGTGGCGGCGGAGTTTCTTCCTGAAAGCTTGCTTATGATTTTTTTCAGGGTAGAAGACACCATATAGCCAAAGATGGGCACCGGAGGCCTGCCAGGGGGCCCACGAGGCAGGGGGCGTGCCCAGGGGGTAGGGCGCGCCCCCACCCTCGTGGCCAGGGTATGGGCCCCCTCTGGTACTTTCTTCGCTCAGTATTTTTCATTAATTCCAAAAACTGCTTCCGTGAAGTTTTAGGACTTTTGGAGTTGCGCAGAATAGCTCTATAATATTTGCTCCTTTTCCAGCTCAGAATTCCAGCTGCCGGCATTCTCCCTCTTCATGTAAACCTTGTAAAATAAGAGAGAATAGGCATAAGTATTGTGGCATAACGTGTAATAACAGCCCATAATGCAATAAATATCGATATAAAAGCATGATGCAAAATGGATGTATCACTCAGCAGCTAGCCAGCGTGGCGCTGCATGTCTCGTTGATATCTACTACACAACCTTCTTTTTGTAGACGTTGTTGGGCCTCCAAGTGCAGAGGTTTGTAGGACAGTAGCAAATTTCCCTCAAGTGGATGACCTAAGGTTTGTCAATCAATGGGAGGCGTAGGATGAAGATGGTCTCTCTCAAGCAACCCCGCAACCAAATAACAAAGAGTCTCTTGTGTCCCCAACACACCCAATACAATGGTAAATTGTATAGGTGCACTAGTTCGGCGAAGAGATGGTGATACAAGTGCAATATGGATGGTAGATATAGGTTTTTGTGTTCTGAAAATATAAAAACAGCAAGGTAACTAATGATAAAAGTGAGCACAAACGGTATTGCAATGTGTTGAAACAAGGCCCAGGGTTCATACTTTCACTAGTGCAAGTTCTCACAACAATAATAACATAATTGAATCATATAACTATCCCTCAACATGCAACAAAGAGTCACTCCAAAGTCACTAATAGCGGAGAACAAATGAAGAGATTATTGTAGGGTATGAAACCACCTCAAAGTTATTCTTTCTGATCGATCTATTCAAGAGTCCGTAGTAAAATAACACGAAGCTATTCTCTCCGTTCGATCTATCCTAGAGTTCGTACTTGAATAACACCTTAAAACAGAAATCAACCAAAACCCTAATGTCACCTAGATACTCCAATGTCACCTCAAGTATCCGTGGGTATGATTATACGATATGCATCACACAATCTCTGATTCATCTATTCAACCAACAAAAAGAACTTCAAAGAGTGCCCCAAAGTTTCTACCGGAGAGTCAAGACGAAAATGTGTGCCAACCCCTATGCATAAGTTCACAAGGTCACTGAACTCGCAAGTTGATCACCAAAACATACATCAAGTGGATCATGTGAATATCCCATTGTCACCACAGATAAGCACATGCAAGACATACATCAAGTGTTCTCAAATCCTTAAAGACTCAATCTGATAAGATAACTTCAAAGGGAAGACTCAATCCATTACAAGAGAGTAGAGGGGGAGAAACATCATAAGATCCAACTATAATAGCAAAGCTCGCGGTACATCAAGATCGTGCCAAATCAAGAACAAGAGAGAGAGAGAGATCAAACACATATCTACTAATACATACCCACAACCCCGAGGGTGAACTACTCCCTCCTCGTCATGGAGAGCGCCAGGATGATGAAGATGGCCACCGGTGAGGGATCCCCCCTCCTGCAGGGTGCTGGAACAGGGTCCCGATTGTTTTTTGGTGGCTATAGAGGCTTGCTGTGGCGGAACTCCCGATCTAGGTTATGTTCTGGAAGTTTCGTGATATATAAGAGGTGTTGGCATCGGGAACAAGTCAGGGGGGTCCACGAGGCGGCCACGAGGTAGGGGGTGCGCCCAGGGGGTAGGGCGCGCCCCCACCCTCGTGGAGGCCTCGGGACTCTTCTGGTCCATCTTCGGTACTCCGTGGGCTTCTTCTGGTCCAAAAACAATCTCCGTGAATTTTCAGGTCAATTGGATTCCGTTTGGTATTCCTTTTCTGCAATACTCAAACAAGGGGAAAAACATAAAGTGGCACTGGGCTCTAGGTTAATAGGTTAGTCCCAAAAATAATATAAAATAGCATATAAATGCATATAAAACATCCTAGATGGATAATATAATAGCATGGAACAATCAAAAGTTATAGGTACGTTGGAGACGTATCAAGCATCCCCAAGCTTAATCCTGCTCGTCCTCGAGTAGGTAAATGATAAAAACAGAATTTTTGATGTGGAATGCTACCTAACATAATTTTCAATGTAATTTCCTTTATTGTGGCATGAATGTTCAGATCCAAAAGATTCAAGACAAAAGTTTAATATTGACATAAAAATAATAATACTTCAAGCATACTAACCAAGCAATTATGTCTTCTCAAAATAACATAGCCAAAGAAAGCTCATCCCTACAAAATCATATAGTTTGGCCATGCTTCATTTTCGTCACACAAAGTGCTCCCATCATGCACAACCCCGATGACAAGACAAGCATGTGTTTCATACTTTAGCATTCTCAAACTTTTTCAACTTTCACGCAATATATGAGCGCGAGCCATGGACATAGCACTATATGTGGAACAGAGTATGATGATGGAGGTTCTAAGGAGAAGACAAAAAGGGAAAAAGTCTTGCATCAACGTGGCTAATCAATGGGCTATGGAGATGCCCATCAATTGATGTCAATGCGAGGAGTAGGGAGTGCCATGCAACGGATGCACTAGAGCTATAAATGGATTAAAGCTCAACAAAAGAAACTAAGTGGGTGTGCATCCAACTCGCTTGCTCACGAAGACCTAGGGCATTTTGAGGAAGCCCATCATTGGAATATACAAGCCAAGTTCTATAATGAAAAATTCCCACTAGTATATGAAAGTGACAAAATAAGAGACTCTCTATCATGAAGATCATGGTGCTACTTTGAAGCACAAGTGTGGAAAAAGGACAGTAACATTGTCCCTTCTCTCTTTTTCTCTCATAATTTTCTTTGGTGGGCTTATTTGGACTCTTATTTTATTTAGGCTTCTTTGGCCTCTCTTTTTTTCGTCCGGAGTCTCATCCCGACTTATGGGGGAATCATAGTCTCCATCATCCTTTTCTCACATGGGACAATGCTCTAATAATGAAGATCATCACACTTTTATTTACTTACAACTCAAGAATTACAACTCGATACTTAGAACAAAATATGACTCTATGTGAATGCCTCCGGCGGTGTACCGGGATATGCAATGAATCAAGACTGACATGTATGAAAAATGAATGGTGGCCTTGCCACAAATACGATGTCAACTACATGATCATGCAAAGCAATATGACAATGATAAAGTGTGTCATAATAAATGGAATGGTGGAAAATTGCATGGCAATATATCTCGGAATGGCTATGGAAATGCCATAAAAGGTAGGTATGGTGGCTGTTTTGAGGTAGATATAAGGAGGCTTATGTGTGATAGAGAATATCATATCACGGGGTTTGGATGCACCGACGAAGTTTGCACCAACTCTCGAGGTGAGAAAGGGCAATGCATGGTACCAAAGAGGCTAGCAATGATGGAAGGGTGAGAGTGCGTATAATCCATGGACTGAACATTAGTCATAAAGAACTCACATACTTATTGCAAAAATCTACAAGTCATCAAAACCAAGCACTACGTGCATGCTCCTAGGGGGATAGATTGTAGGAAAAGACCATCGCTCGTCCCCGACCGCCACTCATAAGGATGGCAATCAAAGAACACCTCATGCTTCAAAGTTTTCACACAACGGTTACCATACGTGCATGCTACGGGACTTGCAAACCTCAACACAAGTATTTCTCGATTTCACAATTACTCAACTATCACGACTCTAATTTCACCATCTTCATATCTCAAAACAATCATCAAGTATCAAACTTCTCATAGTATTCAATGCACTCTATATGAAAGTTTTTATTATACCCATCTTGGATGCCTATGAGATCAATAATTTCTATAAAATAAAACCACCGCCGTGCTCTAAAAGGATAGAAGTGAAGCACTAGAGCAAACGACAAACTACTCCGAAAGATATAAGTGAAGATCAATGAGTAGTTGAATAATTATGTAACTATGTGAAGACTCTCTAACATTTAAGATTTCAGATCCTAGTATTTTATTCAAACATCAAGCAAAAAGAAAAGAAAATAAAATGACGCTCCGAGCAAAACACATATCATGTGGTGAATAAAAATATAGCTCCAAGTAAAGTTACCGATGAACGAAAAAGAAAGAGGGGATGCCATCCGGGGCATCCCCAAGCTTAGGCTCTTGGTTGTCATTGAATATTACCTTGGGGTGCCTTGTGCATCCCCAGGCTTAGGCTCTTGCCACTCCTTATTCCATAGTCCATCGAATCTTTACCCAAAACTTGAAAACTTCACAACACAAAACTCAACAGAAAACTCGTAAGCTCCGTTAGTATAAGAAAATAAATCACCACTTAGGTACTTTTGTGAACTCATTCTAAATTCATATTGGTTTAATATCTACAGTATTCCAACTACTCTATGGTTCATACCCTCCGATACTACTCACAGATTCATCAAAATAAGCAAACAACACAATGAAAACAGAATCTATCAAAAACAGAACAGTCTGTAGTAATCTATATCATTCGAATACTTCTGTAACTCCAAAAATTGTGAGATAAATTGTTGGACCTGAGGAATTTGTCTATTAATCATCTGAAAAAAGAATCAACCTAAAATCTCTCTCCATTAAAAAATAGCAGCTAATCTCGTGAGCGCAAAAGATTCTGTTTTTTAACTGCAAGATCGCAAAGACTTCACCCAAGTCTTCCCAAAGGTTCTACTTGGCACATACAATAATTAAAACAATAAAACCACATATAAACAGAGGCTAGATGAATTATGTATTACTAAACAGGAGCAAAAGGCAAAGAACAAAAATAAAATTGGGTTGCCTCCCAACAAGCGCTAACGTTTAACGCCCCTAGCTAGGCATGATGATTTCAATGATGCTCACATAAAAGATAAGAATTGAAACATAAAGAGAGCATCATGAAGAATATGACTAGCACATTTAAGTCTAACCCACTTCCTATGCATAGGGATTTTGTGAACAAACAACTTATGGGAACAATAATCAACTAGCATAGGAAGGCAAAACAAGCATAACTTCAAAACTTTAAGCACATAGAGAGGAAACTTGATATTATTGCAATTCCTACAAGCATATGTTCCTCCCCCATAATAAGTTTCAGTAGCTTCATGAATGAATTCAACAATATAACCATCGCATAAAAGCATTCTTTTCATGACTACAAGTATAGAAAATTTAGTACTCTCCACATAAGCAAAATTCTTCTCATTTGGAATAGTAGTGGGAGCAAACTCAACAAAATAACTATCATGTGAGGCATAATCCAATTGAAAATTAAAATCATGATGACAAGTTTCATGGTTATCATTATTCTTTATAGCATACATGTCATCACAATAATCATCATAGATAGCAACTTTATTCTCATAATTAATTGGAACCTCTTCCGAAATAGTGGATTCATCACTAAATAAAGTCATGACCTCTCCAAATCCACTTTCATCAATATAATCATCATAAATAGGAGGCATGTTTCACCATAATAAATTTTCTCATCAAAACTTGGGGGACAAAAAATATCATCTTCATCAAACATAGCTTCCCCAAGCTTGTGGCTTTGCATATCATTAGCATCATGGATATTCAAGGAATTCATACTAACAACATTGCAATCTTGCTCATCATTCAAATATTTAGTGCCAAACATTCTAATGCATTTTTCTTCTAGCACTCGAGCACAATTATCGGAATCCTTATTTTCACGAAAGACATTAAAAAGATGAAGCATATGAGGCACCCTCAGTTCCATTTTTTAGTTTTCTTTTATAAACTAAACTAGTGTTAAAACAAGAAACTAAAAGATTCGATTACAAGATCTAAAGATATACCTTCAAGCACTCACCTCCCCGGCAACGGCGCCAGAAATTAGCTTGATATCTACTACACAACCTTCTTCTTGTAGACGTTTTTGGGCCTCCAAGTGCAGAGGTTTGTAGGACAGTAGCAAATTTCCCTCAAATGGATAACCTAAGGTTTATCAATCCATGGGAGGCATAGGATGAAGTAGGTCTCTCTCAAGCAACCCTGCAACCAAATAAAAAAGAGTCTCTTGTGTCCCCAACACACCAATACAATGGTAAATTGTATAGGTGCACTAGTTCGGCAAAGAGATGGTGATAGAAGTGCAATATGGATGGTAGATATAGGTTTTTGTAATCTGAAAATATAAAAACAGCAAGGTAACTAAAGATAAAAGTGAGCGTAAACAACATTGCAATGCTAGGAAACAAGGCCTAGGGTTCATACTTTCACTAGTGCAAGTTCTCTGAACAATAATAACATAATTGGATCATATAACTATCCCTCAACATGCAACAAAGAGTCACTCCAAAGTCACTAATAGCGAAAGTTTCGTAAGGGGACTGGAGCAGGCTACCATGAGACAAAAGATCCTCTTTCTAAAGAGATTCGATTCGGAACTCTTATATGTCCAAGGTCAATATGGAAATTCTTTCAGAGGTTTTCCCTTACTTTGTCCGTGTCAACAAACAATTCGAAATACCTCGACTTTTTCAGAACAGGTCTGAGTCAAATAGCAATGATTTGAAGCACTTATTTTTCCATTACACTATTTCGGAAACCTAAGGACTCGGTCGTATGGATATGGAAAATACAGGATTTCTGATCCTAGCGGGAAAGGAGGGAAACGGATACTCAATTTAAAGTGAGTAAACAGAATTCCATAATCGATCTCATAGATCCCTATAGAATTATGTCGAAAGCCGTATTCGATGAAAGTCGTCGAACAAACGAAGAGATTATTGTAGGGTACGAAACCACCTCAAAGTTATTCTTTCTGATTGATCTATTCAAGAGTCCATAGTAAAATTTTTGGGGAACGTAGTAATTTCAAAAAAATTCCTAGGCACATGCAAGATCATGGTGATGCATAGCAACGAGAGGGGAGAGTGTTGTCTACGTACCCTCGTAGACCGTAAGCGTTTATCAACGCGGTTAATGTAGTCATGCACCTTCATGATCCTTCCCAATCAAGTACCGAACGTACGGCACCTCCACGTTCAGCACACGTTCATCTCGATGACGTCCTCGCCTTCTTGATCCAGCAAGAGGGGCGAAGTAGTAGATGAGTTCTGGCAACACGACGGCGTGGTGACGGTGTTGGTGAAGAACAATCTCCGCAGGGCTTCGCCTAAGCACTACGAAAACTATGACGGAGGATAAACTAGAGGGGACGGGGTTGCCGGCACACGGCTTGGTGTTTCTTGATGTGTCTTTGGTGCTATCCCTGCCCCTCTATTTATATGTTGAGCCCTGGGGTCGAAACTTGGAGTAAAAGCCTCCTCAAAGTCGGTTTTGCCCGAAAGGCAAGAGTCCTACACGGACTCCAGGGCTAGACGCCAGGGTTCCTGGTGTCTACCCCCTAGACGCCAGGGTTCCTAGCGTCTAGCCTCTGGTCTCCACAAAACTTCCTTTTGCACTTTCCAAAAGCCTCGTGGGCTTTCCCCTTTGGCCCAAATAAAGTGTTCTCGTACCCAAACATTTCGGTAAACATCCGGAACCCTTCCGAAGACCAAACACTATTATCCCATATATCAATCTTTACCTCGGGACCATTCCGGAGCTCCTCGTCATGTCCGTGATCACATCCGGGACTCCGAACAACATTCCGTAACCAACATACATAACTCATAAATACTATATCGTCAACGAACATTAAGCGTGCGGACCCTACGGGTTCGAGAACTATGTAGACATAACCGAGACATCTCTCTGGTCAATAACCAATAGCAGAACCTGGATGCCCATATTGGCTCCTACATATTCTACGAAGATCTTTATCGGTCGAACCGCATAACAACATACGTTGTTCCCTTTGTCATCGGTATGTTACTTGCCCGAGATTCGATCGTCGGTATCTCAATACCTAGTTCAATCTCGTTACCGGCAAGTCTCTTTACTCGTTCCATAATACATCATCCCGCAACTAACTCATTAGTTACAATGCTTGCAAGGCTTATAGTGATGTGTATTACCGAGTGGGCCCAGAGATACCTCTCCGGCAATTGGAGTGACAAATCCTATTATCGAAATACGCCAACTCAACAAGTACCTTCGGAGACACCTGTAGAGCACCTTTATAATCACCCAGTTATGTTGTGACGTTTGGTAGCACACAAAGTGTTCCTCCGGTATACGGGAGTTGCATAATCTCATAGTCATAGGAACATGTATAAATCATGAAGAAAGCAATAGCAACATACTAAACGATCAAGTGCTAAGCTAACGGTGTGACGCCCCCGATTCAATTGTACACTAAACTTGCACGCAAATGTGTACGATCAAGATCAGGGACTCACGGGAAGATATCACAACACAACTCTACAACATAAATAAGTCATACAAGCATCATAATACAAGCCAAGGGCCTCGAGGGATCGAATACAAGTGCTCGATCATAGACGAGTCAGCGGAAGCAACAATATCTGAGTACAGACATAAGTTAAACATGTTTGCCTTAAGAAGGCTAGCACAAACTGGGATAGAGATCGAAAGAGGCGCAGGCCTCCTACCAGGGATCCTCCTAAACTACTCCTGGTCGTCGGCAGCGGCCTGCACGTAGTAGTAGGCACCTTCAGTGTAGTAAGAGTCGCCGTCAACGGTGGCGTCTGGCTCCTGGGCTCCGGCATTTGGTTGCGATAACCAGATACAAGGGAAAGGGGGAAAAGAGGGAGAAAAACAACTGTGAGTACTCATCCAAAGTACTCGCAAGCAAGGATCTACACTACATATGCATGGATATATGTGTAAAGGTCAATATCGATGGACTGAACTGCAGAATGCCAGAATAAGAGGGGAATAGCTAATCCTGTCGAAGACTACGCTTCAAGCAGCCTCCATCTTGCAGCATGTAGAAGAGAGAGTAGATGGTAAGTTCCCCAAATAGCATCGTATAGCATAATCCTACCCGGCGATCCCCTCCTCGTCGCCCTGTTAGAGAGCGATCACCGGGTTGTATCTGGCACTTGAAAGGGAGTGTTTTATTAAGTATCCGGTTCTAGTTGTCATAAGGTCACGGTACAACTCCGGGTCGTCCTTTTACCGAGGGACACGGCTATTCGAATAGATAAACTCCCTGCAGGGGTGCACCACATAACCCAACACGCTCGATCCCATTTGGCCGGACACACTTTTCTGGGTCATGCCCGACCGCGGAAGATCAACATGTCGCAGCCCCACCTAGGCTCAACAGAGAGGTCAGCACGCCGGTCTAAATCCTATGCGCGCAGGGGTCTGGGCCCATCGCCCATTGCACACCTGCACGTTGTGTACGCGGCCGGAAGCAGACCTAGCCTAGCAGGCGTTCCAGTCAAATCCGGCGCGCGCCGCTCCGTCGCTGGCGTCAAGAAGAGCTTCGGCTGACACCACGACGTCGAGTGCCCATAACTGTGTTGGAAATATGCCCTAGAGGCAATAATAAATTGTTATTACTATATTTATTTGTTCATGATAATCGTCTATTGTTCATGCTATAATTGTATTGTCCGGGAATCGTAATACATGTGTGAATACATAGACCACGACGTGTCCCTAGTAAGCCTCTAGTTGACTAGCTCGTTGATCAACAGATAGTCATGGTTTCCTGACTATGGACATTGGATGTCATTGATAACGGGATCACATCATTAGGAGAATGATGTGATGGACAAGACCCAATCCTAAGCATAGCATAAAAGATCGTGTAGTTTCGTTTGCTAGAGCTTTTCCAATGTCAAGTATCTTTTCCTTAGACCATGAGATCGTGCAACTCCCGGATACTGTAGGAGAGCTTTGGGTGTGCCAAACGTCACAACGTAACTGGGTGACTATAAAGGTGCACTACAGGTATCTCCGAAAGTGTCTGTTGGGTTGGCACGGATCGAGACTGGGATTTGTCACTCCGTGTGACGGAGAGGTATCTCTGGGCCCACTCGGTAATGCATCATCATAATGAGCTCAATGTGATTAAGGCGTTAGTCACGGGATCATGCATTGCGGTACGAGTAAAGAGACTTGCCGGTAACGAGATTGAACAAGGTATTGGGATACCGACGATCGAATCTCGGGCAAGTAACATACCGATTGACAAAGGGAATTGCATACGGGATTGATTGAATGCTCAACACCGTGGTTCATCCGATGAGATCATCGTGGAACATGTGGGAGCCAACATGGGTATCCAGATCCCGCTGTTGGTTATTGACCGGAGAGGCATCTCGGTCATGTCTGCATGTCTCCCGAACCCGTAGGGTCTACACACTTAAGGTTCGGTGACGCTAGGGTTGTAGAGATATGTGTATGCGGAAACCCGAAAGTTTTTCGGGGTCCCGGATGAGATCCCGGACGTCACAAGAGGTTCCGGAATAGTCCGGAGGTGAAGAATTATATATAGGAAGTCAAGTTTCGGCCACCGGGAAAGTTTCGGGGGTTACCGGTATTGTACCGGGACCACCGGAAGGGTCCCGGGGGTCCATCGGGTGGGGCCACCTATCCTGGAGGGCCCCGTGGGCTGAAGTGGGAAGGGAACCAGCCCCTAGTGGGCTGGGCGCCCCCTCATGGGCCTTCCCCCATGCGCCTAGGGTTGGGAACCCTAGGGGGGAGCTTCCCACTTGCCTTGGGGGGCAAGGCAACCCCTTCCCCCCTTTGGCCGCCGCCCCCCCTTGAGATCCCATCTCCAGGGCCGCCCCCCCAGGGGGCCTATATAAAGGGGGGAGGGAGGGCAGCAAACGACAGCCTTGGGCGCCTCCCTCCTCCCCTGCAACACCTCTCTCTCTCTCGCAGAAGCTCGGCGAAGCTCTGCCGGAGACCCGCTACATCCACCACCACGCCGTCGTGCTGCTGGATCTCCATCAACCTCTCCTTCCCCCTTGCTGGATCAAGAAGGAGGAGACGTCGCTGCACCGTACGTGTGTTGAACGCGGAGGTGCCGTCCGTTCGGCACTCGGTCATTGGTGATTTGGATCACGGTGAGTACGACTCCGTCATCCATGTTCATTGGAACGCTTCCGCTCGCGATCTACAAGGGTATGTAGATGCACTACTTTCCCCTCGTTGCTAGTACACTCCATAGATGCATCTTGGTGAGTGTAGGAAAATTTTAAAATTATGCTACGATTCCCGACAGTGGCATCATGAGCCAGGCCTATGCGTAGTTACTATGCACGAGTAGAACACAAAGCAGTTGTGGGCGTTGAGTTTGCCAATTCTTCTTGCCGCTACTAGTCGTTTCTTGTTTCGGCGCCATTGTAGGATGAAGCGGCCCGGACCGACCTTACACGTACGCTTACGTGAGACAGGTTCCACCGATTGACATGCACTAGTTGCATAAGGTGGCTAGCGGGTGTCTGTCTCTCCTACTTTAGTCAGAATGGATTCGATGAAAAGGGTCCTTATGAAGGGTAAATAGAAATTGGCAAATCACGTTGTGGTCATACGTAGGTAAGAAAACGTTCTTGCTAGAAACCTACAAACCACGTATAAACTTGCAACAACAATTAGAGGACGTCTAACTTGTTTTTGCAGCAAGTGCTATGTGATGTGATATGGCCAGAAGATGTGATGAATGATATATGTGATGTATGAGATTGATCATATTCTTGTAATAGGAATCACGACTTGCATGTCGATGAGTATGACAACCGGCAGGAGCCATAGGAGTTGTCTTTATTATCTTGTATGACCTGCGTGTCATTGAATAACGCCATGTAATTTACTTTACTTTGTTGCTAAACGCGTTAGCCATAGAAGTAGAAGTAATCGTTGGCGTGACGACTTCATGAAGACACAATGATGGAGATCATGATGATGGAGATCATGGTGTCATGCCGGTGACGAAGATGATCATGGTGCCCCGAAGATGGAGATCAAAGGAGCATACTGATATTGGCCATATCATGTCACTATTTGATTGCATGTGATGTTTATCATGTTTTTGCATCTTATTTGCTTAGAACGACGGTAGTAAGTAAGTTGATACCTTATGATAATTTCAAGAAAGTGTTCACCCTAACTGTGCACCGTTGCGAAGGTTCGTTGTTTCGAAGCACCACGTGATGATCGGGTGTGATAGATTCTAACGTTCGAATACAATGGGTGTTGACGAGCCTAGCATGTACAGACATGGCCTCGGAACAACGGCAATACACTTAGGTTGACTTGACGAGCCTAGCATGTACAGACATGGCCTCGGAACACGGAGGACCGAAAGGTCGAGCATGAGTCGTATAGAAGATACGATCAACATGGAGATGTTCACCGATCTTGACTAGTCCGTCTCACGTGATGATCGGACACGGCCTAGTTAACTCGGATCATGTTTCACTTAGATGACTAGAGGGATGTCTATCTGAGTGGGAGTTCATTAAATAATTCGATTATATGAACTCAATTATCATGAACTTAGTCTAAAATCTTTACACTATGTCTTGTAGATCAAATGGCCAACGTTGTCCTCAATTTCAACGCGTTCCTAGAGAAAACCAAGCTGAAAGATGATGGCAGCAACTATACGGACTGGGTCCGGAACCTGAGGCTCATCCTCATAGTAGCCAAGAAAGATTATGTCTTAGAAGCACCGCTAGGTGATGAACCAATCCCACAGAACCAAGACGTTATGAACGCTTGGCAATCACGTGCTGATGATTACTCCCTCGTTCAGTGCGGCATGCTTTACAGCTTAGAACCGGGTCTCCAAAAGCGTTTTGAGAAACATGGAGCATATGAGATGTTCGAGGAGCTGAAACTGGTTTTTCAAGCTCATGCCCGAGTCGAGAGATATGATGTCTCCGACAAGTTCTTCAGCTGTAAAATGGAGGAGAATATTTCTGTAAGTGAGCATATACTCAGAATGTCTGGGTTGCATAACCGCTTGTCCCAGCTGGGAGTTAATCTCCCGGATGACGCGGTCATTGACAGAATCCTCCAGTCGCTTCCACCAAGCTACAAGAGCTTTGTGATGAACTACAATATGCAGGGGATGGAAAAGACCATTCCTGAGGTATATTCAATGTTGAAATCAGCGGAAGGGGAGATCAGAAAAGAACATCAAGTGTTGATGGTGAATAAAACCACTAAGTTCAAGAAGGGCAAGGGTAAGAAGAACTTCAAGAAGGATGGCAAGGGAGTTGCCGCGCCCGGTAAGCCAGTTACTGGGAAGAAGCCAAGGAATGGACCCAAGCCCGAGACTGAGTGCTTTTATTGCAAGGGAAGTGGTCACTGGAAGCGGAATTGCCCCAAATACTTAGCGGACAAGAAGAAGGCCGGCAACACCAAAGGTATATGTGATATACATGTAATTGATGTGTACCTTACCGGTACTCGTAGTAGCTCCTGGGTATTTGATACCGGTGCGGTTGCTCATATTTGTAACTCAAAACAGGAACTACGGAATAAACGGAGACTGGCGAAGGACGAGGTGACGATGCGCGTCGGGAATGGTTCCAAGGTCGATGTGATCGCCGTCGGCACGCTACCTCTGCATCTACCCACGGGATTAGTTTTAAACCTCAATAATTGTTATTTAGTGCCAGCTTTGAGCATGAACATTGTATCTGGATCTCGTTTAATTCAAGATGGCCACTCATTTAAATCCGAGAATAATGGTTGTTCTATTTATTTGAGAGATATGTTTTATGGTCATGCCCTGCTGGTCAATGGTTTATTTTTGATGAATCTCGAACGTGATGTTACACATGTTCATAGTGTGAATACCAAAAGATGTAAAGTTGATAACGATAGTCCCACATACTTGTGGCACTGCCGCCTTGGTCACATTGGTGTCAAGCGCATGAAGAAGCTCCATGCAGATGGACTTTTGGAGTCTCTTGATTACGAATCATTTGACACGTGCGAACCATGCCTCATGGGTAAGATGACCAAGACTCCGTTCTCCGGAACAATGGAGCGAGCAACCAACTTATTGGAAATCAAACATACCGATGTGTGCGGTCCAATGAGTGTTGAGGCTCGCGGAGGATATCGTTATGTTCTCACTCTCACTGATGACTTAAGTAGATATGGGTATGTCTACCTAAGGAAACACAAGTCTGAAACCTTTGAAAAGTTCAAGGAATTTCAGAGTGAGGTTGAGAATCAACATGACAGGAAAATAAAATTCTTACGATCAGATCGTGGTGGAGAATATTTAAGTCACGAGTTTGGTGCACACTTAAGGAAATGTGGAATAGTTTCACAACTCACGCCGCCTGGAACACCTCAGAGAAACGGTGTGTCCGAACGTCGTAATCGCACTCTATTGGATATGGTGCGATCTATGATGTCTCTTACCGATCTACCGCTCTCATTTTGGGGTTATGCTTTAGAGACTGCCGCATTCACTTTAAATAGGGATCCGTCGAAATCCGTTGAGACGACACCGTATGAATTATGGTTTGGGAAGAAACCTAAGCTGTCGTTTCTAAAAGTTTGGGGATGCGATGCTTATGTCAAGAAACTTCAACCTGAAAAGCTCGAACCCAAATCAGAAAAATGCGTCTTCATAGGATACCCTAAGGAAACTATTGGGTATACCTTCTACCTCAGATCCGAAGGCAAGATCTTCGTTGCCAAGAATGGGTCCTTTCTGGAGAAGGAGTTTCTCTCGAAAGAATTGAGTGGGAGGAAAGTGGAACTTGATGAGGTGATAGTCACCCCTTCCGAACCGGAAAGTAGCGCAGCGCGGGAAGATGTTCCTGTGGTGCCTACACCGACGGGGGAGGAAGTTAATGATGATGATCATGAAGCTTCGGATCAAGTTGCCACTGAACTTCGTAGGTCCACAAGGACACGTTCCGCACCAGAGTGGTACGGCAACCCTGTCCTGGAAAACATGTTGTTAGACAACGGTGAACCTTCGAACTATGAAGAAGCGATGGCGGGCCCGGATTTCGACAAATGGCTAGAAGCCATGAAATCCGAGATAGGATCCATGTATGAAAATGAAGTATGGACTTTCACTGACTTGCCCGATGATCGGCGAGCCATAGAAAACAAATGGATCTTTAAGAAGAAGACAAACGCGGATGGTAATGTGACCATCTACAAAGCTCGACTTGTCGCTAAGGGTTATCGACAAGTTCAAGGGGTTGACTACGATGAGACTTTCTCACCCGTAGCGAAGCTGAAGTCCGTCCGAATCATGTTAGCAATTGCCGCATATTATGATTATGAAATATGGCAGATGGACGTCAAAACGGCATTCCTTAACGGCTTCCTTAAGGAAGAGTTGTATATGATACAGCCGGAAGGTTTTGTCGATCCTAAGAATGCTAACAAAGTATGCAAGCTCCAGCGCTCAATCTATGGGCTGGTGCAAGCATCTCGGAGTTGGAACATTCGCTTTGATGAGATGATCAAAGCGTTTGGGTTTACACAGACTTATGGAGAAGCCTGTGTTTACAAGAAAGTGAGTGGGAGCTCTGTAGCATTTCTCATATTATATGTGGATGACATATTATTGATGGGAAATGATATAGAATTCTTGGAAAGTATAAAGGCCTATTTGAATAAGTGTTTTTCAATGAAGGACCTTGGAGAAGCTGCTTATATATTAGGCATCAAGATCTATAGAGATAGATCAAGACGCCTCATTGGTCTTTCACAGAGTACATACCTTGACAAGATATTGAAGAAGTTCAGTATGGATCAGTCCAAGAAGGGGTTCTTGCCTGTATTGCAAGGTGTGCGATTGAGCACGGCTCAATGCTCGACCACGGCAGAAGATATAGAAAAGATGAGTGTCATCCCCTATGCCTCGGCCATAGGGTCTATTATGTATGCCATGCTGTGTACCAGACCTGATATAAACCTTGCCGTAAGTTTGGTAGGAAGGTACCAAAGTAATCCCGGCATGGAACACTGGACAGCTGTCAAGAATATCCTGAAGTACCTGAAAAGGACTAAGGATATGTTTCTCGTTTATGGAGGTGACGAAGAGCTCGTCGTAAAGGGTTACGTCGACGCTAGCTTCGACACAGATCTGGATGACTCGAAGTCACAAACCGGATACGTGTATATTTTGAATGGAGGAGCAGTAAGCTGGTGCAGTTGCAAGCAAAGCGTCGTGGCGGGATCTACATGTGAAGCGGAGTACATGGCAGCCTCGGAGGCAGCACAGGAAGCAGTCTGGATGAAGGAGTTCATTACCGACCTAGGGGTGATTCCCAATGCGTCGGGCCCGATGACTCTCTTCTGTGACAACACTGGAGCTATTCCCCTTGCGAAGGAGCCCAGGTTTCACAGGAAGACCAGGCATATCAAGCGTCGCTTCAACTCCATTCGTGAAAGTGTTAAAAATGGAGACATAGATATTTGTAAAGTACATACGGACCTGAATGTAGCAGATCCGTTGACGTAATGGGTGTTCGATTCATCACAATGTAACTAGATTATTGACTCTAGTGCAAGTGGGAGACTATTGGAAATATGCCCTAGAGGCAATAATAAATTGTTATTATTATATTTCTTTGTTCATGATAATCGTCTATTGTTCATGCTATAATTGTATTGTCCGGAAATCGTAATACATGTGTGAATACATAGACCACGACGTGTCCCTAGTAAGCCTCTAGTTGACTAGCTCGTTGATCAACAGATAGTCATGGTTTCCTGACTATGGACATTGGATGTCATTGATAACGGGATCACATCATTAGGAGAATGATGTGATGGACAAGACCCAATCCTAAGCATAGCATAAAAGATCGTGTAGTTTCGTTTGCTAGAGCTTTTCCAATGTCAAGTATCTTTTCCTTAGACCATGAGATCGTGCAACTCCCGGATACTATAGGAGTGCTTTGGGTGTGCCAAACATCACAACGTAACTGGGTGACTATAAAGGTGCACTACGGGTATCTCCGAAAGTGTCTGTTGGGTTGGCACGGATCGAGACTGGGATTTGTCACTCCGTGTGACGGAGAGGTATCTCTGGGCCCACTCGGTAATGCATCATCATAATGAGCTCAATGTGATTAAGGCATTAGTCACGGGATCATGCATTGCGGTACGAGTAAAGAGACTTGCTGGTAACGAGATTGAACAAGGTATTGGGATACCGACGATCTAATCTCGGGCAAGTAACATACCGATTGACAAAGGGAATTGCATATGGGATTGATTGAATCCTCGACACCGTGGTATGAGATCATCGTGGAACATGTGGGAGCCAACATGGGTATCCAGATCCCGCTGTTGGTTATTGACCGGAGAGGCGTCTCGGTCATGTCTGCATGTCTCCCGAACCCGTAGGGTCTACACACTTAAGGTTCGGTGACGCTAGGGTTGTAGAGATATGTGTATGCGGAAACCCGAAAGTTGTTCGGAGTCCCGGATGAGATCCCGGACGTCACGAGAGGTTCCGGAATAGGCCGGAGGTGAAGAATTATATATAGGAAGTCAAGTTTCGGCCACCGGGAATGTTTCGGGGGTTACCGGTATTGTACCGGGACCACCGGAAGGGTCCCGGGGGTCCACCGGGTGGGGCCACCTATCCCGGAGGGCCCCGTGGGCTGAAGTGGGAAGGGAAACAGCCCCTAGTGGGCTGGGCGCCCCCTCATGGGCCTTCCCCCATGCGCCTAGGGTTGGGAACCCTACGGGGGGAGCTTCCCACTTGCCTTGGGGGTCAAGGCAACCCCTTCCCCCCTTTGGCCGCCGCCCCCCCTTGAGATCCCATCTCCAGGGCCGGCGCCCCCCCAGGGGGCCTATATAAAGGGGGGGAGGGAGGGCAGCAAATGACAGCCTTGGGCGCCTCCCTCCTCCCCTGCAACACCTCTCTCTCTCTCTCTCGCAGAAGCTCGGCGAAGCCCTGCCGGAGACCCGCTACATCCACCACCACGCCGTCGTGCTGCTGGATCTCCATCAACCTCTCCTTCCCCCTTGCTGGATCAAGAAGGAGGAGACGTCGCTGCACTGTACGTGTGTTGAACGCGGAGGTGCCGTCCGTTCGGCACTCGGTCATCGGTGATTTGGATCACGGCGAGTACGACTCCGTCATCCACGTTCATTGGAACGCTTCCGCTCGCGATCTACAAGGGTATGTAGATGCACTCCTTTCCCCTCATTGCTAATATACTCCATAGATGCATCTTGGTGAGCGTAGGAAAATTTTAAAATTATGCTACGATTCCCAACAAACTGTTCCCGCGTAGTTGGTTAGTGCGTATAGACCAAATGGCCAGACTCAGATCAAATACCAAGATCTCGTTAAGCGTGTTAAGTATCCGCGAACGCCGACCAGGGCCAGGCCCACCTCTCTCCTAGGTGGTCTCAACCTGCCCTGTCGCTCCGCCACAAAGTAACAGTCGGGGGCCGTCAGGAACCCAGGCCCACCTCTACCGGGATGGAGCCACCTGTCCTTTCAGCCCCCTCATCAGAAGCACTTGCGGGTACTCAACGAGCCGACCTAACTTTAGTCACCACATGTGTCATGTATATAAAGTATATAGTATATACCCGTGATCACCTCCCGAAGTGATCACGGCCCAGTAGTATAGCATGGCAGACGGACAAGAGTGTAGGGCCATTGATGGAACACTAGCATCCTATACTAAGTAGTAGGATAGCAGGTAAGGGTAACGACTGTAGCAACAGTGACAGGCTATGCAACAGAATAGGATTAACCGAAATCAGTGACATGCTACACTACTCTAATGCAACCAGTATAGAGAAGAATAGGCGATATCTGGTGATCAAGGGGGGGGGGGCTTGCCTGGGTGTTCTGGCAAGAAGGAGGGGTCGTCGGTGACGTAGTCGACCACAGGGGCATCAACATCATCACGGGGTCTACCAAAGAGAAGAGGGGGGAGAAACAGTAAATACATAGCAAGCAAGTGCATAACAGGACAACAGGTAGAGCTAGACGTGTTCTAACGCGGTATGAGGTGATACCGGTGAAGGGGGGAAACATCCGGGAAAATATCCCCGGTGTTTCGCATTTTCGGACAGACGAACCGGAGGGGGAAAGTTGCGTGTTTGCTATGCTAGGGATATGTGGCGGACGAACGGGCTACGTATCCGGATTCGTCTCGTCGTTCTAAGCAACTTTCATGTACAAAGTTTTTCCATCCGAGCTACGGTTTATTTTATATGATTTTCTAAAGTTTTAAATCATTTTTAGAAATCATTTAATTCAACATTATCCAGAATAGTGTTTGCTGACGTCATCATGACGTCAGCATGACGTCAGCAGTCAACAAAGGCGTTGACTGGTCAACTGACGTGTGGGTCCCGTTCATCATTGACTGTTTAGTCTAATTAGGGATTTAACTAATCTAATTACTGATTAATTAAACTAACCAGTTAATTAGATTAATTAAATAGGATTAATTAATTAATTATTTTAATTATTTTTATATATTCATCATTTTTTTAACGTTCCAGGGGCTGGGCCCCGGTTGTCAATGGCGAGAGGCCTATCGGGTCGGGCCAACAGGCACCGGGCGATTCGGGCGTAGGGGCGCTGCGGTTTCGGGCGATGGGTGTCCATGCCTGAGGCCACCGCAGCGAGGGCACGAGGCCCAGCTGCGCCGGCGGCCTCGCTCGACAGCGGCAGGAGACGGGGAGCAGGGGCGGCCCCAGACGGCGGCGGCCCTGGCGGGTGCGGCCAGGCGTCGCGGGATGGAGGCGGTGGTGGTCGGGCGGCGGTAGGGGCTGGGCGCGGTCGGTGCTTGGTCGCAGGAGGCCAAGGCCGGCGCGGGCGGGCACGGGGGGCTGGCGAGGGTGCGGTGAACGCGACCGAGCGCACGCGGGGCGCGGCGACCGCGGCGTGTGCGCGTTAGACGAGGGGCAGAGGGGGTGGCGCTCACTAGCGTTGCCGGGGAGAGGGTAGGCGTGGCTCGGTGAAGCCCTTGGGGAGGAGGACGGTGATGACGTGCGGCGCAGGGGAAGACAAGGAGGCAGTCCGGCGACGCGGCGTTGGGGAGGCGGGGTCGAGGTAGCTCCGGGCGGGGTCCAGCGACGGCGTGGTTGTCGACGGGGTGACGAGGTGGCAGGGTGCCGGCGGGGCGATGGGCGCCAGCATCGAGCGACGGGGGCGCCGACTGCCGTTGTGGGCGGAGGCAAGGTCGAGGGGTCGCGGCAGGGAGACGACGGTGATGAGGCCCGGCGTGTCGAGGTCGTGAGCCGCAGCGGCGGCGGGGCAGCGCCGGGAATGGGCGCCGTCATCGTGGGGGAGCGCGGGGCGCCGTCGTCGGGGTGGATCCCCGATCCAGATCGGGGGGGGAGTGGGAGGAGCGAGGGGGGTCGTGGGAGGGGGCGAGTGGGGGCGGTGAGGGGGTTAGGGTTTCGGTCGGTCGGACCGGGGGTTAGTAGGCTAGGGCGCGGGGTGGGCCGGCCCATTCGGGCGGCTGGGGCCAGCTGGGCCACTGCCTGGGCCGAGGTTCAGTTGGCCACCAGGCCCCCTTTTGTATTTTAGTTTTATTTTCTTATATGTATTTTATTTCTTTTCTGTTTTACTTTGTTCCTCCTTCTATTTTATTTTTGTAAAGCACAAAAATTACCCCTAAATTAGTACTACCACTAAACCCACTACCATAAAATGTTTAGTCCCTAAATAGAATAGTTTAACATTTTATTAATTATAAAAGGCATTTCATTAATTGTTTTGCTACTGTTTTATTCATTTTAGAGTATTTAAAGCTGTTATAAAAGTGGGGTTTCTTCACCACAATTACCTTTGCATTATTTGGCACAACTCGAACATTTTAGTTCTAAAGTTTGAAAAATTTTGTTGTTTGTCTTTATTAAATTTGAATTTGAATCATTTTTTTAACCATCGCGAGATTAACTACAGTGACAGCGGTGACATGGCATCACTTAGGAGAGGGTTACTGTAGCTTAATTATCCGGGCGTCACAAACGGAATGGGTCAAGTCAATCACATCATTCTCCTAATGATATGATCCCGTTAATCAAATGACAACTCATGTCTATGGCTAGGAAACATAACCATCTTTGATCAACGAGCTAGTCAAGTAGAGACATACTAGTGACTCTCTATTTGTTTATGTATTCACACATGTATCATGTTTCCGGTTAATACAATTCTAGCATGAATAATAAACATTTATCATGATATAAGGAAATAAATAATAACTTTATTATTGCCTCTAGGGCATATTTCCTTCAGTCTCCCACTTGCACTAGAGTTAATAATCTAGTTCACATCGCCATGTGATTTAACACCAATAGTTCACATCACCATGTGATTAACACCCATAGTTCACATTGTCATGTGACCAACACCCAAAGGGTTTACTAGAGTCAATAATCTAGTTCACATCGCTATGTGATTAACACCCAAAGAGTACTAAGGTGTGATCATGTTTTGCTTGTGAGAGAAGTTTAGTCAACGGGTCTGCCACATTCAGATCCGTATGTATTTTGCAAATTGCTATGCCAACAATGCTCTGCACGGAGCTACTCTAGCTAATTCCTCCCGCTTTCAATATGCATCCAGATTGGGACTTAGAGTCATCTGGATCAGTGTCAAAATTTGCATCGACGTAACCCTTTACGACGAACCTTTTGTCACCTCCATAATCGAGAAACATATCCTTATTCCACTAAGGATAATTTTGACCGTTGTCCAGTGATCTACTCCTTGATCACTATTGTACTCCCTTGCCAAACTCAGTGTAGGGTATACAATAGGTCTGGTACATAGCATGGCATACTTTATAGAGCCTATGGCCGAGGCATAGGGAATGACTTTCATTCTCTCTCTATTTTCTGCCGTGGTCGGGTTTTTAGTCTTACTCAAATTCATACCTTGTAACACAGGCAAGAACTCTTTCTTTGACTGTTCCATTTTGAACTACTTCAAAATCTTGTCAAGGTATGTACTCATTGAAAAAACTTATCAAGCGTCTTGATCTATCTCTATAGATCTTGATGCTCAATATGTACGTAGCTTCACCGAGGTCTTTCTTTGAAAAACTCCTTTCAAAAATTCCTTTATGCTTTCCAGAAAATTCTACATTATTTCCAATCAACAATATGTCATCCACATATACTTATCAAAAATGTTGTAGTGCTCCCACTCACTTTCTTGTAAATACAGGCTTCACCGCAAGTCTGTATAAAACTATATGCTTTGATCAACTCATCAAAGCGTATATTCCAACTCTGAGATGCTTGCACCAGTCCATAGATGGATCGCTGGAGCTTGCACATTTTGTTAACACCTTTAGGATCGACAAAACCTTCTGGTTGCATCATATACAACTCTTCTTTAAGAAATCCATTAAGGAATGTAGTTTTGACATCCATTTTCCAGATTTCATAAAATGTGGCAATTTGCTAACATGATTCGGACAGACTTAAGCATCGCTATGAGTGAGAAAATCTCATCGTAGTCAACACCTTGAACTTTGTCAAAAACCTTTTTCGACAAGTCTAGCTTTGTAGATAGTAACACTACTATCAGCGTCTGTTTTCCTCTTGAAGATCCATTTATTTTCTATGGCTTGCCAATCAACGCGCAAGTCAACCAAAGTCCATACTTTGTTCTCATACATGGATCCCATCTCAGGTTTCATGGCCTCAAGCCATTTCGAGGAATCTGAGCTCATCATTGCTTCCTCATAGTTCGTAGGTTCGTCATGGTCAAGTAACATGACCTCCAGAACAGGATTACCGTACCACTCTGGTGCGGATCTCACTCTGGTTGACCTACGAGGTTCAGTAGTAACTTGATCTTAAGTTACATGATCATCATCATTAGCTTCCTCACTAATTGGTGTAGGAGTCACATGAACAGTTTTTTGTGATGAACTACTTTCCAATAAAGGAGCGGGTACAGTTACCTCATCAAGTTCTACTTTCCTCCCACTCACTTCTTTCGAGAGAAACTCCTTCTATAGAAAGGATCCATTCTTAGCAACGAATGTCTTGCCTTCGGATCTGTGATAGAAGGTGTAACCAACAGTCTCCTTTGGGTATCCTATGAAGACACATTTCTCCGATTTGGGTTTGAGCTTATCAGGATGAAACTTTTTCACATAAGCATCGCAACCCAAAACTTTAAGAAACGACAACTTTGGTTTCTTGTCAAACCACAGTTCATACGGTGTCGTCTCAACGGATTTAGATGGTGCCCTTTTTAACGTGAATACAGCTGTCTCTAATGCATAACCCCAAAACGATAGTGGTAAATCGGTAAGAGACATCGTAGATTGCACCATATCTAATAAAGTACGGTTACGATGTTCGGACACACCATTACGCTGTGGTGTTCCAGGTGGCATGAATTTGTGAAACCATTCCACATTGTTTTAATTGAAGACCAAACTCGTAACTCAAAAATTTGTGTCCGCAATCAGATCGTAGAAACTTTATTTTCTTGTCACCATGATTTTCCACTTCACTCTGAAATTCTTTGAACTTTTCAAATGTTTCGGACTTATGTTTCATCAAGTAGATATACCCATATATGCTCAAATCATCTGTGAAGGTCAGAAAATAACGATACCCGCCGCGAGCTTCAACACTCATCGGACCGCATACATCAGTATGTATTATTTCCAATAAGTTAGTTGCTCGCTCCATTGTTCCGGAGAACGGAGTCTTAGTCATCTTGCCCATAAGGCATGGTTCGCATGCATCAAGTGATTCATAATCAAGTGATTCCAAAATCCAATCAGCATGGAGTTTCTTCATGCGCTTTACACCAATATGACCTAAACGCTAGTGCCACAAATAAGTTGCACTATCATTATTAACTTTGCATCTTTTGGCTTCAATATTATGAATATGTGTATCACTATGATCGAGATCCAACAAACCATTTTCATTGGGTGTATAACAATAGAAGGTTTTATTCATGTAAACAGAACAACAATTATTCTCTAACTTAAATGAATAACCGTATTGCAATAAACATGATCAAAACATATTCATGCTCAACGCAAACACCAAATAACACTTATTTAGTTTCAACACTAATCCCAAAAGTACAGGGAGTGTGCGATGATGATCATATCAATCTTGGAACCACTTCCAACACACATCGTCACTTCACCCTTAACTAGTCTCTGTTCACTCTTCAACTCCCGGTTCGAGTTACTAATCTTAGCAACTGAACCAGTATCAAATGCCGAGGGGTTGCTATAAACACTAGTAAAGTACACATCTATATCATGTATATCCAATATACCTTTGTTCACTTTTGCCATCCTTCTTATCCGCCAAGTATCTAGGGCAGTTCCACTTTCAGTGACCAGCCCCTTTGCAGTAGAAGCACTTAGTCTCAGGCTTAGGTCCAGACTTGGGCTTCTTCACTTGAGCAGCAACTTGCTTGCCGTTCTTTTTGAAGTTCCCCTTCTTCCCTTTGCACTTTTCTTGAAACCAGTGGTCTCGTCAACCATCAACACTTGATGCTTTTCTTGATTTCTACCTTCATCGATTTCAGCATCACGAAGAGCTTTGGGAATCGTTTCTGTTATCCCTTGCATATTATGGTTCATCATGAAGTTCTAGTAACTTGGTGATAGTGACTAGATAACTCTGTCAATCACTATCTTATCTTGAAGATTAAATCCCACTTGATTCAAGTGATTGTAGTACTCAGACATTCTGAGCACATGGTCACTCGCTGAGCAATTCTCCTCCATCTTGTAGGCAAAGTACTGTCAGAGGTCTCATACCTCTCGACACGGGCATGAGTATGAAATGCCAATTTCAGCTCTTGGAACATCTTATATGCTCCGTGGTGTTCAAAACATTTTTGAAGTCCCGGTTCTAAGCCGTAAAGCATGGTGCACTAAACTATCAAGTAGTCATCATACCGAGCTTTTGTCAAAACGTTCATAACGTCAGCATCTACTCCTGGAATAGGTCTGTCACCTAGCGGTGCATCAAGGACATAATATTTCTGTGAAGCAATGATGATAATCATCACATCACGGATCCAATCTGCATCATTGCTACTAACATCTTTCAACTTATTTTTCTCTAGGAACATATCAAAAATAAAACAGGGGAGTTAGACATGAGCTATTGATCTACAACATAGATATGCTAATACTATCAGGACTAAATTCATGATAAATTAAAGTTGAATTTAATCATATTACTAAAGAACTCCCACTTAGATAGACATCCCTCTAATCATCTAAGTGATCATGTGATCCATATAAACTAAACCATGTCCGATCATCATGTGAGATGGAGTAGTTTTCAATGGAACATCACTATGTTGATCATATCTTCTATATGATTCACGCTCGACCTTTCGGTCTTAGTGTTCCGAGGCCATATCTGCATATGCTAGGCTCGTCAAGTTTAACCTGAGTATTCCGCGTGTGCAAAACTGTCTTGCACCAGTTGTATTTGAACGTAGAGCTTATCACACCCGATTATCACGTGGTGTCTCAGCACGAAGAACTTTCACAACGGTGCATACTCAGGGAGAACACTTATACCTTGAAATTTATTGAGAGATCATCAATAATGCTACAGTCGATCTAAGCAAAATAAGATGCATAAAAGATAAACATCACATACAATCAATATAAGTGATATGATATGGCCATCATCATCTTGTGCTTGTGATCTCCATCTCCGAAGCACCGTCATGATCACCATCGTCACCGGCGCGACACCTTGATCTCCATCATAGCATCGTTGTCGTCTCGCCAACTATTGCTTCTACGACTATCGCTACCGCTTAGTGATAAAGTAAAGCAATTACAGGGCGATTGCATTGCATACAATAAAGAGACAACCATATGGCTCCTGCCAGTTGCCGATAACTCGGTTACAAAACATGATCATCTCATACAATAAAATATAGCATCATGTCTTGACCATATCACATCACAACATGCCCTGCAAAACAAGTTAGACGTCCTCTACTTTGTTGTTGCAAGTTTGACGTGGCTGCTATGGGCTGAGGAAGAACCGTTCTTACCTATGCATCAAAACCACAATGATATTTCGTCAAGTTAGTGCTGTTTTAACCTTCACAAGGACCGGGCGTAGCCACACTCGGTTCAACTAAAGTTGGAGAAACTGACACCCGCCAGCCACCTGTGTGCAAAGCACGTCGGTAGAACCAGTCTCGCATAAGCGTACGCGTAATGTCGGTCCAGGCCGCTTCATCCAACAATACCGACGAACCAAAGTATGACATGCTGGTAAGCAGTATGACTTGTATCGCCCACAATTCACTTGTGTTCTACTCTTGCATATAACATCTATGCATAAAACCTGGGTCGGATGCCACTGTTGGGGAACGTAGTAATTTCAAAAAAATTCCTATGCACACGCAAGATCATGGTGATGCATAGCAACGAGAGGGGAGAGTGTTGTCTACGTACCCTCGTACACCGTAAGCGGAAGCGTTTATCAACGCGGTTGACGTAGTCGTACACCTTCACGATCCGTCCTGATCAAATACCGAACGTACGGCACCTCCACGTTTAGCACATGTTCAGCTCGATGATGTCCTCGCCTTCTTGATCCAGCAAGAGGGGCGAAGTAGTAGATGAGTTCCGGCAGCACGACAGCGTGGTGACGGTGTTGGTGAAGAACAATCTCCACAGGGCTTCGCCTAAGCACTACGAAAACTATGACGGAGGATAAGGTAGAGGGGACGGGTTTGCCGGCACATGGCTTGGTGTTTCTTGATGTGTCTTTGGTGCTAGCCCTGCCCCTCTATTTATATGTTGAGCCCTGGGGTCGAAACTTGGAGTAAAAGCCTCCTCAAAGTTGGCTTTGCCCGAAAGGCAAGAGTCCTACACGGACTCCAGGGCTAGACGCCAGGGTTCCCGGCGTCTACCCCCTAGACGCCAGGGTTCCTGGCGTCTAGCCTCTGGTCTCCGCAAAGCTTCCTTCTGCATTTTCCAAAAGCCTCGTGGGCTTTCCCATTTGGCCCAAATAAACTGTTCTCGTACCCAAACATTTCGGGAAACATCCGGAACCCTTCCGGAGACCAAACACTTCCCATATATCAATCTTTACCTCTGGACCATTCTAGAGCTCCTCGTCATGTCTGTGATCACATCCGGGACTCCGAACAACATTCGGTAACCAACATACATAACTCATAAATACTATATCGTCAACGAACGTTAAGCGTGCGGACCCTACGGGTTCGAGAACTATGTAGACATGACCGAGACATCTCTTTGGTCAATAACCAATAGCGGAACCTGGATGCCCATATTGGCTCCTACATATTCTACGAAGATCTTTATCGGTTGAACCGCATAACAACATACGTTGTTCCCTTTGTCATCGGTATGTTACTTGCCCGAGATTCGATCGTCGGTATCTCAATACCTAGTTCAATCTCGTTACCGGCAAGTCTCTTTACTCGTTCCGTAATACATCATCCCGCAACTAACTCATTAGTTACAATGCTTGCAAGGCTTATAGTGATGTGTATTACCGAGTGGGCCCAGTGATACCTCTCTGACAATTGAAGTGACAAATCCTAATCTCGAAATACGCCAACTCAACAAGTACCTTTGGAGACACCTGTAGAGCACCTTTGTAATCACCCAGTTATGTTGTGACGTTTGGTAGCACACAAAGTGTTCCTCCGGTAAACGGGAGTTGCATAATCTCATAGTCATAGGAACATGTATAAGTCATGAAGAAAGCAATAGCAACATACTAAATGATCAAGTGCTAAGCTAACGGAATGGGTCAAGTCAATCACATCATTCTCCTAATGACGTGATCCCGTTAATCGAATGACAACTCATGTCTATGGCTAGGAAACATAACCATCTTTGATCAACGAGCTAGTCAAGTAGAGGCATACTAGTGACACTCTGTTTGTTTATGTGTTCACACATGTATCATGTTTCCGGTTAATACAATTCTAGCATGAATAATAAACATTTATCATGATATAAGGAAATAAATAATAACTTTATTATTGCCTCTAGGGCATATTTCCTTCAAAAATAACACGAAGCTATTCTTTCCGTTCAATCTATCCTAGAGTTCATACTAGAATAACACCTTAAGACACAAATCAACCAAAACCTTAATGTCACCTAGATACTCCAATGTCACGTCAAGTATCCGTAGGTATGATTATACGATATGCATCACATAATCTCAGATTCATCTATTCAACCAACACAAAGAACTTCAAAGAGTG
The DNA here is from genome assembly GCF_018294505.1 of Triticum aestivum. Lineage (NCBI taxonomy): Eukaryota > Viridiplantae > Streptophyta > Magnoliopsida > Poales > Poaceae > Triticum > Triticum aestivum. The sequence goes on from NC_057802.1 coordinate 138,988,262, forward strand.
CCCCAAAGTTTCTACTGGAGAGTCAAGACGAAAACGTGTGCCAACCCCTATGCATAAGTTCACAAGGTCACTGAACTCGCAAGTTGATCACCAAAACATACATCAAGTGGATCACGTGAATATCCCATTGTCACCACAGATAAGCACATGCAAGACATACATCAAGTGTTCTCAAATCCTTAAAGACTCAACCCGATAAGATAACTTCAAAGGGAAAACTCAATCCATTACAAGAGAGTAGAGGGGGAGAAACATCATAAGATCCAACTATAATAGCAAAGCTCGCGGTACATCAAGATCGTGCCAAATCAAGAACACAAGAGAGAGAGAGATCAAACACATAGCTACTGGTACATACCCTCAGCCCCGAGGGTGAACTACTCCCTCCTCGTCATGGAGAGCGCCGAGATGATGAAGATGGTCACCGGTGAGGGATCCCCCCTCCGGCAGGGTGCCGGAACAGGGTCCCTATTGGTTTTTGGTGGCTACAGAGGCTTGCGGCGGCGGAACTCCCGATCTAGGTTATGTTCTGGAAGTTTGGGGATATATGAGAGGTGTTGGCGTCGGGAACAAGTCAGGGGGTCCACGAGGCGGCCACGAGGTAGGGGGCGCGCCCAGGGGGTAGGGCGCTCCGCCACCCTCGTGGTGGCCTCGAGACTCTTCTGGTCCATCTCCGGTACTCCGTGGGCTTCTTCTGGTCGAAAAACAATCTTCGTGAATTTTCAGGTCAATTGGACTCCGTTTGGTATTCCTTTTCTGCAATACTCAAAAACAAGGAAAAAAACAGAAATTGGCACTTGGCTCTAGGTTAATAGGTTAGTCCCAAAAATCATATAAAATATCCTAGATGGATAATATAATAGCATGGAACAATAAAAAATTATAGATACGTTGGAGACGTATCATTCATCACCTTGGACGTGCGTTGAAGCAAGGCGAGGCTGCGACGGACGGGACAAGCTTCTTTGTCGTCCCCGATAAAGCAAGAGGGCACGTCGGCAGTGCATTAAATGCGTTTTGTCCTACGATGCTAGTCGATAAACTTGTACACTATAGATACTTTCCACCTCCCGTGTGCCACTATGGCGACCCCTTTGACATATAAAAGGAGGCCCGAGGCATACTGAGGAAGGATTCGGACTTTTTGGACTAGGCATGCACCACAGCTAGTTCAAGAGCTCAAGAACACCAAATAAACACAGACAAGCAGGACTAGGGTATTACGCATCGTTTGCGGCCCGAACCTGGGTAAAAATCCCCTCATGCTGATCTTTTAGACCTGCTCTTTGCACAGCTCCACGCTCCGCCAACCGTAGAAGGGATTCCCCGGGATCCCATAGGTGTCGTTTCCCTCGACATAGGCCGTACAAGGCCGTCGAAGGGGCCGTGCGCTGGGCCATATGCAGGCAGGTCTGGGTACCCCCAATCCCAGAATGCCGACAAGAGTGGTACGATAATCCAGTCCTAGAAGTCATGTTGTTAGACAATGGTGAACCTAAGAACTATGAAGAAGCTATGATGAGCCCAGATTCCAACAAATGGCTTGAGGCCATGAAAGCCAAGATAGGATCCATGTATGAAAACAAAGTATTGACTTTGGTGGACTTGCCCGATGATCGGCAAGCCATTGAGAATAAAGGGATCTTTAAGAAGAAGGCAGCCCCTGATGGTAATGTCACCATCTATAAAGGTTGACTTGTCTCAAAGGGTTTCTAACAAGTTCAAGGGGTTGACTATGATGAGACTTTCTCACCCGTAGCGATTATTAAGTCTGTTAGAATTATGTTAGCAATTGCCGCATTTCATGATTTTGAGATCTGGCAAATGGACGTCAAAATGGCTTGCCTTAATGAGTTTCTTAAGGAAGAGTTGTATATGATGCAACCAGAAGGTCTTGTCAATCCTAGGGATGCTAACAAAGTTTGCAAGCTCTAGTGATCCATCTATGGACTGGTGCAAGCATCTCGGACTTGGAATATATGCTTTGATGAGGTGATCAAAGCTTTTGGTTTTATACAAACTTACGGAGAGGCTTGCATACAAGAAAGTGAGTGGGAGCTCTATAGCATTTCTAATATTATATGTGGATGACATATTGTTGATTGCAAATGATATAGAATTTCTAGAAAGCATAAAAGGATATTTGAACAAGAGTTTTTCAATGAAAGACCTCGGTGAAGCTGCCTACATATTGGGCATCAAAATCTATAGAGATAGATCAAGATGCTTAATAGAACTTTCACAAAGCACATACCTTAACAAAGTTTTGAAGAAGTTCAAAACGGATCAGTCAAAGAAAGGGTTCTTGCCTGTATTGCAAGGTGTGAAGTTGAGTAAGATTTAAAGCCCGACCATGACAGAAGAAAGAGAAAGGATGAAAGTCATTCCCTATGCCTCAGCCATAGGCTCTATTATGTATGCCATGCTGTGTACCAGACCTGATGTGTGCCTTGCCATAAGTCTGGGAGGGAGGTACCGAAGTGATCCAAGAGTAGATCACTTCTGCCGAATTGGCAAAATTCGGTGCTATCGCTATCATAATATCCACTAAGTGATAGCGGTCAAGAATATCCTGAAGTGCCTGAAAAGAACTAAGGACATGTTTCTTGTTTATGGAGGTGACGAAGAGCTAGTCATAAAGGGTTACGTCGATGCTAGATTCGACACAGATCCGGATGACTCTAAGTCTCAAACTGGATACGTATTTATATTAAATGGTGGAGCGGTAAGTTGGTGCAGTTCCAAACAGAACACCGTGGCGGGATCTACACGTGAAGCAGAGTATATAACTGCTTTGGAAGTAGCGCAAGGAGTCTGGATGAAGGAATTCATATCCGATCTGGGTGTAATACGTAGTGCATCGGATCCAATGACTATTTTTTGTGACAACACTGGAGCTATTGCCATTGCCAAGGAGCCCAAGTTTCACAAGAGAACCAAGCACATCAAGCGTCGTTTCAACTCCATTCGTAATTATGTTAAGGATGGAGACATAGAACTTTGCAAAGTACATACAGATATGAATGTGGCAGACCCGTTAGCTAAACCTCTTCCATGGGCAAAACACGATCAACACCAAGGCTCCAAGGGTGTTAGATTCATAACTATGTAAATTAGATTATTTATTTAGTGCAAGTGGGAGATTGTTGGAAATATGCCCTAGAGGCAATAATAAATTGGTTAATATCATATTTCCTTATTGATGATAAAGGTTTATTATTCATGCTAGAATTGTATTGACCGAAAACTTAAATACATGTGTGAATAGATAAATAAATATTGTGTATCTAGTGAGCCTCTACTAGACTAGCTCGTTGAACAAAGATGGTTCAGGTTTCCTAACCATAGACATGAGTTGTCATTTGATAATGGGATCACATCATTAGGAGAATGATGTGATGGACAAGACCCAACTATAAGCTTAGCAGTTGATCGTGTTAGTTTATTATTATAGTTTTCTTCGATCATGTCAAGTATCTATTCGTAAGACCATGAGTTTGATACTTCTCCAACGTATATATAATTTTTTATTGTTCCATGCTATTATATTATCTATCTTGGATGTTTTATATGCATTTATATGCTATTTTATATGATTTTTGGCACTAAACTATTAACCTAGGGCCCAGTGCCACTGCTAGTTTCTGTTTTTTCCTTGTTTTTGAGTTTCGCAAAAAAGGAATACCAAACGGAGTCCAAATGAGCTGAAAATTTATGGTGATTTTTAAAGGACCAGAAGAAGCCCCTGAAGCAAAAGAGTTGGGCCAGAGGAGGCATGGGGCCTCCACAAGGGTGGAGGGCGCGCCCCTTAGGGCGTGCCCCCTGTCTTGTCGTCGCCTCGTGGACCTACCTAACTTGTTCCCGACGCCAAAAATTCCTATAAATATAGAAACCCCCAGAAATAAACCTAGATCGGGAGTTCCACCGCCGCAAGCCTCTGTAGCCATGAAAAATGAATCGGGATCCTGTTCCAGCACCCTACCGGAGGGGGAAACCATCACCGGTGGCCATCTTCGTCATCTCGGCGCTCTCCATGACGTGGAGGGAGTAGTTCACCCTCGGGGCTGAGGGTATGTACCAGTAGCTATGTGTTTTATCTCTCTCTCGTGTTCTTGATATGGCACGATCTTGATGTACCGCGAGCTTTGTTATTATAGTTGAATCATATGGTGTTTCTCCCCCACTACGTTCTTGTGATGAATTGAGTTTTACCTATGAGGTTTCACTATCATCGGATTGAATACTATTATGGAATTGAGAACACTTGATGTATGTCTTGCGTGGGATACCCGTGGTGAGAATGGGGTATTCTATTGATTCACTTGATGTATGTTTTGGCACTCAACTCGCAGATTCCCGAGGTGACATTGGGGTAATCTATGCATAGGGGTTGATGCACGTTTTCGTCCCTGTTTCTCCGGTAGAAATCTCGGGGCAATCTTTGAGGTTCTTTGTGTTGGATTGAATATTATGAATCTGAAGTTGTTTGATGCATATCGTATAATTGATCCACAGATACTTGTGGTGACACTGGGGTATCTAGATGACATTAAGGTTGATTGATGTGTGTCATATGGTGTTATTTTACTACGAACTCTAGGGCTGTTTGTGACACTTATAGGAATAGCTCAATGGATTGATTGGGAAGAATAACTTTGGAGGTGGTTTTGTACCCTACAAGCAATTTCATCTTATGTTCTCCGCGATAGGAACTTTGGAGTGACTTTCGTTGCACGTTGAGGGATTTCCATATGATCTAATTATGATATCATTGTTCAGAAAACTTGCACTAGTGAAAGTATGAACCCTAGGCCTTGTTTTCAAGCATTGCAATACCGTTTTTGCTCACTTTTACAACTTGCTACCTTGCTGTTTTTATATTTTCTGATTACAAAAACCTATATCGACTATCCATATTACGCTTGTTTCACCATCTCTTCGCCGAACTAGTGCACCAATACAATCTACCATTGTATTGGGTGTGTTGGGGACACAATGGAATCTTTGTTATTTGGTTGCAGGGTTGTTTGAGAGAGACCAGATTCATCCTACGCCTCCCACGAATTGATAAACCTTAGGTCACCCACTTGAGGAAAATTTGCTACTGTCCTACAAAATTCTGCGCTTGGAGGCCCAACAAGAGTCTACAAGAAGAAGGTTGCATAGTTGAGGGAGTCCTGGATTAGGGGGTCCTCGGGCGTCTAGGCTATGTGACATGGGCCGGACTAATGGGCTGCGAAGATACAAGATAGAAGGCTTTTTCCCGTGTCCGGATGGGACTCTCCTTTGCGTGGATGGCAAGCTTGGCGTTCGGATATGAATATTCCTTCCTCTGTAAACCAACTCTGTACAACCCTAGCCCCCTCCGGTGTCTATATAAACCATTGTTTTTAGTCCGTAGAGGCAATCACAACCATACAGGCTAGACATCTAGGTTTTAGCCATTACGATGTCGAGGTAGATCAACTCTTGTAACCCCTATACTCATCAAAGTCAATCAAGCAGGAAGTAGGGTATTACCTGCATTAAGAGGGCCCGAACCTGGGTAAACATCGTGTCCCCTGCCTCCTTTTACCTTTGATCCTTAGACGCACAGTTCGGGACCCCCTACCCGAGATCCGCCGGTTTTGACACCGACATTGGCGCTTTCATTGGTAGTTCCACTGTGCCGTCGTCGAAGGCTCGATTGCTCCATCGATCATCGACAACAATGCTGCCGTGAAGGAGATTTTTCTCCCCGGCGAGATCTTTGTATTCGACGGCTTCGCACTGCGTGCCAACTTGGTCAGCCTCCTAGAGCAGATCGACAGCTACGCCCCTGATCACCAGATCAGTTTTGGAAATCTGAACTACGTCGCTAATATCCGAGGAGACTTGATCTTCCAAGGTTTCGGGGCCCCAACCACCTCTCTGGCCTTAGATCCGGAGCACGTCACCAGGTCCGAAGACGGGAGTCTAGAGCCCACCGGACTCTCTGCGGCTATAGAGCTCAACACTGGAGAACCGGAGAGAATAGTGTCACCGGAAGTCATCACAAGGCCGAACTCTCCTCCGGACACTAGCTCCAAACCCTCGAAGTCCGCGTCATGCAAGCTCGGACCGGGAACTTCTGTCCCCGTCCAAACCTCGCTCTTAAACGAGGCTTTGGACTTAATGCGATCCCTCGCCATCATAGAGGAACCGCTTCCGAATTGCGCCCAGCCCGGACTAGGGGCTGAAAATAGGGAATTTTACTTCCCACCCACCACCCACCTCATTGCCACTATCGAGGATCTAACCGACATGCTCGACTACGCCTCCGAAGACATCGACGGTATGGATGAAGATGTGGAGAGGAGCAGGCCCAAAACCCGCCGTTCACCGGACACTGGACAACCACTTCCTCATACGACGTGTACATGGTGGACACACCTAAAGAAGGCAACGACGATGATGAGAAGGATCCAGTCGAGGATGAACCTCCTAAGATACCACCAAAGCATCAATGTCAGTGGCGCCGCTCTAAATCGCATGGCAGAAAAGACAGGAATACCGGCACCGGAGACAATGACACTCCGGAGAACGCCGAAGACCAAGAAGACCCCATCGAACTAGCATCCGAACAGGATGATCGGGAGGACGGGAAAGTTGACCCTGACGACCAAGCAGGGAATGAAGACTCGGAGGATAGCAACTATCTACCACTCTCCAAGGACGACGTGAGGCTCGGCGATGAAGATTTTATCATGCCAGAGGAACCCCTCAAACAAGAGCACTTTAAGCGCTGGCTAATAGCCACTTCAAGAAGCCTAAAAAAGAAGCAGCAACAGCTTCAAGCTGATCAGGATCTGTTCAATGACAGATGGACTAACGTCCGGGCAGCCAAGGAATACGGCCTCGAACGCCGAGCAAAGAGTTACCCGAAGCGTAAGCTACTACCCCAATTTGACAATGAGGCGCTAGAGCCCATACCACGCGCGCGTAACGCGGCTGACGGACCTGACCGACCACCACATGGCTGGGATAGAACGTCAACTCAAGCTGAACACCAGCCCGCACCACCTCACCGTAAAAGCAGAGAAACAACAACTCGGGGATACACATATGACCTATGACAGGACCTAGAAAATAGAGCAGGTCAGACCAGATCAATCTACGGATCGCGGGGTGATACGTCTCCAACGTATCTATAATTTTTGATTGTTCCATGCTATTATATATTCTGTTTTGGACATTTAATGGGCTTTATTATACTCTTTTATATTATTTTTGGGACTAACCTATTAACCGGAGGCCCAGCCCAAATTGCTTTTTTTGCCTATTTCAGTGTTTCGAAGGAAAGGAATATCAAACAGAGTCGAAACGGAATGAAACCTTCGGGAACATGATTTTTTGAACAAACGTGATCCAGAGGACTCGGAGTGGACGTCAAGCAATCAACGAGGAAGCCACGAGGCAGGGGGCGCGCCTACCCCCAGGGCGCGCCCTCCACCCTCGTGGGCCCCTCGTAGCTCCGCCGACCTATTTGTTCCTCCTATATATACCTATGTACCCCGAAAACATCAGATACGGAGCAAAGACCCTATTTCCACCGCCGCAACCTTCTGTACCCGTGAGATCCCATCTTGGGGCCTTTTCCGGCGCTCCGCCGGAGGGGGCATTGATCACGGAGGGCTTCTACATCAACACCATAGCCTCTCCGATGATGTGTGAGTAGTTTACCTCAGACCTTTGGGTCCATAGTTATTAGCTAGATGGCTTCTTCTCTCTCTTTGGATCTCAATACAAAGTTCTATTCGATTCTCTTGGAGATCTATTCGATGTAATCTTCTTTTGCGGTGTGTTTGTCGAGATCCAATGAATTGTGGGTTTATGATCAAGATTATCTATGAACAATATTTGAATCCCCTCTGAATTCTTTTATGTATGATTGGTTATCTTTGCAAGTCTCTTCGAATTATCAGTTTGGTTTGGCCTACTAGATTGATCTTTCTTGCAATGGGAGAAGTGCTTAGGGTTGGGTTCAATCTTGCGGTGCTCGATCCCAGTGACAGAAGGGGAAACGACACGTATTGTATTGTTGCCATCGAGGATAAAAAGATGGGGTTTATTTCATATTGCATGCGTTTATCCCTCTACATCATGTCATCTTGCTTAAAGTGTTACTCCGTTCTTATGAACTTAATACTCTAGATGCATGCTGGATAGTGGTCGATGTGTGGAGTAATCGTAGTAGATGCAGGCAGGAGTCGATCTACTTGTCACGGATGTGATGCCTATATACATTATCATACCTAGATATTCTCATAACTATGCTCAATTCTATCAATTTCTCGACGGTAAATTGTTTATCCACCGTAATACCTATGCTATCTTGAGAGAAGCCACTAGTGAAACCTATGGCCCCCGGATCTATTCTCCATCATATTAATCTCCCGTCAACAAGTTATTTCTATTACCGTTTATTTTGCTTTCTTTACTTTTACTCTTTATCATAAACATACCAAAAATATTATCTTATCATCTATATCAGATCTCACTTTTGCAAGTGGCCGTGAAGGGATTGACAACCCCTTTATCGCGTTGGTTGCAAGGTTCTTATTTGTTTGTGTAGGTGCATGGGACTTGAGCGTGGTCTCCTACTGGATTGATCTGTTGGTTCTCAAAAACTGAGGGAAATACTTACGCTACTTTACTACATCACCCTTTCCTCTTCAAGGGAAAACCAACGCAGTGCTCAAGAGGTAGCAAGAAGGATTTCTGGCGCCGTGGTCGGAGAGTCTACGCACAAGTCAAGACATACCAAGTACCCATCACAAACTCTTATCCCTCGCATTACATTATTTGCCATTTGCCTCTCGTTTTCCTCTCCCCCACTTCACCCTTGTCGTTTTATTCGCCCTCTTTTCTGTTCGTCTTTTTTTTCGCTTGCTTGTGTGTTGGATTGCTTGCTTGTCATGATGGCTCTAGAGAATACTAATTTGTGTGAATTTTCCAATAACAGCAACAATGATTTTCTTAGCACTCTGATTGCTCCTCTTACCGAAGCTGAATCTTGTGAAATTAATGCTGCTTTGTTGAATCTTGTCATGAAAGATCTATTCGCCGGCCTTCCTAGTGAAGATGCCGCTACTCATCTAAATAGCTTTGTTGATTTGTGTGATATGCAAAAGAAGAAAGATGTGGACAATGATATTGTTAAGTTGAAACTATTCCCGTTTTTGCTTAGAGATCGTGCTAAAACTTGGTTTTCGTGTTTGCCTAAAAATAGTATTGATTCATGGAATAAATGCAAAGATGCTTTTATCTCTAAGTACTTTCCTCCCGCTAAGATCATCTCTCTTAGAAACGATATTATGAATTTTAAGCAACTTGATCATGAACATGTTGCACAAGCTTGGGAGAGGATGACATTAATGATACGTAATTGCCCTACTCATGGTTTGAATTTGTGGATGATTATACAATTTTTTTATGCCGGACTGAATTTTGCTTCTAGAAATCTATTAGATTCGGCCGCGGGAGGCACTTTTATGGAGATCTCTTTTGGAGAACTACTAAACTCCTAGATAATATTATGGTTAATTATTCTCAATGGTACACTCAAAGATCTACTAGTAAAAAAGTGCACGTGATAGAAGAAATTAATGTTTTGAGTGGAAAGATGGATGAACTTATGAATTTTTTTGCTAATAAGAGTGTTTCTTCTGATCCTAATGATATGCCTTTGTCTACTTTGATTGAGAATAATAATGAATCTATGGATGTGAATATTGTTGGTAGGAATAATTTTGGTAACAACGCGTATCGAGGAAACTTTAATCCTAGGCCGTTCCCTAGTAATTCCTCTAATAATTATGGTAATTCCTACAACAATTCTTATGGAAATTTTAATAAGATACCCTCTGAATTTGAGACTAGTGTTAAAGAGTTTATGAATTCACAAAAGAATTTCAATACTTTGCTTGAAGAAAAATTGCTTAAGGTTGACGAATTGGCTAGGAACATGGATAGAATTTCTCTTGATGATGATTCTTTGAAACTTAGATCTATTCCACCAAAGCATTATATCAATGAGTCTCTCAAAGCCATGAGAATTTCCATTGATGAGTGCAAAGAAAGAACCGCTAGGATGCGTGCTAAGAAAGATTGCTTTGTGAAGGCGTGTTCTTCTAGTTTTTATGAGAATAAAGATGAAGATCTAAAAGTTATTGATGTGTATCCTATTAAATCTTTGTTTTGCAATATGAATCTTGATTATGATGGGACTGGAGATGAGACAACTTCAGTTAAAAGGCGTCCCAAAAATTTGGAGTTTATAGATCTTGATGCAAAAATTGGTAAAAGTGGGATTGAAGAGGTTAACACTTTAGACAACAATGAACCCACTATTTTGGATTTCAAGGAATTTAATTATGATAATTTCTCTTTGATAGATTGTATTTCCTTGTTGCAATCCGTGCTAAATTCTCCTCATGCTTATAGCCAAAATAAAGCCTTTCCTAAACATATCGTTGATGCTTTGATGAAATCTTATGAAGAAAAACTTGAGTTGGAAGTTTCTATCCCTAGAAAACTTTATGATGAGTGGGAAGCTACAATTGAAATTAAAATTAAAGATCATGAATGCTATGCTTTGTGTGATTTGGGTGCTAGTGTTTCCACGATTCCGAAAACTTTGTGTGATTTGCTAGGTTTCCGTGAAATTGATGATTGCTCTTTAAACTTGCACCTTGCGGATTCCACTATCAACAAACCTATGGGAAGAATTAATGATGTTCTTATTGTTGCAAATAGGAATTATGTGCCCGTAGATTTTATTGTTCTTGATAAGATTGCAATCCTTTATGTCCTCTTATTCTTGGTAGACCTTTCCTTAGAACGATTGGTGCAATTATTGATATGAAGGAAGGGAATATTAGATTCCAATTTCCGTTAAGGAAAGGCATGGAACACTTCCCTAGAAAGAAGATTAAATTACCTTATGAATCTATTATGATAGCCACTTATGGATTGCCTACCAAAGATGGCAAAACTTAGATCTATCCTTGCTTTTATGCCTAGCTAGGGGCGTTAAACGATAGCGCTTGTTGGGAGGCATCCCAATTTTATTTTAGTTTTTTTTGCTTTTTGCTCCTGTTTAGTAATAAATCTTTGATCTAGCCTCTGGTTAGACGTTTTTTATGTTTTAATTAGTGTTTGTGCCAAGTGAAACCTATAGGATCTTCTTAAATGATAGTTATTTGATCTTGCTGAAAATTCCAGAAACTTTCTGTTCACGAAAACAATTGTTTAAAATCACCACAACGTGATAAGATACTGATTCCAATTGCAGTAGATCAATAAACAAATTATATAGGTCTTCCTATGGTAGATTTTCCTGAGTTCCATAAGTTTGCGTTAAATACAGATAACTACAGACTGTTCTGTTTTTGACAGATTCTGTTTTTCGTGTGTTGTTTGCTTATTTTGATGAATATATGGCTAGTAAAAGAGTTTATAAACCATAGAGAAGTTGGAATACAGTAGGTTTAACACCAATATAAATAAATAATGAGTTCATTACAGTACCTTGAAGTGGTGTTTTGTTTTCTTTCGCTAACGGAGCTCACAAGATTTTCTGTTAAGTTTTGTGTTGTGAAGTTTTCAAGTTTTGGGTAAAGATTTGATGGATTATGGAACAAGGATTGGCAAGAGCCTAAGCTTGGGGATGCCCAAGGCACCCCAAGGTAAAATTCAAGGACAACCAAAAGCCTAAGCTTGGGGATGCCCCGGAAGGCATCCCCTCTTTCGTCTTCGTCTATCGGTAACTTTACTTGGAGCTATATTTTTATTCACCACATGATATGTGTTTTGCTTGGAGCGTCTTGTATGATTTGAGTCTTTGCTTTTTAGTTTACCACAATCATCCTTGCTGTACACACCTTTTGAGACAGACACACATGATTTGGAATTTGTTAGAATACTCTATGTGCTTCACTTATATCTTTTGAGCTATATAGTTTTTGCTGTAGTGCTTCACTTATATATTTTAGAGCACGGTGGTGGATTTATTTTATAGAAATTATTGTTCTCTCAAGCTTCACTTATATTATTTTGAGAGTCCTACAAAATAGCATGGTAATTTTCTTAAATAGTGAAATTAGTCCTAATATGATAGGCATCCAAGATTAGTAAAAACTTTCTTATAAGTGCGTTGAATACTAGGAGAAGTTTGATACTTGATAATTGTTTTGAGATATGAAGATGGTGATATTAGAGTCATGCTAATTTAGTAGTTGTGAATTTGAGAAATACTTGTGTTAAAGTTTGTGATTCACGTAGCATGCACGTATGGTGAACCGTTATGTGATGAAATCGGAGGATGATTTATTTATTGATTGTCTTCCTTATGAGTGGCGGTCGGGGACGAGCGATGGTCTTTTCCTACCAATCTATCCCCCTAGGAGCATGCGCGTAGTACTTTGTTTTTATAACTAATAGATTTTTGCAATAAGTATATGAGTTCTTTATGACTAATGTTGAGTCCATGGATTATACGCACTCTCTCCCTTCCACCATTGCTAGCCTCTCTAGTATCGCGCAACTTTCGCCGGTACCATACACCCACCATTACCTTCCTCAAAACAGCCACCATACCTACCTATTATGGCATTTCCATAGCCATTCCGAGAAATATTGCCATGCAACTTACCACCATTCTGTTTACTATGACACGTTCCATCATTGTCATATTGCTTTGCATGATCATGTAGTTGACATCGTATTTGTGACAAAGCCACCGTTCATAATTTTCATACATGTCACTCTTGATTCATTGCATATCCCGGTACTACGCCGGAGGCATTCACATAGAGTCATATATTTGTTCTAAGTATTGAGTGGTAATTCTTGAGTTGTAACTAAATAAAAGTGTGATGATCATCATTATTAGAGCATTGTCCCAGTGAGGAAAGGATGATGGAGACTATGATTCCCCCACAAGTCGGGATGAGCCTCCGGACGAAAAAAAAGAGGCCATAAAAAAAGAGACAAGGCCCAAATAAAAAAATAATGAGAGAAAAAGAGAGAAGGGACAATGTTACTATCCTTTTACCACACTTGTGCTTCAAAGTAGCACCATGATCTTCATGATAGAGAGTCTCCTATGTTGTCACTTTCATATACTAGTGGGAATTTTACATTATAGAACTTGGCTTGTATATTTCAATGATGGGCTTCCTAAAAATGCCCTAGGTCTTCGTGAGCAAGCAAGTTGGATGCACACCCACTTAGTTTCTTTTGTTGAGCTTTCATACACTTATAGCTCTAGTGCATCCGTTGATATCTATTGATGGGCATCTCCATAGCCCATTGATACGCCTAGTTGATGTGAGACTATCTTGTTCTTTTTGTCTTCTCCACAACCACCATTCTATTCCACATATAGTGCTATGTCCATGGCTCACGCTCATGTATTGCGTGAAGATTGAAAAAGTTTGAGAACAACAAAAGTATGAAACAATTGCTTGGCTTGTCATCGGGGTTGTGCATGATTAAATACTTTGTGTGAGGAAGATAGAGCATAGCCAGACTATATTATTTTGTAGGGATAACTTTCTATGGCCATGTTATTTTGAGAAGACATGATTGCTTTGTTGGTATGCTTGAAGTATTATTATTTTCATTTCAATATTAAACTTTTATCTTGAATCTTTCGGAGCTGAATATTCATGCCACAATTAAGAGAGTTACAGTGAAAATTATGCTAAGTAGCATTCCACATCAAAAATTCTGTTTTTATCATTTACCTACTCGAGGACGAGCAGGAATTAAGCTTGGGGATGCTTGATACGTCTCCAACGTATCTATAATTTTTTATTGTTCCATGCGATTATACATTCTGTTTTGGACGTTTAATGGGCTTTATTATACACTTTTATATTATTTTTGGGACTAACCTATTAACCGGAGGCCCAGCCCAAATTGTTGTTTTTTTGCATATTTCAGTGTTTCGAAGGAAAGGAATATCAAACGGAGTCCAAACGGAATGAAACCTTCGGGAACATGATTTTCTGAACAAACCTGATCCAAAGGACTTGAGTGGACGTCAAGCAATCAACGCGGAAGCCACGAGGTAGGGGGCGCCTACCCCCTGGGCGCGCCCTCCACCCTTGTGGAGCCCTCGTAGCTCCGGCGACCTAGTTCTTCCTCCTATATATACCTACGTACCCCGAAAACATCAGATACAGAGCAAAAACCCTATTTCCACTGCCACAACCTTCTGTACCCGTGAGATCCCATCTTGGGGCCTTTTCCGGCGCTCCGCCGGAGGCGGCATTGATCAAGGAGGGCTTCTACATCAACACCATAGCCTCTCTGATGATGTGTGAGTAGTTTACCTCAGACCTTCGGGTCCATAGTTATTATCTAGATGGCTTCTTCTCTCTCTTTTGATCTCAATACAAAGTTCTCCTTGATTCTCTTGGAGATCTATTCGATGTAATCTTCTTTTGCGGTGTGTTTGTCGAGATCCGATGAATTGTGGGTTTATGTTCAAGATTATCTATGAACAATATGTGAATCTCCTCTGAATTCTTTTATGTATGATTGGTTATCTTTGCAAGTCTCTTCGAATTATCAGTTTGGTTTGGCCTACTAGATTGATCTTTCTTGCAATGGGAGAAGTGCTTAGCTTTGGGTTCAATCTTGCGGTGCTCGATCCCAGTGACAAAAGGGGAAACGACACGTATTGTATTGTTGCCATCGAGGATAAAAAGATGGGGTTTATATCATATTGCATGAGTTTATCCCTCTACATCATGTCATCTTGCTTAAAGCGTTACTCCGTTCTTATGAACTTAATACTCTAGATGCATGCTGGATAGCGGTCGATGTGTGGAGTAATAGTAGTAGATGCAGGCAGGAGTCGATCTACTTGTCACGGACGTGATGCCTATATACATGATCATACCTAGATATTCTCATAACTATGCTCAATTCTATCAATTGCTCGACAGTAATTTGTTTAACCATCGTAATACTTATGCTATCTTGAGAGAAGCCACTAGTGAAACCTATGGCCCCCGGGTCTATTCTCCATCATATTAATCTCCCGTCAACAAGTTATTTCTATTACCGTTTAATTTGCTTTCTTTACTTTTAGTCTTTATCATAAAAATACCAAAAAACTTATCTTATCATCTCTATCAGATCTCACTTTTGCAAGTGGCCGTGAAGGGATTGACAACCCCTTTATCGTGTTGGTTGCAAGGTTCTTATTTGTTTGTGTACGTGCGTGGGACTTGAGCGTGGTCTCCTACTGGATTGATACCTTGGTTCTCAAAAACTGAGGGAAATACTTACGCTACTTTACTGCATCACCCTTTCCTCTTCAAGGGAAAACCAACGCAGTGCTCAAGAGGTAGCACGGGGGCGTCCCCCGGCGCGAGAAGACGGCTATCAAGCCTGTCACGACAAGCATAATCATGCCCGGGCCGAAAACCGCATACGGACTTCATCCGAACTGCGTCGTGACATGGCCCGATACAGAGGCGCCACACACCCCCTATGCTTCACCGATGAGGTAATGGAGCACCAGTTCCCAGAAGGGTTTAAACCCGTCATTGAATCATACGATAGTACAACAGATCACGCAGTATGGATTGAAGATTTTCTTCTCCACATTCACATGGCTCGCGGGGACGATCTACACGCCATCAAATACCTTCCCCTAAAACTTATGAGACCAGGTCGACACTGGTTAAATAGCCTCCCAGAAAACTCTACTGGAAGCTGGGAAGACTTGGAAGATGCCTTTAGAGACAACTTCCAAGGCACTTATATTCGGCCTCCGAATGCCGATGTAGTCCAGCAACCCGGAGAGTCAGCCAGGAAATTCTGGACCAGGTTCCTAATTAAAAAGAACTAGATTGTTGACTGTCCAGACACCGAAACCCTAGCGGCCTTTAAGTACAACATCCGCGACGAATGGCTCGCCCGACACCTCGGCCAAGAAAAGCTGAAGTCCATGGCAGCCCTTACAGCACTAATGACCCGCTTTTGCACGGGCGAAGATAGCTGGCTAGCCCGTAGCAGCAACAACACCAGCGACCCTGGCACTTCTGAAGCTAGAAAGGGCAACGGAAGGCCCTGACACAACAAACATAAGCGTCGAAGCAACAATGATAATACAGAGGATACGACGGTCAACGCCGGATTCAATGGCTCCAAATCCGGTCAACGGAAGAAGCCATTCAAACGAAACAAAGACAGTTCGTCAAGCCTGGACCGAATACTTGATCGACCTTGCCAGATCCATGGCACTCCTGACAAGCCTGCCAACCACACAAACAGAAGTTGTTGGGTCTTCAAACAGGCCGGCAAGTTAAATGCCGAACATAAGGGGAAAGGGTCGCCCAGCGAGGATGACGATGAGGAACCTCGCGCACCGAGCACATGGGGATAAAAGAAATTTTCCCCGAGGTCAAAATGGTGAATATGATATATGCTACTCACATCCCCAAGCGGGAGCACAAGCGCGCGTTAAGGGACGTCTACGCGATCGAGCCAGTTGTCCCAAAATTCAACCCATGGTCAGCCTGTCCGATCACTTTCGATCGCAGAGACCACCCGACCAGTATCCGTCACGGAGGCTTGACCGCGCTAGTCCTCGAACCAATTATTGATGGATTCAACCTCACGCGAGTCCTCATGGACGGCGGTAGAAGCCTTTACCTGCTCTATCAGGACAGAGTCCACAAATGGGTATTGATCCTTCAAGAATCAAACCCACAAAAACCACCTTTAAGGGAGTAATACCTGGTGTAGAGGCCCGCTGCACGGGCTCAATCACACGGGAGGTTGTCTTCGGTTCGCCGGACAACTTCTGAAGCGAAGACTTGATCTTCGACATCGTCCCTTTCCGTAGTGGCTACCATGCGCTGCTCGGACGAACCGCGTTCGCTCGTTTCAATGCGGTCCCACACTATGCCTATCTCAAACTCAAGATGCCCGGACCCCGCGGTGTTATAACAGTCAATAGAAATATGGAACGCTCCCTCCACACTGAGGAGCACACCGCAGGCCTGGCAGCGAAAGTACAGAGCGGCCTTATCATACCAAATAATACATCATCAGTTAAGCCCCCGGACACTATGAAACGAGTCTGGACTACCCCGCAGCACGACAGTCCAGCTTGTCAGGAGCTCGACTAGCAATTCGGCCTCCATCTCAGCCCCTACCAAATTGTGGCATATGTACCACGTGTACATAATTACGCACTAAAGATACCATGGGAAAGGATGGACGCATAATAAAGATATAGTCCACAATACGGCTAGACCCTATCCGGACACTCATATTTCTTTTTTCTCTTCTTTTTATTTTTCCAGGTTCCTTACAACCCACATCACCTTTTCGACGGTACCAAGGCCTCTTTTCGAGGCCTATCATGAAAACACCAATCGATGATCCTCTCGAAGGACAATAGACCAAGGAGAAAAGCAGCGTAGACGCTTGGCAGAGTACCTAAAGGGTCTTTAAAGATCACCTCGTCCGTTTTCGGGACACATACACAGCTTTCCTTGTGCTCGGCTTGTAAAATAGCCTTGTTGCTTACCGCAATATTTGTACCAATACGTTTTGACGTACCAATCAGACTGTAATGGAAATAGTTTCTAGCCCAACCTATGCGGTACTGGCCTACCTCTTAATCTGTATTTCCCTGTTTTTGTCCGATTGTCATGTACACCTCGGTACGACTTAAATCGTCAGGGGCTCTATTGAGCCACGTACATCTCTTAAATACTAAATAAAGTCCAAACACTTTTATAGTACAATTCGGCATCCCTAATATAGCATTATATGCATCGGCTCCGAATCATGTCTTTGGTCAATAGTTGGGTTGCCCGGCTCCTGTGGTTACTACCTTATGTTTCGCTTGTTCGGCTAAGGTAGTAAAGGAAGAACTACTGCGATTGTGTTTCCGGTTCATCCGGACAAAACACCTCAGTAGAGAAAGCCGAAAACTGACTGTCATGATGCGGCGAGAGCTGGTCAGCTATTTGGTGACTAAGTATAAATCTCTTGCCGCATTATGCGACAGGCCGGCCTTCACCCGGCCAGGCATCCACAGCACCCAAGTTCGGATAATCGAACAATACTAGGGGCTGCGCCCACACTCCCATTGTAAAACTCCTATGGCTAAGTGAGAGCGATAATGCCACATAGTCCGTTTGCCTGGTTCACCACACTAACACCTCCTTCACGGACCAAGACGTTGGATCAAGCGTGTTTAAGTGCTATCCCGAACACATCCATACTACCTACGTGGGGGCTGAAGCCGATGACTGGCCAACTCTCAGATGTCGTAAACGGCCACACAGGAGGAGATATTTTAAAGTAAAACAAGAAACATATCATACATAAGCCTTGTTTCATAATATAGGATTGGACAACATAGACATTCATTCAAAAATGATGTCCTTCGAACACTGGCCCTCTACAATGCGGGATCCTTCCAGGACATCATCGAAATACCGCTCCTGCATGCGGTGCTCTTTGCCTGTGGGAGCTCCCTCGGTTGCGAGCTTGACAGCGTTCATCTTCGCCCACTGCACTTTGACATGGGCGAAGGCCATCCGCGCACCTTCGATGCAGACTGACCACATCACGGCATCAAGCCGGGGGCAGGCACTGACCAGCCGCTTCACGAGCCCGAAGTAGCAGCTGGATATGGGTTCAGCAGGCCACAGACGGATTATAAAATCCCTCATGGCCAATCCGGCCACCCTATGCAGTTCGGTCAACTGCTTCAGCTGATCACTGAGGGGCACGGGATGCTCAGGCGCAAGGTACTGCGACCAGAACTGTTTTTCCGTCGAGCTCCCCTCTTCGACTTGGAAGAACTCCGCAGCATCAGCAACACTCCGGGGCAGCTCTGCAAACACTCATGGAGAACTCCAAATCTGGGTCAGTAAGATGTATTTCCTTCTCACAAATTTGCTCTCCATATTAAAGGCCTTACCAGCTGCAATCTTCTTTGCCTCTTGGATCTCCCGGCAGGCGTTCTGGGCTTCGGCCCGGGCCTCCTGTGCACTTTGGAGGGCCTTAGCAAGTCTGGATTTCTGATCCGAAATTTTGCGCTCTAAGGACCCACATTTGCTTATAGCATCCTTGAGCTCTTGCTGGACTTGCTCCACCCTTGACTCATGTTTTACGCGGGCGGCTCATTCCTCCTCCGCCTCTTTCTTGGCCTCGGCCAGTGTGCTCTTGAGGGTCTCGACCTCAGACGCGTCAGCTATGAGCAAAGTTATAACTCTCATTCAGATGACAAATTATTGTTGAAATTATTTCAGACGCATTTTCGGTATCACATACCTTGCTTTTCCGCTAACTTCCGCCTCAGCTCAGACGCTTCGGAGTCATGGGAAGCCGAAGCCTGCATTGCAGCCTGTGTGATTCAAATAGATATGTATGTTAATCTCCTGTACGAGTCATTAGATCCTCTATTCGGCCTTTCTTTGTGAACACCGAACAGAGTCTCAGGGGCTACTATCTATACACAGATATTTTTCTTATATAGCTAAAAGGCATTATATTACATACCTCAAAGCCTCTCAGAAGGCTAGTGTAGGCCTCGTTCAATCCGCTTTTAGCGGACCGAACCCTTTCAACCACCGTAGCCATAAGGGTACGATGTTCTTCCATAGTGGTGGCACTCTGAAGCGCTTCCACCAGAGTATCTGGCGCCTCCAGATTGTCAGAGGTTGTCGGTGGGATTGGCGCACCCCCTTCTTTCGAAGGAGGCTGCTCACCTGATTCCGGAGCCGTATGGGTCTCCCGAATAATGTCTGGTTGGGGGCTGAATTGGGCATGGCCCCCATCGCCAGTCTCCATGGGGGTCCGTGCCCCCATGTTTCCGGCAGCAGAGGTATCGCCCTCTGGTGCCACCTCGACGGCTTCCCGCACCTCTCACTGACCCGGAAGGGTCCTTCGGGACAACACTTTGGCATTGTCCGTAGCTTTGGGGGAGGAGGCCTGCGGAGGCGACCCGCTATCCATCATGTTCGGATCCAGCGAATTCCCCGAAGATGAGGATTGCTGGGGGAGAACGCGAGCCGGACTACAACACGTAATTCAGTATATTAAAATCAGAAGGCAGAAAACTGGATAGATATATGAGTACAAGTGCCTTTGGGGTACTTACGATCTGGCCAGGGGCTTCGGCCTGGGGTGCCACTCATCGGCGTCCGATTCGGAGTCATCCGTGAGGGAGATTCTCCCTTTATTGGACGCCTCCGACTTCAGATCCGCGGAAGCCCCCATTTTCTTCTTTCCCCCATTAAGGGGAGAATTACTCTATTCCTCCTCCCCTTCGTCTTCGGCAGGGGAGGAGTGAGTCTTGGTGTCTTCGGACACTACGTCCGAAGCACCTTTACGACGGAGGCCACTTTTGGCCTTCTTGGCCTTCTTTTCCGGCGCCTGATATGGCGCCGGAGCCAACATCCTCGTTAATAGAGGGATGGCTGGGTCTTCGGGTAGCGGAGCTGGACAGTGAATCCGCTCCGCCTTCTTCGTCCAGCCCTGTGGGAAGAATGGAAAGCTTAGTATGCCCATTGGATTTACAAATGGTAAAGTTATCATGAAAACTTACGGGAGACACTGCGTGAGTACAGTCGAGGCCGAGGTCATCGGTCGTTTTTGGCCATGTCTTTTGGGTCTTGAACAACAGCTTCCACATGTCTTCGTGCTTCGTGCCGAAGAACCGCTACAGGGTCCGGGGACTGGCCGGGTCGAACTCCCACATGTGCTGAGTCCGGCCTTGGCAAGGGAGAATCCGGCGAAAGAGCATTACCTGGATCACTCTGGCAAGACTGGTATTCTTGTCTACCATACTCTTGATGCGCTTTTGTAGCGTCATCACCTCGTCGGATGATGCCCAGTCCAGGCCCTTGTTGAGCCAGGATGACAGCCGCGTTGGAGGCCCGGACTTGAACTCGGGAGGAGCGGCCCATGTGGAGTCACCGGGTTCCGTGACGTAGGACCACTCCTGCTGCCACCCCTTCACGGTCTCCAGGAAGGTGCCTTTGGGCCAAGTGACGTTGGGGAGCTTGCTCACCATGGCGCCGCCGCACTCCGTGTGTTGACCATCCACCACTTTTGGCTTCACATTGAAGACCTTGTGCCATAGGCCGAAGTGGGGAGGGATGCGGAGGAATGCCTCACACAGGACGATGAACGCTGAAATGTTGTGAAAGGAATTCGGGGCTAGATCATGGAAATCTAGCCCCGACGAAAGGATGGGGGGAACCCTAATCCGCGAATGAAATGAGGAATAAATACCACCCTCTCATGGGCCTCCGGAGTAGGGACGATCTGCTTCTTGGCCGGAAGCCGGTGGGCGATTTCATTGGCTAAATACCCCACTTCCCGGAGCTCCTTGATGTTCTCCTCCATGATGGAGGAGGCCATCAACTTGCCCTGAGTTCCAGATCCGGACATGGCTAGAGTGTTTTCTGGGGACGGAAGGGATCAAAGCTTGGGCGCTGGAGCTCGAGGGCGGATGGGTTGAGCAAGAAGAAGGCGTGGGGTGAAAAGGTGGATTCTTATCTCCTTATAAAGGCAGTGAATATAGAGCGTCCAACCACGAGCCTTAAAACTCGCCTATTCCCAAGGGGTCGTGCAGACGGCACGGTTGGATTACCCAAGCCCGTATTGATGATAATCACGTGATAAGAAGACACGGTCTCTGTTTTGACAAGACGTGTCACCGAAGGCTGCGTCTCGAAATGAGAAACGGGAGATTGAAAAGCGATTCGAGATAATAAAGAGGCTAGACATAATGTCTCTCCAACAAAAACTATCAGTGAAGACATATCACTTTTTTATTAAGTATTATGCCCTTGTGGCAGTGAGGTTGTGACTATTAAACAGATCCAGACATAGTTTTTGTTGATCAACTACTTTCAAGTATTCGGAGGAGGAACCCGCCTTGCAATGCCGAAGACAATCTGCGCGAGGGACACATCGTCATTGAAGCCTGGTTCAGGGGCTACTGAGGGAGTCCTGGATTAGGGGGTCCTCGGGCATCTGGGTTATGTGACATGGGCCGGACTAATGGGCCGCGAAGATACAAGATAGATGGTTTTTCCCGTGTCCGGATGGGACTCTCCTTTGCGTGGATGGCAAGCTTGGCATTCGGATATGAAGATTCCTTTCTCTGTAAACCAACTCTGTACAACCCTAGCCCCCTCCGGTGTCTATATAAACCGGAGGGTTTAGTCCATAGAGGCAATCACAACCATACAAGCTAGACATCTAGGGTTTAGCCATTAAGATCTCAAGGTAGATCAACTCTTGTAACCCCTATACTCATCAAAGTCAATCAAGCAAGAAGTAGGGTATTACCTCCATTAAGATGGCCCGAACCTGGGTAAACATCGTGTCCCCTGCTTCCTGTTACCTTCGATCCTTAGACACACAGTTTGGGACCCCCTACCCGAGATCCACCGGTTTTGACACCGATAGTAGTAGACATCAGAGATCATGCAACTCCTTGACACAAGAGGAATACTTAGTGTGTATCCAAACATCACTTCATAACTGGGTGATCATAAAGGTGCTCTACAGGTATCACCGAAGGTGTTTGTTGGGTTGGCACGGATCAAGACTGGGATTTGTCACTCTGTGTGACGGAGAGGTATCTCTGGGCCCTCTCGATAATACAACATCGTAAAGAGCTTGCAAGAAATGTGCCAAATGAGTTAGTCATGAGATCTTGTATTACGTAACGAGTAAAAAGACTTGCCATTAACGAGATTGAACTAGGTATGGAGATACCGACGATCGAATCTCGGGCAAGTAACATATCGCCGGACAAAGGGAATTGCATACGAGATTAACCGAATCCTTGACATCGTGGTTCAACCAATAAAAGATCTTCGTGGAATATGTAGGAACCAATATGGGCATCCAGGTCCCGCTATGGGTTATTGACCAAAGAGGTGTCTCGGTCATGACTACATGATTCCCGAACCCGCAGGGTCGCACGCTTAACATTCATTGACTCTAGAGTAGTATTGGGATATTTGATGATTGGTAACCAAATATTGTTTTGAGTCTAGGATGAGATCCTGGACATCATTATGAGTCTTAGAATGGTCGAGAGGTAAAGATTTATATATGGGAAGTCATATTTTGGGTTCCGGAAAAAGGTGCAGTTTTTTTGGCACTGTACCAGGAAGCTTCCAGAAGGTTCCGGAGGGGTCCGGAAGTCCACAAGTGGGTCCACCATGTCCAAAGGGCTGGCATGGGCTGAGGGGAGGCGCCCTGGCCTTATTGGACCAGGTGCACCAATTCCTCCAAAGCCCATGCGGCTAGGGAAGGGAAAACGGGGAATCCTAGTAGGAATAGGATTGGACTTGGAGTCCAAGTCCTGTCCCCCTTGGCTCCAACTCCTATTAGGAGTAGGGCTGGACTCCCAGCCCTCCCACACATATAAATATAGGGGAGGGGCACAGTAAGGCACCCCAAGAGATTGGCCTTTGTTGCTGCCACGTCCCTCCCTCCCGACATAGTTCTCGTCCATGGTTTTTCGCTTAGCGAAGCCCTGCCAATATTCTAACTCCACCACCACCATCACCACCACGCCGTTGTGCTGGTTGTGATCCCATCTACTTCTCCACCTTCTCTTGCTGGGTCAAGGAGGAGGAGATGCCATCGAGCCGCACGTGTGCTAAACTCGGAGGTGTCGTCTGTTCGGCACTAAATCGGTTGGATCATTATTGGATCGTGAAGAGTAGAACTACATCAACAATGTTATATATGCTTCTACTTTCGGTCTACGAGGGTAAGTAGACACACTCTTCCCTCTCATTGCTATGCTTCTCCTAGATAGATCTTGGGTGTTCATAGGATTTTTTTGGTTTTCATGCTTCCTTCCCTATCACAAAATACATAATCCAGTCTTTAGTTGTTTCCTTGCCCGGGAGAGAGGTCTCTGGAATTTGTTCGCCTAGCGTTGGTGTCCATTCCGCAATGAACTCCACCAAGACTCTGCTCTGGATGTTGAAGTGCTTTCAAATTTGAGATCAAAGCTCGACAGTTACAACGCCCACTCAACAATCCTGCATGTTGCACCTGGATTCCTCAAGATTCTTTGCATTGGAAAGCGAGTGAGGATGGTGATTTGGTGTGCTTGGAAGTAATGGCGCATCTTCCTTGAGGACATAAGGAGACTAAAAAGCAACTTCTGTATGCTAGAATATCTCGATCGATCTCCTTGGAGGAGGGAGCTGACGAAATAAACTGGGCATTGCACCAACTTCTTCTTCTGCACAGCTTGGCGTTCTGATCCATCTTCTTGCTCTGCACTTAACTTGTTGGCACCAGGACTTTTCGGAGAAGATTCTGGTTTGTCACTTCTCGGGCATGCATTTGCTAGTTCTTCACTTTTAGCTTCTCTTTCTGCCACCAGTGTAACACTGACCACTTGGTTCATTGCCACGAGGTATCACAACAACGACTCTTGCGGTCTTGGTGCAACCAGTGTTGCCGCAGAAGAAAGGTACTTCTTCAAGACTTGCAGCGCTGCCTCCGCTTCTGGAGTCCATGTCATTGGATCTGCCTTTTTCTAGATTATGAAAAATGGTAGGGTGCGCTCAGCAAACTTGGAGATGAACCTCCTAACTGCAGCAATGCAGCCGGCAAGATGGCGCACATCATTGACATGCTTCGATACTTTAATTTGCTTAATTGCTTTGATCTTGTCGGGATTGGCTTCAATTCCACATTGAGAATAAAAAAACCGAGAAACTTGCCAGATGGAACTGTCAGATTACGGGTTCCGGCAAACCCTTGAGGTTCGAACACTAGGGTGCACACGAAGATCTCTCTCTCTCTCCTTAGCCCGCTCTCGCAACGATCTCAAGGCCTAGCTCGCCGAACCCAAAGAACAAGAGACACGAGAGTTTATACTGGTTCGGGCTACCGTCGTGGTGTAATACCCTACTCCAGTGTGGTGTGGTGGATTCCCTTGTGGCTGAGGATGAACTAGTACAAGGGATGAACAGCCTCCCGAGGAGAGGTGTTCTTGAGCTCGGTGCACTCTGGTGGATTCGCAGGTCACCGTCTCTCACTAGATCAAGCTGCTCTCTGAGGCAACATCTCCATTGATGATCTGAAGCTGCAACTGGGCGCCTTGGAGAGGACGCTTTCAGAGGTCACAACCCGGGAGGAGACCCTGAACAAGGCCCTCGAGACCGAAAAGCAGCTGCGGAGTGATGACGCCGCCGCCCACAAGGACTATGTGGGCAGCGTAAATCTCTGGATCAGCCGTCTCATCGACGTTGCAGAGAAGCTCACCGCGCAGCTAGCCGTCATGGGCATGCCGGATGTCAGGTACTCCCAGGAGGCGAACGTGAGCCCCAATGCCACGCTGACCTTGTTCTTCGAGCGCGTCCTCGACGCCCTAGAGCAGCTCCGCTCCAATCGAGCGACTTATCTGGCCCATGAGGCCCGGAAGCTTTGCCGGGGCGCCCTGACCAAGGTGCTCGCCAAGGTGGCATTTTGGAACACCAGCATCGACTTTGCCAACGCGGTTGAGAGCTTGCCAGAGGACACGAACCTCACGGCGCTCGAAGAGCGTATTGAGCCCATCATCAGCTGCGTCGACGGAGTCAAGAGGGTGGAGGGCCAGCACCGGGACTAGCCTCCCCGTTTCTCCTTGCCGCCACGAGTTCATGCCCAAGACGATTTTATCTTAAGTTAGAACCGCGGCAATCATTGATGTAATATAACTCTGCAGTACTTTGAAATGAAGCATGCTATCTTCATGTTCGATCTTTCCTTGTATGTACACACCCTATGCCTAGTTGGATAGGTTTGCCGGCGCGTAAACCGATGCTGTGGCGCTTTGAGGAATAGATTCTTAGCAGCCTGCCGGGGGCGCTTGCTGCAGGGCAAGCCACCTTGCCGTTCTTAGTGCAGCCGCTTGAACTGTTGAGCGGACTCGAAACAGAACAAGGGCGTTGCCAATAGCGGAAGGGTTCCTTGCGTGCAGGTTTTCCATACAAAGAGAAAAATCCTCCGAGGAAGATAACCCTACAAAAAGGAATTTGCTCAAGGTTCTGCGTGACTTAGCTTTGCCGTCGCCACGCGGATGGTTGTTGTGGCTGCGGACAGCACCGCCTCGCCTAGCTGATGGCACCAGAGTGTGGCTGATCGACGTCGCCTTCTTCTCTCGAGCCATCACGACGAAGGAGTCGATGAGTTGACTCAAAAACCGGATTTTCACAGCCTCGGCGCCCCCTACCTAGCGCGCCAAAGATGTCGGGGATCAGGAACGACACCTATGGGATCCCTCGGGGAGTCCCTTCTACGGTTGGCGGGGCGTGGAGCTGCGTAAAGAGCCGGTCTAGAAGATCAACGCGCGCGCGCGGGGGGGGGGGGGTTACCTAGGTTCGGGCCGCAAACGATGCGTAAAACCCTAGTCCTACTTTGTGTGTATTTAGTGTTCTTGAGCTCTTGAACTAGCTGCGGTGCATGCCCAGTCCAAAAAGTCTGAATCCTTCCTCAGTACGCCTCGGGCCTCCCTTTATATGGCAAAGGGGTTGCTACAGTGGCACACAGGAGGTGGAAAGTATGTACAGTGCACAAGTCTATCGCCTGGCACCATAGGACAAACGCATTTAATGCGCTTCCGACGTGCCCTCTTGCTTTATCGGGGGCGGCAAAGAAGCTCGTCCCGTCCGTCGCCGCCTCGCCTCGCTCTAACGCGCGTCCAAGCTGACGAGGCATGCAGCGCCACGCTGGCTGGCTGGTTGCTGAGATGGTGCGGTAGCAGGGTCTTCACGAAGATCTGCATGCCACCACGCATGTGCTTGGCTAGTTGGCCTAGAAGTTGCATGCTGCCATGCAGGCGCTCGCCTAGTTGGCGGGCTAGCCGCCACGTCGGAACGGGTGCGGGCCAGCGAAACTCTGGCAAGTGCGGGCCTGGCCTCGGCCCTGCAGGTGCCCCCGGCAAGGGCTTTGCTGGGGTATCTTGGGCGTCCCCGGCAAGGGTCTTGCCAGGGGTCTTCGGTCATCCCCGGCAAGATCTTGTCGGGGGTCTTCGTCTTCTGGTTCTCATCTAGGCTTGCAGGCCTTTGGTCTGCACAAAGATCTGCATGCCACTGTGCAAGGCACCCCTAAGTCTTTGTCTTGACACTGTTGATGGTGTCAGAGCTCTCAGGCTCAGGGGTGGTGGCCTTGCTGGTGTTGGGCAAGTTGCCCCGGCAAGGCTCTTGCCGAGGCTACATAGGCCGCCCCGGCAAGGCTCTTGCCGGGGGAAGCCCATCTTGTCCCTTTGCTCTTTATGCTTCTGGCTTGAGTGCTGCCTTGGCAGCCTCGCATCTTTCCTTCTTCTGCCCCGCCAAGCCCGACTGCAGGTGCGGCTACGACTGCCCGTGCACAAGTAAAGGGGTATAGAAAGGCCCCTACTTTTGTACACCGACAATCCATGATGCTAATGATATGCAAAGCCACAAGTTTCGGAAGAGGTTCCAATTGATTATGAGAAGAAAGTTGCTATCTATGATGATTATTGTGATTACATGTATGCTATAAAGAATAATGATAACCATGAAACTTTTCATCATGATTTTAATTTTCAATTGTATTATACCTCACATGATAGTTATTTTGTTGAGTTTGCTCCCACTACTATGAATGAGAAGAATTTTGCTTATGTAGTGAGTAGTAAATTTTTTATGCTTGTGCATCATGAGAATAATGCTTTGTGTGATAGTTATATTGTTGAATTCATTCATGATGCTACTGAAAATTACTATGAGAGAGGAACATGTGCTCTTACACATTGCAATAATATGAAGTTTCCTCTCTATGTGTTGAAAATTTTGAAGTATTGCTTGTTTTACCTTCCGATGCTAGTTGATTCTTATTCCCATGAATTGTTTGCTCACAAAATCCCTATGCATAGGAAGTGGGTTAGACTTAAATGTGCTATTCATATTCTTCATGATGCTCTCTTTATGTTTCAATTCGTATCTTTTATACGGGCATCATTGAAATCATCATGCCTAGCTAGAAAGGCATTAAAGAAAAGCGCTTGTTGGGAGAGAACCCAATATTTACCCCTATTGTTTTTGCATGTTCACATGATTAAGCTACTTTAGTAATCATTTTTTATAGCTTTTGTTTCAATAAACTGCAAGTAAAGCCTTTGGGATGGTGTGGATGGTAGTTGACTCAATTCTGTCCAAAAACAAAACCTTTTGCGCCCAGTCATAGAATTGCTAAAAATCACTGGAGCATCGAAAAATTCTGAATTTTTTTATAGTATATTGATATAAAAATTGCCTAGGTTGTCCTAATTTTTAAGAATATTTGGAGTAACATAAGTATGTTTATTGTTCATATCATTACAAACTATTCTGTTTTTGACACATTCTGTTTTCAATGCATAGTTTGCTTGTTTTCTAGTTTCTATGGCTTATATTGGTCAATATAAATTGTAGAAATTATATGGTATAGTAGGCATTGTGTGATAAAAATTTTGAATCTTGTCTTGACAGTACCAAAGTGAATGATTTGTCTTGACAGTTCCGTTAAGTTTTGTGTTGTGAAGTTTTCAAGTTTTGGGTAAAGTTTCGATGGACTATGGAATAAGGAGTGGCAAGAGCCTAAGCTTGGGGATGCCCAAGGCGCCCCAAGGTAATATTGAAGGACAACAAATAGCCTAATCTTGGGGATGCCCCGGATGGCATCCCCTCTTTCATCTTCATTCATCGGTAACCTCACTTGGAGCTATATTTTTATTCACCACATGATATGTGTTTTACTTGGAGCGTCATTTTCTTTTATTAGGATTTGCTTGCTGCTATTTAGAATAATGTTTTTCATCTTTTAGTTCAATAAAAAGGTCAAGTATACCTTTACCATGCTTATTTTGCAAGTCCATATGTTGCTGTTTTAAAAATAGAAAGTTTCCTGTTATGTTTTGAATATTAGTTAATAGTCAGAACATGATAAAATCTTGAAATTTTCACACAATGAGTAACAACAATTTTTTTTACAGTGTGGTAAATTTTCCGAATTTTTGGAGTTAGGGAAGTATGATTCCTCTTGCATTCTTTACACACTGTTCTATTTAGACAGATTGCTGTTATGATTGCATTATTTACATATGTTTGCTTGTTAGTGATTCTATTTTAGGACAGGAGTATTAAATATGAAGAGGCATTTAGTATGCTATGTCAAATTATAATTTTAGTGATTTTCTATAGTAGAGAATGATAAGGTTTATGCGTTGATTTATACTAACTTATCTGACGAGTTCTTGTTGAGTATTGCGTGGATGGAGTTTTAAAGATTTAGGGAGACCACGATATGAAAGGAATTAAGGAGACACAAAAGCTCTAGCTTGGGGATGCCCAAGGCATCCCTAATTAATATTTCAAGAAGTCTCAAGCATCTAAGCTTGGGGATGCCTCAGTTGGTGCTACCTCTTGAGCTTGTGTTGGTTTTTCTCTTGAAGAGGAAAGGGTGATGCAGCAAAGTAGCGTAAGTATTTCCCTCAGTTTTGAGAACCAAGGTATCAATCCAGTAGGAGATAACGCAACAAGCCACCGAATACCTGCACAAACAAACACAACCTTGCAACCAACGTGAGAAAGGGGTTGTCAATCCCTTCACGGTTATTCGCAAAGTGGGATTTGATAGAGATGGATAAATGGTAAAGTAATATTTTTGGTATTTTTGGTTTATGGAACGGAAAATAAAAGATTGTAAAAAAAGTAAATAGGAAACTAGAATTATAGATCAGAAACTTATATGATGGAAAATAGACCCGGGGGCCATAGGTTTTACTAGAGGCTTCTCCCAAGATAGAAAATATTATGGTGGGTGAACAAATTACTACCGAGCAATTGATAGAAAAGCGAAAAGTTATGACGATATCTAAGGCAATGATCATGAACATAGGCATCACGTCCGTGTCAAGTAGACCGAAACGATTCTGCATCTACTACTATTACTCCACACATTGACCACTATCCAGCATGCTTCTAGAGTATTAAGTTCATAAGAACAGAGTAACGCCTTAAGCAAGATGACATGATGTAGAGGAATTAACTCAAGCAATATGATGAAAAACCCATCTTTTTATCCTCGATGGCGACAATACAATACATGTCGGTTCCCCTTCTGTCACTAGGATCGAGCACCGCAAGATTGAACCCAAAGCTAAGCACTTCTCCCATTGCAAGAAAAACCAATCTAGTAGGCCAAACCAAGTCGATAGTTCAAAGAGACTTGCAAAGATATCAAATCATGCATAAAAGAATTCAGAGGAGATTCAAATAATATTCATAGATAAGCTGATCATAAATCCACAATTCATCGGATCTCGGCAAACACACCGCAAAAGAGTATTACATCGAATAGATCTCCAAAAACATCGAGGAGAACTTTGTATTGAGAATCAAAGAGAGAGAAGAAGCCATCTAGCTACTATCTATGGACCTGTAGGTCTGAGGTAAACTACTCACGCTTCATCGAAGTGGCAATGGTGTTGATGTAGAAGCCCTCCGTGCTCGAATCCCCCTCCGGCAGGATGCCGAAAAAGGCCCCAAGATGGGATCTCACGGGTACAGATGGTTGCGGCGGTGGAAAAGTGGTTTCGTGGCTCCCCTGGAAGTTTTTGGGGTATAAGAGTATATATAGGAGGAAGATCTAGGTCAGGGGGTCACCGAGGGGCCCACAAGGTTGGGGGGCACGCCCTCCACCCTTGTGGCCGCCGCGTGGCTGTTCTGACTTGCACTCCAAGTCTCCTGGGTGTCTTCTGGTCCAAGAAAAATCATCGCGAAAGTTTTATTCCATTAGGACTTCGTTTGGTATTCCTTTTCTGCGAAACTCTAACACAAGGAAAAAAACAGAAACTGACACTGGGCTCTAGGTTAATAGGTTATTCCAAAAAATCATATAAAATAGCATATTAATGCATATAAAACATCCAAAACAGATAATATAATAGCATGGAACAATCAAATATTATTGATATGTTGAAGACGTATCAAGCATCCAAAGTTTAATTCCTGCTCGTCCTCGAGTAGGTAAATGGTAAAAACAGAATTTTTGATGTGGAATGCTACCTAACAAATTTATCCATGTAATTTTTCTTTACTGTGGCATAAATGTTCAGATCCATAAAACTGAAAACAAAAGTTTAATATTGACATAAAAACAATAATACTTCAAGCATACTAACAAAATAATTATGTCTTCTCAAAATAACATGGCCAAAGAAAGCTTATCCCTACAAAATCATATAGTCTGGCTATGCTCCATCTTTGTCACACAAAACATTTAAATCATCACAGCCCCGATGACAAGCCAAGCAATTGTTTCATACTTTTGACATTCTCAAACCTTTTCAACTTTCACGCAATACATGAGTGTGAGCCATGGACATAGCACTATAGGTGGAATAGACGGTGGTTGTGGAGAAGACAAAAAGGAAGGATATAGTCTCACGTTAACTAGGCGTATTAATGGTCTATGATGCCCATTAATAGATATCAATGCGCGTGAGTAGGGATTTGATACATCTCCGTCGTATCTATAATTTTTTATTGTTCCATGCCAATATTATAAAACTTTCATATACTTTTGGCAACTTTTTATACTATTTTTGGACTAACATATTGATCGAGTGCCCAGTGCCAGTTCCTGTTTGTTGCATGTTTTTGTTTTGCTGAAAATCCATATCAAACGGAGTTCAAACGGGATAAAAACTCACGGAGATTATTTTTGGAATATATGTGAATTTTTGGAAGAAGAATCAACGCGAGACGATGCCCGAGGGGGCCACGAGGCAGGGGGCGCGCCCCAGGGGGTCAGGCGCGCTCTGGTCCCTCGTGGCCACCCCGTAAGGCGGTTGGTGCCCTTCTTGGACCGCTAGAAAGCCAATATCCGGATAAAAACCGTGTCCGAATTTCAGCCCAATCGGAGTTACGGATCTCGAGGAATATAAGAAACGGTGAAAGGGCAGAATCAGGGAACGCAAAAACAGAGAGAGACAGATCCAATCTCGGAGGGGCTCTCGCCCCTCCCATTCCATGGAGGCCATGGACCAGAGGGGAAACCCTTCTCCCATCTAGGGGGAAGGTCAATGAAGAAGAAGAAGAAGGGGGCCCTCTCCCCCTCTCTTCCGGTGGCACCGGAACACCGCCGGGGCCATCATCGTCACCGCAATCGACACCAACACCTCCGTCATCTTCACCAACATCTCCATCACCTTCCCCCATCTATCTACAGCGGTCCACTCTCCCGCAACACGCTGTACCCTCTACTTGAACATGGTGCTTTATGCTTCATATTATTATCCAATGATGTCTTGCCATCCTATGATGTCTGAGTAGATTTTCGTTGTCCTATTGGTAATTGGTGAATTGCTATGATTGATTTAATTTGCTTGTGGTTATGTTGCTGTCCTTTGGTGCCCATCATATGAGCGTGCGCATGGATCACACCATAGGGTTAGTTGTATGTTGATAGGAGTATGTACTAGAGGGCAAGAGTGACAGAAGCTTCAACCTAGCATAGAAATTGATGCATACGAGATTGAAGGGGGACCAATATATCTTAATGCTATGGTTGGGTTTTACCTTAATGGACGTTAGTAGTTGCGGATGCTTGCTAATAGTTCCAATCATAAGTGCATAGAATTCCAAGTCAGGGATGACATGCTAGCAGTGGCCTCTCCCACATAAAACTTGCTATCGGTCTAGTAAAGTAGTCAATTGCTTAGGGACAATTTCGCAACTCCTACCACCACTTTTCCACACTCTCTATACTAACTTTATTGCTTCTTTAACTAAAACAGCCACTAGTTTTTATTTAAACGCTCTTTATTATCTTGCAAACCTATCCAAAAACACCTACAAAGTACTTCTAGTTTCATACTTGTTCTAGGTAAAGCGAACGTTAAGCGTGCGTAGAGTTGTATCGGTGGTCGATAGAACTTGAGGGAATATTTGTTCTACCTTTAGCTCCTCGTTGGGTTCGACAATCTTACTTATCAAAAGAGGCTACAATTGATCCCCTATACTTGTGGGTTATCAGGATTGCCATGCAACGGATGCACTAGAGCTATAAGTTTATGAAAGCTCAAAAAGAAAACTAAGTGGGTGTGCATCCAACTTGCTTGCTCATGAAGACCTAGGGCGTTTGAGGAAGCCCATCGTTGGAATATACAAGCCAAGTTCTATAATTAAAAATTCCCACTATATGAAAGTGACAACATATATAGGAGACTCTCTATCATTTATATCATGGTGCTACTTTGAAGCACAAGTGTGGCAAAATGGACAGTAACATTGTCCCTTCTCTCTTTTTCTCTCATTTTTTCTTTTCTTTTGTTTTCTCTTTTTTTGGCCTTTCTCTCTTTTTTTATTGCCTCACATGGGACAATGCTCTAATAATGAAAATCATCACACTTCTATGTACTTACAACTCAAGAATTACAACTCGATACTAGAACAAAAAAATGACTCTATGTGAATACCTCTGGCGGTGTACCAGGATGTGCAATGAATCAAGAGTGACATGTATAAAAAATAATGATGAACGATGGCTTTACCACAAATACGATGTATGTCATAATGCAAAGCAATATGACAATGATGATGTATGTCATAATAAACAGAACGGTGGAAAGTTGCATGGAAATATATCTCAGTATGGCTATGGAAATGCCATAATAGGTAGGTATGGTGGCTGTTTTGAGGAAGGATATGTGGTGGGTTTATGGTACCGGCAAAAGTTGCGTGGTACTAGAGAGGCTAGCAAAGGTGGAAGGGTTTTTGGTTCATGTGCGTCTTAAGGTGTTATTTTAGTACGAACTCTAGGGCAGTTTGTGACACTTATAGGAATAGCCCAATAGATCGATCAGAAAGAATAACTTTGAGGTGGTTTCGTACCCTACAATAATCTCTTCGTTTGTTTCCGCTATTAGTGACTTTGTAGTGACTCTTTGTTGCACGTTGAGGGATTGTTATATGATCTAATTATGTTATCATTGCCGAGAGAACTTGCACTAGTGAAAGTCTGAGCCCTAGGCCTTGTTTCCAAGCATTGCAATACCGTTTTTGCTCACTTTTACTACTAGTTACCTTGCTATTTTTATATTTTCAGATTACAAAAACCTATATCCACCATCCATATTACACTTGTATCACCATCTCTTCGCCGAACTAGTGCACCTATACAATTTACCATTGTATTGGGTGTGTTGGGGACACAAGAGACTCTTTGTTATTTGGTTGCAGGGTTGTTTGAGAGAGAAAATCTTCATCCTACGCCTCCCACGGATTGATAAACCTTAGGTTATCCGCTAGAAGGAAAATAGCTATTGTCCTACAAAACTCTACACTTGGAGGCCCAACAATGTCTACAAGAAGAAGGTTGCGTAGTAGACATCAATAGTCTCACATCAACTAGGATTATCAACGGGCTATGGAGATGCCCATCAATAGATATCAATGTGAGTGAGTAGGGATTGCCATGCAACGGATGCACTAGAGCTACAAGTTTATGAAAGCTCAAAAAGAAACTAATTGGGTGTGCATCCAACTTGCTTGCTCACAAAGACCTAGGGCAATTTGAGGAAGCCCATCATTGGAATATACAAGCCAAGTTCTATAATGTTAAATTCCCACTAGTATATGGAAGTGACAATATAGGAGACTCTCTTATC
Organism: Triticum aestivum; assembly: GCF_018294505.1. Lineage (NCBI taxonomy): Eukaryota > Viridiplantae > Streptophyta > Magnoliopsida > Poales > Poaceae > Triticum > Triticum aestivum. Next base: position 139,022,976 of record NC_057802.1, read on the forward strand.
ATGAAGATCATGGTGCTACTCTGAAGCACAAGTGTGGTAAAAGGATAGTAGCATTGCCCCTTCTTTCTTTTCTCTCATTTTTTCTATTTGGGCCTTCTGTCATTTTTTTTGCCTCTTTTTTTTTCAATCATCCGTAGTCTCATCCCGACTTGTGGGGGAATCATAGTCTCCATCATCCTTTCCTCACATGGGACAATGCTCTAACAATGAAGATCATCACATTTTTATTTACTTACAACTCAAGAATTACAACTCGGTACTTTGAACAAAATATGACTCTATGTGAATGCCTCCGGCGGTGTACTGGGATGTGCAATGAATCAAGAGTGACATGTATGAAAGAATTGTGGACGGTGGCTTTGCCACAAATACGATGTCAACTACATGATCATGCAAAGCAATGTGACAATGATGGAGCGTGCCATAATGAATGGAACGGTGGAAAGTTGCACGACAATATACCTCGGAATGGCTATGGAAATGCCATAATAGGTAGGTATGGTGGCTGTTTTGAGGAAGGTATATGGTGGGTTTATGGTACCGGCGAAAGTTGTGCGGTACTAGAGAGGCTAGCAAAGGTGGAAGGGTGAGAGTGCGTATAATCCATGGACTCAACATTAGTCATAAAGAACTCATATGCTTATTGCAAAAATCTATTAGTTATCGAAAAGGAGTACTACGCGCATGCTCCTAGGGGGTAGATTGGTAGGAAAAGACCATCGCTCGTCCCCGACCGCCACTCATAAGGAAGACAATCAATAAATAAATCATGCTGACTTCATCACATAACGGTTCACCATACGTGCATGCTACGGGAATCACAAACTTTAGAACAAGTATTTCTCAAATTCAGAATTACTTACTAGCATGACTTTAATATATTCATATCTCAAAACAATCATAAGGAATCAAACTTCTCATGGTATTCAATGCACTTTATATGAAAGTTTTTATTATATCGCTCTTGGATGCCTATCATATTAGGACTAAATTTATAATCAAAGCAAATTACCATGTTGTTTAGAGACTCTCAAAATAATATAAGTGAAGCACGGGAGTTCATCAATTTCTATAAAATAAAACCACCGCCGTGCTCTAGAAAGATATAAGTGAAGTACTAGAGCGATATTGCCTAGCTCAAAAGATATAAGTGAAGGACATAGAGTATTCTAATAAATCACGATTCATGTGTGTCTCTCTAAAAAGGTGTGTACAGCAAGGATGATTGTGGCAAACTAAAAATAAAAAACTCAAATCATACAAGACGCTCCAAGCAAAACACATATCATGTGGTGAATAAAAATATAGCCTCAAGTAAAGTTACCGATAGACGAAGACGAAAGAGGGGATGCCTTTCGGGGCATCCCCAAGCTTAGGCTCTTGGTTATTCTTGAATATTACCTTGGGATGCCTTGGGAATCCCCAAGCTTAGGCTCTTTGCACTCCTTATTCCATAGTCCATCAAATCCATACCCAAAACTTGAAAACTTCACAACACAAAACTCAACAGAAAATCTCATAAGCTCTGTTAGTATAAGAAAATAAATCACCACTTTTGGTATGTTGTGAACTCATTCTTTACTTATATTGGTGTAATATCTAATGTATTCCAACTTTTCCATAGTTCATACCCCCCGATACTAGCCATAGATTCATCAAAATAAGCAAACAACGCAAAGAAAACAGAATCTGTCAAAAACAGAACAGTCTGTAGCAAGCTGGATATTTCAAATACTTCTGTAACTCCAAAAATTCTGCAAAAGTAGGAAGACCTAAGCAATTTGGTTATTAATCTTCTGCAAAAAGAATCAACTCAAAAGCACGCATCTGTAAAAAATGGGAATTATTTTACTGGGTGCAAAAGTTTCTGTTTTTCAGCAGGATCAAATCAACTATCACCGTAAGCTATCCGAAAGGTCTTACTTGGCACAAACACTAATTAAAACACAAAACCATATCTAACCTGAGGCTATTTGAATTATTTAATGCAAAACAGAACTTAAAACGCAAAAACAAAAAATAAAATTGGGTTGCCTCCCAACAAGCGCTATTGTTTAACGCCCCGAGCTAGGCATAAAACATGAAAAGATCTACGTATTCTAACCTTTGTATGCAATCCATAAGTAACTCTCATAATAGATTCATAAGGCGATTTAATTTTCTTTCTAAGAAAGTGTTCCATTCCCTTCCTTAACAGAAATTGTCGCGGGACATCCACGGCCACCTATGGGACCAGGAGGCCCCTTGCTGGTTCGGCAGGGGGACGTCGCGCTGCACAAAGAGCAGACCAGCGCACGACAGCACGTCAGAGAGCACACAAGAAATTTACTCAGGTTCGGGCCACCATGAGGTGTAAAACCCTACTCCTACTTTTATGGATTAATTGTGGAATAAGGATGGTGCAACGCAGTACACTTCCCCGGCAGGGGTCGCCGTGGGGCAGCAGCGACTACGCGCGTAAGAGGGCGTGGGTTCGTCAACTTTCCAACCCCTCCTACGAGTGCCATGGGCCTCCTTTTATAGATTAAGGGGTCACCACAATGTTAAAGTGGTCATTACCTACTGATATGATAGCAAACAATGCTATCATACCTAACTCTAGGGGGTGACAGGGTGCATTAAATGCACCACTTAGTGTCACATCATTGGTTGCCCAACAAGGCTTGCCGGGCTATCTTGCCAGCTCCGCGCCTATTCTCTTGACACGTCGCAGGACGGCTGTCATCTATGGGTTTCTTCTGTAGGAAATGGCCGCCATGTGGCGAATGGCTGCCACTTAATCACCTTGCGGCTTGACACCGCACTGATTAATGACGTGGGTCATGCTTGAGCGGTTGGTGGGGTGTTTTGCCTCCGCGAGCCCCGGCAGGCCCTGCCAGGGTGTCTTGGTTGCCTGCTTTTGGCGGTGGCCTCGCCCCTTGCCGGGCTCGCCTGCCTGGCAAGGGAGGCCCTTCTCTTGCCGATATGTTGCTCCTCTGGCTTGATCTTGGTCCCTTTGAACTGCATGTTGGTTTTTCAAATCTCTTGGTCCTTCAATCTCTGACTTCATCTGGTGCTTCAATCTTGTTCTTGTACCTGTGCATAGTCTGGGCAAAGGACCCAGGGTCTATTGCACCGACAGAAGCCCCAGGGCCTGCCCCGAACGCGCTGCTGAGCGTCATCGGGGCAGGGCCTAATAACTGCACAAGAAGGGTTGCTGAAGAGGTTGGCCCCTTGAGGTTTCCATTGCTGCTTCATTAGCTCTTATTTCAGGCCAGTTTCCGGTTCTTCCGCGCGTGGCGTAAAGCCAATAGTGGTGGGGCCGCACCAGTGATGATCCATGAATGACTTTAACGCATGGGGTAGAAACTGGCACTTTTCTCTTCCCACTGCGCATCCTTATCCTTGGCCATGTATGCTGCATGCTTTGTGTGGGGTAGGTAACAGAGGCGCGTGGCGTGGGAGAGCATCTTGGAGAGGGCCCTGTCGGTGTCAAAACCGGTGGATCTCGGGTAGGGGGTCCCAAACTGTGCGTCTGAGGTCGATGGTAAGTGGAGACAGGGGACACGATGTTTACCCAGGTTCGGGCCCTCTCTATGGAGGTAATACCCTACTTCCTGCTTGATTGATCTTGATGAATATGAGTATTACAAGAGTTGATCTACCACGAGATCGTAATGGCTAAACCCTAGAAGTCTAGCCTGTATGACTATGGTAATGAATATCTCTCCCTTCCGGACTAAGTCCTCCGGTTTATATAGACACCGGGGAGATCTAGGGTTACACAAGGTCGGTTACAGAGAAAGGAATCTACATATCCAGTCGCCAAGCTTGCCTTCCACGCCAAGGAGAGTCCTATTCGGACACGGGTGCAGTCTTCGGTCTTCGTATCTTCACGGCCCACCAGTCCGGCCCATGGCTAATAGGCCGGACACCCGAGGACCCCTTAGTCGAGGACTCCCTCAGTAGCCCCTGAACCTGGCTTCAATGACGAGGAGTCCGGCGTGCAGATTTGTCTTCGGCATTGCAAGGCGGGTTCCCTTCTTTCCGAACTCCAAGATAGTCTCCGAACATGATGATTGTATCCGAACCTATAACACGCACCGTACACAACCGCAGAGAGAACACAATATCCCACGGGTCCAATCCATTGACGACTTTTTACAACGTGACATCACGCCTGCCCGGTCATAATCTCGAACCGTTGTTTCGCCTGCGGCCCCACGTTCCGAAACGTGGTTGTCATTGACACGTTTTATCCAAGCAGAGATCGTGTCCCCTTATTAAGGGATTCTTTTATCAATACGGACATGGGTAACCCAGCCATCCTTAGGGTAGAACTCCTTGGGAATAGGAAAATTTTAAGGCCCGGGAGGAGGCGCTAGATATTCTTGGCCTTTATAAAGGGGCACAGACCCGCCTTTCCTCTCCACGCTTGCTTCTTCCTCGACTCTTAGTACCTCGAGTTCCAACACCCAGGTTTCACCCTCCGTAAGCCTTATTCATGTCCGGATCCAGCCATCAAGGCCGGTGGGTGGCTTCTTCTGTTACAGAGGAGGATATCGCAAAGCTTCGGGCGGCAAGATATCTGACCGCAGAAATCCTCCATCGGCTTCCGCGGAGGGGCAGGTTATCCCTACCCCCAGATCCGGCGAGAGGGTCGTGTTTGTTTCCCACTTCCTCCAAGGATTAGGGTTCGCCCTCAATCCCTTCGTCCGGGGGCTCATGTTCTATTACGAATTAGATTTTCATGATTTCGCCCCGAACTCTGTTCTTCTTATCTCGGCGTTTATAGTCGCGTGCGAAGCCTTCCTATGAACTCCTCCACACTTCGGCTTGTGGCTCAAGACCTTCAATGTGAAACTGCAAACGATACAGGGGGAGCAGGCGGAATGCGGTGGTGCCTTAGTGAGCAAGCTCGCCAATGCTGTGTGGCTAAAAGGATCTTTCAAAGAATCTTCTGACTTATGGCAGCAGGAGTGGTTCTATATCACCGAGCCCTGTGGTTCCAAGTGGGTAGCTGCGCCTGCGTTTCGATCCAGCCCCCCAATTCAGCTTGCATCGTGGATTAATAAGGGGTTGGACTGGGGATCGGTTGACGAGGTGCGGACTCTGTAAAGTCGCATTCGAAGCCTCATTGAAAAGGATATCAATATTGCCAACGTTATTCAGGTGATGTTAGTCCGCCGGACCCTGCCGTGCCAGCGACGGCCTCTCCACATGTGGGAGTTTAACCCAAAAGGGCCACGGACTCTTCAGAACTTCTTCAGCACTATGCATGAAGGAATGTGGGAATTATTCTTCGGGAGACAAAAACAATGGCCGGACACCACCAAAGATACTGGCCTAGGTTGTAACCATCCGGACACCCCGGTAAGTATTCATCCGCCGAACACCTCATAATCAGATATCCTGTGCTAAGATACTGAGCAAACCATCCTTTTCCAGGGCTAGATGAAGAAAGCATAATGGATTAGGTGTCCAGCCCCTCTTCTCAAAGACTCAGCAGACTCCGTGTTAACACGGATGCTGGCACCGGCACCATACCAGATACCGGCCGGGGAGGGCAAGGTGGAGAGTGAGAAGACCCAGGATGACCTTTGTTCCGGAGGTAAATCAGATACTGAGTCCGGAGAAATCGATATTTCCTTGCCCGAAGACGAAGGTGAAAAAGAAGCCAGTATCCCTTCTCCATTCAGGAGGAAAAGGACGTCCTCCGAAGGTTGGGAGGGGCAGTCTCCTAAGAGAGGCAAGATGCCACCGTTGAGCGGCTCGGGATTGGAAGGCGATGCCAGTGAACGACTCCGTCATGAGGACAAGCCCTCAACCAAACTGTAAGTGAATCCGGGGTACTTTGATAGCGTCCCGCTTCTTTCCTGTTACCAAAGAGATACGTAATGTGCCTGTGTGTTTTTACAGTCCGGCATAGAGTTCCTCTGGGCACTCCTCTTCTTCAGGAGATCTCGTCCCAGAGATGATGGAAAGCCAGACGCCTCCCCCGACCTCCTCACCCAATAAGGCGGACGACTCCGAAGTGTCATCTCGGAGGGTTATTTTTTATCAACAAGCGATGCAAGGGATGAAGGAGGCAGTACCCGAAGGTGAACCTCCAATCGTTCGAGATTCGAAGGCCAATAATGAAGGCCCCGGACTGTCCGGTTGCCAGCCAACGATGATTCTGGAGACGGGTGAATGGGTTCCTTTAAAGGATGGTCGTGCTCCCAGAGTGGCTTCCGAGACCCGGCGACACTGGATACATTACGGGATATGCTGCGAAAAGCATCTGTCTCGGAGGAACAACGTACCTTGATGGGTACGGTGGTTGAGAAGATTCTGTCCGCGAAGTGCGGATTGAATGAAGCCATCATGAGCCTGTTAAGAGGCTTCGAGGTTTGTAATATAATGTTTTCAACTATATTTTACTTGCAAAGATGCACCTGTGTATAGGTAGTAGCCCCTGAGACTCGGGTTGGCTCCACATGGGAGGCAAACGGAGGATTGAGAAGGAATATTCAAGGACTAATCTAATTAACTTGAACACAGGCCGCTCCCCCCTGGCTACTTCCCAGACTACGGAAATTGCCGAGCTGCAGCGGAAGCTTGATGTGGCAGGGGATGACATTGCGTTAATCAATATGCGTCTTGACGAATCGCAAGGTATGTATTCGGGGCAGTCCCTTCACATACTTTTTGTGATATAAGCATGACGCTGAAGGTTATATACTGGAATATGCATGACTGCAGATGGTGCCGCCGCCGTTGAAGTTCTTCGGGCGGAGCTGGCCCGGGCCAAGGAGCAGGCCCGGTTTAGTAATGCGGCTGCCGAAAAGGCATCGGCTGAGTTAAAAGCTGAACAAGCTGCTCGGCGCCAAGACGAGGAGAAGATATCCGCGATGGCGCTCGAATTAAAAAATGATGCTAGCCGCTGTGAACTTCTTGAGAAGGAAAATGAAGCCAAAACGGCTGAACTTGACAAGGCCTTACGAGAGGCGAGAGAAGCGCGGTCCAAATCCAGAGCGGCCCGCGAGGAGATCCGGCAAGCTAGGGAGATTGCAGCCGGTAAGCCCTTTTTGCTGCAGACGAAGTTCGGTGATCCGAACTATGTTCAGCTTAACCAAGTGTGGAGTTCTCCGGACGAGTTTTTAGACTTGCCGAAGAGTTCTTCCGATGCGGCGCAGTTTTACCAAGTGCAAGAGGGATATGCAACGGAGAAGCTTTTCTGGTCACAGTTTGGTGTGTCAAAGCGCCCCCTGTTGCTGAATGAGCAGATGTCTCAATGGGCCGAGGTACATAGCATATCCGGCGCTACCATGAAGAACGTCATAATCCGGCTGTGGCTGAATGAGCCCGTTCCGAATAGCTACTTCGGCTTGGTACAACAGCTCGTTGATGCGGTGCCACGTATCGACGCTATGAAGCGGTCGGCGTGCATTGAGGGTGCACGGATGTCCTTTGCCCGTGTCAAGACATTCTGGGGGAAGATGAAGGCCATTGATGTTGCGGCGAATAGTCCACCCAAGGGCAAGGACCGTCACGCACCGGAGCTTTATTTTGAAGACGTCCTAGAGGCCGCCCGCTTGATAGAGGGTCAATGCTCGAAGGACATATATTCGAGTGAGGTGTATGAGAATTGTAAAAGATAATCTATTTTTATGTTTTGCTCGAAAGCTTATGTTCCTCCTGTGCGGCCGTTTTAATATAAACTGAAAGTTTTCTAGTCGTCGGCTTCAGCCCCCTCGTAGGAAGTACAGGGGTGTTCGGAAAAACATTTAATCACTCTTGATCCAACGTCTTGGTCCATGAAGGAGGTGATAATGCGGCGAACTAGGCAATCAGATTATAGGGCCTTAACACTTTCACTTAGCCATAGGAGTTTTATAGGGGGGCTACGATATAGCCCCTGGTATGTGTACGGCTTATTCCAATATGGTGTGTTACATATATGACCTGAAAAAAAGGTCCTTCGTGTAATACGGAGGGAATCACGACAGATTCCGATAAGTCATCGAGTGGTTGACCAGCTCTCGCAGCATCATGATAGTCGGTTTTCGGCTTTCTCTACTGAGGTGCTTGACCAAACGAGCTGGAAGCACAATCGCAGTAGTTCTCCCTTTACTACCCTAGCCGATAGAGCGGAACGTAAGGTAGCAAGCACAGGAGCCGGGCAACCCAACCATTGACTCAAGACATGATTCGGAGCTGATGCATATAAGGCCAAACTCATGACGCCGAAGTACACTGTAAAAGCTGTTCGGACTTTGTTGGCAACTCATTTGTTCCCATACCGAGCCCCTGGCAGGTTATGCCGAGGTATATCTATGAAACAACCATAGGAGCCATATTCATTGGCGAAAAGACACGAATGATTATTTTGGATAATGTTTACTGGGACCCAAGCGATGTGCCAAGGATTACTTTATGTATATAAAGGCCACAACCCCGGCTATTTGACATGCCTGGGGTCGAAGGCGGAGGAAAAAGGCACATTATAGGCTCGAAATAAAGAGTGCAGTCTACAAAAAGTTATTTTGGACCTCCTGTCGCACGTCTGCGCCGCCTGTCCTCGGCGAGGGGGGAATCCTTGACGGAAGTAGCCCCTGAGGAGTGTATGGATCCGAACTCCGATAGAGTCAGTTTTGGATGTTTGTGCTTTACGTCACCTGTAGATAAAAAGAAAGAAAAAAGAAAGTAGATAAAAATGTTACAGGAATGCTTGCGGGCTTGTCCGTATTGTGCTTCCGCCTATGCCCATGGTAACTTGAGTGCATAGTGATGTATGCGCGTTACAAATATTGCGGGTATATGCGGCGGGCGGCGGAAGCCGAACTGCTATTTCTGTTCCGGGATTGGTCGATCCTCTCTTTTGTCCCTATTGCCTGGCGGCCTCCTCCCCTTGTGTTCGGCGTTGAGCTTGCCTGCCTGCTTGAAGACCCAACAGTTTCTGTTGGTATGAGTAGCTGGTTTATCGAGGTGGCCGTGAATCTAGCAGGGTCGGTCCAATATCCTGTCTAGGTTGGATGGTCCGTCTCGATTCGCCTTGAATGGCTTTTTTTCCGTTGACCGGGTTTGGGATTGTTAAATCTGGCGTTGACCGCTGTGTCGCATGATCTTTCATTATCATTGCGACTATTGTGTTCGCTTCGCCGTGGCTTGCCATTGCTGTCTCGGATTTCGGAGGTGCCCGGGTCGCCGGCGTTGTTGCTTCTATGAGCGAGCCAGCTGTCCTCTCCCGCGCAAAAGCGGGTCATTAAAGCGGTAAGGGCTATCATGGATTTAGGTCCTTCTTGACTGAGGTGGCATGCTAGGCATTCATCTCGGACGCTGTGCTTGAAGGCCGCAAGGGCTTCCGCGTCCGGACAGTCGACGATTTGGTTCTTTTTAACTAAGAACCTAGTCCAGAGCCTCCTGGCTGACTCTCCGGGCTGTTGGACAATGTGACTTAAGTCATCGACATCCGGTGGCCGGACATATGTTCCTTGGAAGTTGTCGCGGAAGGCGTCTTCCAAATCTTCCCAGCTGCCGATAGAATTTTCCGGCAGACTGTTTAACCAGTACTGAGCTGGTCCTTTGAGTTTTAGTGGTAGGTATTTGATGGCATGAAGGTCATCTCCGCGGGCCATCTAGATATGGAGGAGGAAGTCCTCGATCCATACCGCGGGATCCGTTGTTCTGTCGTATGATTCGATATTCATGGGTTTGAACCCGTCTGGAAATTCATGCTCCATTACTTCGTCCGTGAAGCAAATTGGGTGTGCGGTGCCTCTATGCTAGGCCACACTGCGGCGTACCTCCGATGGAGTCCATTTGCAGTTTTCTGCCCGGGCGTGGCTAGGTTTGTCACGTCTGAATAGGTAGCCGTCGTCGTGTGTCGAGGCACATCTTCGCGATCCGTAGACCGATGTTGCGTGTCCTGCGCTACTGTCCAAGTCCTGTCGAAGGTCGTATGTACGACCCCGAGCTGTTTTATTCTTGCATTTACAACGAGGTGGGGTGGTCTGGTGTTCAGCCTGAGTTGCCGCTTTATCCGGACCAAGTTGTGGTCGGCCTACCGCGTTGTGCGATGGTGGTACGAGCTCCAGCGCGTCGTCATCGAACTGGGGTAGCAATCTACACTTCGGGTAGCTTTTGGCTGGGCCACTAAGGCCGTGTTCTTCGGCGGCCAGGACTTCGGTCCACCTATCATTGAGCAGATCTTGGTCCGCTTGAAGCTGTAGCTGCTTCTTTTTCAGGCTTCTTGCAGTGGCTATTAGCCGGCGCTTGAAGCGCTCCTGCTCGAGAGGTTCCTCGAGCACGATGAAATCCTTGTTGTCGAGGCTTTCCTCCTCCTCGGAGAGTGGAAGATAGTTACTATCCTCCGTGCCTTCGTGTATGGCATGTTCATCCTGTTCGGAGGTTGCTCCCACAGGGTCTTCATTGTCCTCGGCATCGTCCAGAGTATTGTTTTCTCCGGTGCCGGTGTTGTTCTCTTTTGTACGACGTGACTTAGAGCGGCGCCGCTGATGTCGGTGACTGGGTGTCTCAGGAGGTTTATCTTCAACTGGATCCTCTTTGTCATCGTTGTGTTTCTTTGGGCGTATCCACCATGTATACGTTGTAGGAAGAAGTGGCCGTCCCGGGCTCTTGCTTGGGGTTATTGTCACCCCATGCTGGTGCTGGCGCCCGGGGAGTGAGCCTGGTCCTTAGTGTGGCGAATCTCTTGATCTCTTCGTGGCTCGGCTGGGAGGTGGGGCTGGAGATTGTTGGTAATCCCAGCATTGCCCCTCCCGGAGGTCTTGGGGTTGTTGTTGACAAGAGGCGCGCCTTCCTACCCGCCAAGGTGGGGCGATGGTAGCGTTGCATGCCCGTTGTGGGTGATGCCACTACCATTTCTACCCTTCCCTCTTCTCTCCCCTTTTTTGTTTGGGAGGGGCGACGGGCCTTGCTCGTCACCTTGCAGAGCTCCTGAGTGCATGCCACCTGCGGCCCACGGCGGATGACCGCTCTGCCGGCCCCTTTATCGCTGCCCTCCCCTAAGCGCTCCTTTAATTCTCCTTTCCCTATTGTTTCAATATCCTGGGGAGGAGGAACAGAGAAAGGAAAAGAGGAGTTATAGGGCGCTTATCTTTTTTTGATCTTAAACTTGTAGGCAATTGCCAAATTGTAATTCAAATAATGTAATTTCTCAAGTCCATCTTTGTGTTCTGTAATGCTTGTACTTGTATTAGCACATGAATGAAAAAGATGAACCTTGCCGGGAACCCGTGCATGCGTATGTCCATGCAGAGGTGGAGTGCCTCTTTAATGAAAATAAACGAGTTTTCCCCGGCAGGATATCCTGCCGGCACCCTCTTTGTCTGTCGGAGAGCTGCGTCTGCTGGGGAACAGACAGAGGGGCTAGCCCCCCGCCAGCTCCTTTTTACCAAAGGCTACCGCGACCATCCTGACCGAAGCAATGTTCGAGTCATGGATGGGAGCACCTATGTTTCAAAAGAGAGCCGAGGTTTTCTCATGCAAAGTTATAGCTTTATAGAACACTAATGGACAAGAGATAAAACTTACCTGTTTGGCTTGCCGGGGATCGTTGTGCCATGCAATCTTCTCGTTCTTTGTCGAAGCCAAGTTCACGGCAAGAACCTGCAACTCCATGTAGATGAGAATGAATGCAAGATGCAATCCTATCTATATGTATATGTAAATGCTCATGAAATGCTTATGCAGTGATCTTGGTGTGCTCATGCATGCATGCAATCTTAGTTGGGGGCCCCCTACAACGCTTCTTTATTTTCTCTTGCACGGGGTCATCGCCCCGGCTTTGTACAAGGGGTTACATGCAGCTGAGGCAAGGCCTGTACAAAAGGGTGGCTGCCGGGCAGTGCTCGGCAGCCTCGCGCCTTACGGGTAGTACTAGCGGAGATGCTCAAAATTCCATGAGTTTTGCAACTGAGTGCCATCTCCAGTCTCCAAACGGGCTGCGCCGGATTTGGTGACTCATACCACCCGGTAAGGGCCTTCCCACTTTGGTGACAGCTTGTTTGTACCCTTGGCGGACTGAACGCGCCTAAGGACAAGGTCACCTTCCTCAAAACACCGGGCATGAACCCTACGGCTGTGATAGCGATGCGGGGCTTGCTGGTAGCGTGCAGCATGCGTAGCAGCCTGGAGACGGTTCTCCTCGAGTAGCACAGCGTCGTCATGCCAGTGCTGATCTTGCGCTACTTCATCGTAGGCAAGAACTTGTGGGGACCAGTAAATGAGTTTCGTGGGGATAACTGCTTCTGCCCGGTAGACCAGGGAGAAGGGAGTCTGCCCGGTAGCCCAGTTAGGTGTCGTTCTGAGGGACCAGAGAACTACCGACAGCTCCTCGATCCACCGCCTGACGGCTTCTGCAGCGTATCAAAAGTTCTTGTCTTGAGTCCACGTAGCACTTCAGCGTTCGCCCTCTCAGCTTGTCCATTGCTCCGGCGGGGTGCCACAGAGGTGAATGAGGTATTGCATCCGAGGGTATGAACATATTGCATGAAGGCATGGCTCGTGAGTTGGGTGCCATTGTCGGTGATGATCCTTGCTGGAACTCCAAGACGACACACCAATTCTTTCAAGAACTTGATAGCTAACTGAGCAGTCACCATTCTCACGGCAGTCACTTACGGCCACTTTGTAAACTTGTCGATAGCGCCGAACAAGAATTCAAAGCCCCGATTGCCTGGGGGAAGGGGCCGAGGATATCAAGCCCCCAGACCGAAAATGGCCATGATAAAGGGATTGTCTGAAGGGCTTGGGCAGGCAGGTGTGTTCTCTTGGAATGGAACTGGCAGGCTTCACATGCCGTGACGAGCTCAACCGCATCTTGGAGGGCTGTGGGCCAATAGAAACCTTGCCGGAATGCTTTCCCAACTAATGCCCTTGATCCAATGTGTGAGCCACACATTCTTCTGTGAATCTCAGCCAACAGTTCCTTTCCATCCTCCCGGCAGACACACTTCAATTTCACACCATTGGGCCTCCTTCTGTATAGAGTGTCATCGACAAACTGATACATACTGGTCCTCTGGGCTACTTTCTAAGCTTCATCTTGGTGGCCGAGAAGTTCTCCGGTTTGGAGGAAGCGGATGATGTGCCTTTCCCAAATTGGTGCCTGGGGCTCGGCAACGAGGACTAGCGGCACCTCCTCTGCTGCGGGAGCACCAGCCTCGTTCGCGGGGTCCATTGGCCCGGCTGGAGGGGGTGGTCCGGAAGGCTGTGAGGAGTTGTTTCCGGTAGGGTCTCTGCCGAGAGCGAACGGCTTGACCGGGAGAGGCTTACTCGAGTCCAACTTTCTCCTTTTCCGGGCCATTGTGGCTGGTGATATGGAGGGTTGAGAGAGACGGAGAACAAAATTCCTAGTTCCGCATGAAGCTTCTGCGCAACACACTTTGACACGTGATCAGCTATGCTGTTTTCCGCACGGGGTATGTGCTCTGTTTGCAACCCGTCAAAGTGCTCCTCGAATCTCCTCACTTCCTTGACGTATGCTTCCATCAATGGGCTTTGATAATCCTTGTTGACTTGTCTCACCACAAGCTGTGAATCTCCTCGTATGATCAGCTTCTTGATTCCCAATTCTATTGCAATCCTGAGCCCGGCAAGGAGCCTTCATACTCAGCTGTATTGTTGGTGGCTTCTTCCTGGGCAAAGTGCATTTGGACAACGTACTTCAAGTGCTCACCGGAGGGGGCAAATAGAAGCACGCCAGCCCCTGCACCCTGTAGGGAAAAAGCACCATCAAAATACATAATCCATTCTTGGGGTGATTCCTTGCCAGGGATAGCAGTCTCTGTCACTTCCTCATTAGGGGTTAGCGTCCATTATGCAATAAACTCTACCAGCACCCTGCTCTGAATGGTTAATGTGCTCTCAAACTTCAAACCAAAGCTGGTTAACTCCAAAGCCCACTCCACTATTCTGCCGGTAGCCTCATGGTTTCGGAGTATCCTTTACAATGGGAAACGAGTAACACTACTGGAATCAGCTAATTTGCCATCAGCCAGCTCTTTGCCGTCTGCTAGCTGACGGCAAAGAAGCTCTTTGCCATCAGCTACACGTAAGCGGACGGCAAAGAAAAGGCTGACGGCAAAGAAGCTCTTTGCCATCAGCCACCTCTTTGCCGTCCGCTGGCAGACGGCAAAGAGTGTGGTGGCCCCCACCCCCCGCTCGTTTGAAAAAATCTTAACGGCCCACCTCTTTGCCGTCCGCTAGCAGATGGCAAAGAGGCAAAAAGGCGGACGGCAAAGGCTGGCTGACGGCAAAGAGGGCACTTGCCTAACGGCAGGTACCCCCCGCCCGTTACTCACTTCGTCCTCAGCGCGCCCTTCTCCTCCGACCCCGCCGCCGCCGCCGCCGCCCGCCGCCCCGTCGCCCCCGCCGCCCGCCGCCCCGTCGCCCCCGCCGCCCCGTCGCCCCGCCGCCCCACCGCCCCGTCGCCCCCCCGCCCCGGCCCCCGCGCCGCCCCGCGCCCCACCGCCGCCCCGGCTCCCCGCCGCCCCGCGCCCCCCGCCGCCTCCTCCACCGCCCCGCCCGGCCCCCCGCCGCCCGGGCCCCCGCCGCCCCGCCTCCTCCACCGCCCCGCCCCGGCCCCCCGCCGCCCGGGCCCCCGCCGCCCCGCCTCCTCCACCGCCCCGCCCCGGCCCCCCGTCGCCGGCCCCTCCCCGACCCGTCGCCGCCCCCCACAGTGAGCCCCTCCATCCCATTTTTTCTGTTTTTTTGTTTATTTTTTCTGTTTAGATAAGGTTTTTTAGTTTAAGTTTTTTCAGTTTAGAATTAATTAGTGTAGGTTATTTAGTTTAATTAGTTTAGGTTTAATTAGTTTAAATAGTTTAGTTTTAATTAGTTTAGGTTTTTAGTTTAGGTTTAGGTTAAGTAGAAGGGGGAAGAAGAAGAAGAAGAAGAAGAAGAAGAGGAGGAGGAGGAGGAGGAGGAGGAGGAGTAGAAGAAGAAGAAGAAGTAGAAGAAGAAGAAGAAGAAGAAGAAGAAGAAGAAGAAGAAGAAGAAGAAGAAGAAGAAGAAGAAGAAGAAGAAGAAGAAGAAGAAGAAGAAGAAGAAGAAGAAGAAGAAGAAGAAGAAGAAGAAGAAGAAGAAGAAGAAGAAGAGGAGGAGGAGGAGGAGGAGGAGGATGAGGAGAAAGAAGAAGAAGAAGAAGAAGAAGAAGAGGAGGAGGAGGAGGAGGAGGAGAAAGAAGAAGAAGAAGAAGAAGAAGAAGAAGACGAAGAGGAGGAGGAGGAGGAGGAGGAGGAGGAGGAGGAGAAAGAAGAAGAAGAAGAAGAAGAAGAAGAAGACGGGGGATGAGAAGAAGTACAAGAATGAGAAGAAGTAGAAGTAGTAGAAGAATGAGAAGACCCCCTGACCCCCTGACCCCCCAACCCCGACACCACACCCCGACACCACACCCCGACACCACATCCCGACACCACACCCCGACCCTGAGCCTGACCCGACACCCCGACACCGACACGACACCCCGACCCCGAGACCCCGACCCCGACACGACACCCCGACCCCCGACACCTCCCGAAAAGGTGTTCTTTGGCCTTCCAGAAGCCGACGGGGTCATATATTTGTGAATTATTAGTTAGGTCATATATCTTTCGATTTAGTTATGAAAAACATCATATATAATTGTGTTGATCGGGTAGTTTTAAATGTGCAGTTGTTTCATCGCTGCGAGGTTTGGTGTTCGACGACCTCGCCGTGCGTTTGACGAGCTCTGCCCTTCGTTCGTGGGTGAGCACAAATGACATGTCCTCCACCCCCATTAATTATTTGATCTATTCCGATGAAACTTGATAGCTAGATATATATGTGTCTTGAATCACCAGTATGCGTAACCAATATGTGTCTCCCGTTCGAAAGCGTCATAGTTATAAATATGCATGCATTTGCATATTTATAACCTTGATTCTTTCAAATTGTCCAACGCTATCCATGGACAGCCCGAGTATGTTTAGATTGGGTTCGTTTTCCCATATGCTTTGCTCCGGATCCGACGCATAAATTTCGTCAGTGCCTCCCCTGTTGTTCTCCGGGTACACATCCTCTCTATTTATTGCAGAGACGTGTATGAGGAGAACAGCGGGGAGGTGCTGCCGAAATTTTGCGTAGGATCCGGGGCATAGCATGGGAAAATGAACCCAATCTAAACATACTCGGGTGGGATTAGGACCTATCATTACCTATTAGAGTGTAGGTTGCATGGACGTAATAAAATTGACAAAGTAGATCAACTGATGAATACATACATGGTGAATTATATATATATATATATATATATATATATATATTTGTTGTGTGTCTAGTAGCTCTGAAAGTCAAGATGAGTGATCGTGCGTGGATGTACACCGGTCACACTGGTCAGAACAAATGGAGCACTGAATGGTTCACAAAAACCAAGGGGTTTGTGCGAGCCGCATTTGCAAATGGCCAGAGGAAAACCTGGTGCCCCTGTTTACGGTGCGGCAATTGGGAAAAGAGGACAGAGGCTGAAATGGGCAAACACCTGCAGAAGAGTGGTTTTACGCCCGATTATACGGTGTGGACATTTCATGGTGAGTCTGCCCAACGTGACCGAGCTGAGGTGGATCGTCGTCGCACCGACGAGCATGGTACCGGGATGGAAAACATGGTGCAAGACTTTGATGATGCTCGGGATTCGGATGAGGAGATGGAGGAATCTGCAAAGGCCTTCAATGAAATGTTGGAGTCTTCAAAACGTCCGCTCCATGAGCACACTGAGCTTTGTCAGTTGGATGCCATCTCACAAGTAATGGCTCTGAAGGCTCAGTTCAACTTGGGCAGAGAATGCTACGATGCAATGATGACAGTATTTGGACGCTTTCTACCCAAAGGCCATGTAATGCCTGCAAACCTGTACTAGTCGGACAAAATCCTCCGTGCACTGAAGATGCCCTATGATAAGATACATGCCTGTGAGAAAGGATGTGTCTTGTTTAGGCTTGACTATGCGGACTTGAACTATTGTCCCATTTGCAAGTCTTCCAGGTATGTTGTGGTAGACAACGGTATGGGTGAGAAGACACAGACCAAAATCCCCGTTAGTGTTCTTCGGTATATGCCAATCGTACCAAGACTTCAACGTCTTTTCATGGTCGAAGAGACGGCCAGACAGATGACATGGCACAAAACGGGCAAAAGAACCGAACTAGATGCAGATGGGAATCTGATGATTGTACACACATCGGATGGTGTTGCGTGGAAAAAGTTTGATGAATTACATGGTGACAAAGCGGCAGATCCGAGGCATCCTCGAGTCGGCATCAGCATGGATGGGTTCAGTGTGTTTGGTATGACGGCAGCCCAATACAGTTGTTGGCCCGTATTTGTCTTTCCACTCAATCTCCCCCCCGGACAGATTATGCAAAGAAAGAACATTTTCCTGACGTTGATAATTCCAGGGCCCAACTATCCGGGGAAAAATATGAATGTGTACATGCAACCGCTTAAGGACGAATTGCAAGAAGCCTAGGATAATGGGTTCAAGACATACGATGCCTATAGCAAACGGAACTTCATAATGCGTGTCTGGTACATGTACTCGACGCATGACTTGCCGGCATATGCGCTATTCGTTGGCTGGTGTGTGCATGGAAGGTTCCCGTGCCCCACATGCAAGGGAGCTCTTGAGTTTCGTTGGCTTGAGGCCGGTCGCAAGTTTTCTTGCTTCGACATGCATAGACAGTTCCTGAATCCTCGCCATAAGTTCAGGAAAGACAAGAAGAACTTCATCAGAGGTAGAGTTGTCAAAAACTCTGCACCACATGCATTGACAGGCCAACAGACCCTGGATTAGTTAAACGCTCTCGAGCCAGATCCAGAGCGTCCAGGGTACTTCAAGGGGTATAATTCTAAGCACGCCTGGACTCACAAAACATGCTTATGGGATCTGCCTTACTTCAAAGACCTACTTTGCCCACACAACATCGACGTGATGCACACTGAGAAGAATATCGCCGAGGCACTTTTTGGTACATTGTTCGGCATAGATGGGAAGTCAAAGGATAATACTAAGGCTAGAGTCGATCTGGAGGCGCTATGTGATAGGCCGTTACAAAACATGAAAGAACCGAAAGGAAAGCAGAACTGGACGAAGCCAAAGGCATGGTTCAATCTTGGAAGGCCAGCTATGAAGGAAATTATCTTGTGGGTGAAAATGCAGTTGATGTTCCCCGATGGGTATGCAGCGAATCTACAGAGGGGAGCCAGTCTTGATAAATTGAAGATATTTGGTCTCAAGAGTCATGATTGGCACATATGGATTGAGCGGGTAATGCCGGTGATGTTGCGTGGCTTCATCCCTGAGGATGAATGGCTAGTACTGGCAGAACTCAGCTATTTCTTCCGTGTTCTTTGTGCGAAAGAACTATCGCCTGGCGTGATAGAAGAAATGGAAGAGTTGGCGCCGGAGTTGATCTGCAAGTTAGAGAAGATCTTTCCACCGGGCTTCTTTAATCCAATGCAACATTTGATTTTGCATCTCCCGACCGAGGCAAGATTGGGGGGGCCCGTGCAAAATCGTTGGTGCTACCCAACTGAGAGGATGCAGAAGACGCTTCGACAAAAATGTAAAAATAAACGTAGAATTGAAGCATCGATGGCTGAGGCATTCATCACTGAGGAGGCGGCAAACTTCGTGACAGCACACTACGAAGCCAAAAATCGTCATTTGCATAATCCGAAGCCTCGGTACAATGCTGACGACCCTAAAAAGGGTGGATCCAACCTCAGCCTATTCAAGGGGAATCTCGCACCAGCCAGTGTTTCAAATCCAGTATCTTTGGATAACGAACAATGGCGGACCATTTCGTTGTATATCTTTGAACTGCTCTTATTCCTGGATATTTCATACAGTCGATACGTCGCCTTATTCTCGTATGGAGCGGTGATCCAAAAGGATTCTGTCCAAGAGTATGAGCTTCTCGCAAAGCAAGGAGGCGGCTATCCCGGTTTCATCTCTTGGTTCAAACAAACGGTAATTTCTATTAGACTTGTAGGCTAATTTGTAGGCGGCTATCCCGGTTTCATTCGCTAATTTGTGCGTAATGCAACAATCCTTTCATATTAAACTTGTAGGCTAATTCAGAGTCTATGGACGCCGAATTGAGACAAGTGGCTAATGGTTTTGACTATAAGGTCCGTTCATTTGACAAATACGACATCAACGGGTATCGCTTTCGTACCTATGGCAAAGAGCTATCTATGGCCGACCGAAAGTCTACAAATTGTTGTGTATCTGCTATCGGCGAAGGAGGTACCGAGTATTATGGGAGAGTTGAAGCAATTTATGAACTTCTATTCTATGGTGAAAACCCACCGAATGTCGTAGTCTTCAAATGTTATTGGTTTCAGCCGAAGGAGACTAGAAGGACTCATGAACATATAGGGCTAGTTGAAATCAACCAAAGCACCCATTTAGATGTTCCTGATGTCTATATTACGGCTCAACAGGCGACCCAAGTATTCTATCTACCGTGGGCCTGCCAAACTAATCCAAATCTGAAAGGTTGGGATGTCGTTTATGAAGTGCCGCCACGTGCTAGACTATCTCCCCCAAAGGAAGAGGATTATGAACCTCACATTAACCCAGACACATATGAAGGAGAATTCTTCCAAGAGACACGTCTTTCCAAAAAGCGTTTCAAGAACCGCTATACTTCACCCCAAAACATTGAAGTAGACAGCGACAGTGAATCCGACATCACCCCAGAGGAGGAACAAGAAGAGGTTACTGCTGTGGATGACCTGTCATTGCTTCACCGATTACGTCAAGGTGGCCTTGCACATGTTGATGCCACTGAACCCTATGAGCCCGTCATTGATTATAGTGATGATGATGATTATGCATTTATTGATGATACTGATCGAGATTATTAGTAGTGTCAGGTATTAAATTTTTTAATGTTGTACTTGATGATGATACACTTAAGTGATACACATATTATTATTCATGTCGGTCTTTTTTTTATTTTGTACTAATTTCGTTTACTGTTTGTCATGGCAGGTGTTGAAAGATGGTGGGCGCTGGTCGGGAGCGCGGCAAGGCCCCTTCTTCGTCGGCGCGTGGTCTGAGGTCTTCGATTCCAGACGTACCTCTCCGCCGAGCGTTGCTGGACAGTATGTCCACACCGCCGGGCCCTTCTTCGTCGACCGCGGTGCCCAGCAGGGGACGAGGTAGGAAGAGAGGAGGTGGGGCACGTGGTCGCGGGAGAGGAGGTAGGGTGACTGCTAGGGCACCTTCCTCGCCGCCACCCCCAGCTGTTTCACCCGAGCACGTGACTGCTAGGGTGGACTCGTCCGAGGAGGAGGCTACACGGACTCCGGTCCACGAGCCTCCGGTCCACGTGTCTTGGGCCCACGAGCCTCGGGTCGACTGGCCTTTGGCCCACGAGAGTTCGGCCCATGAGACCCCGGAGGAGCACACGTCCGGATGGGGTACCTGGCCGGATCAGCCCGAGGAGCCGAGTGGCCATGCTGGTGATGGCGGGGAGCCGACTGATCTTGAGGAGGAGGGTGGCACCGTGTACCAGCGTGGTGCTACACGGCTCCCGTCCGTGCCGGCGACCCGCGAGCAGAGGTGGTTGATCTTCCCTGATGGGGAGAGGTACGTAAGTGCATTTAATATTTTTGTACCTTCTGCATTCACGTTTCTTCAAATAACTAATGCGTTGGCCTTGTCATGCTGCAGGGGTTGGGACCACCATCATAGTGTCCGCCGGCCCAACTCCGTCCTTGGAGTTCTTTGCCAGCAAAACTTCCCGGGGTTTGTCACGTTGCCTGGTGAAGGTCGGCTTCCAGAGCTTGGGTTGAGCTGGGAGCACTACGTGGCTGCCCCGGCCCCGCCGGATGTCATTATCGACGGTGTCTTGTGCGACACGAGGGCAGACATGGTGATCAGGACGTTCTGGGTAATTTCTCCTTTACACATTTCAAAATCTTCAACTAGCTAGTTATTAATTGTACTAATCAATATTGTCTCATTTGATTGCAGACATTCTACAGGTGTGAGGAGGGATACGAGGAGGACAGCGCAAATGTTATCCAGAACGTCTGCAAGCGCCTACTCCAGAACTTACGGCACGAGGCTCGGGTGCAGGCTGTTCGAGACTACTACGCCTTGCGTGGTATCAAGAAGACCAAGCAGGCGTGCTGCGATAAGTTCCTGAGTAAGGAGCAGTACATGAAGGTAATTCTTAAGGCCTTCTACTTAAGTTCCTTCATTTAGTAATTCTTAGCCGTAGCGCTCAAGTTTCTATTTGCTAACTTAGGCGCCTCCGAGATGGTGTGCGGATCGGATGGATTGTTGGGAGGTGTTGGTCGATGAGTGGTGCTCACAAGAATGGCTAGCCCTCCACAACCAGGCCAAGGACAAACATGCCCAAATGGAAGGTGTGCCACACCATCAAGGCAGCTCCAACTTATATCAGTTCGGGCGCAACTGGGTATGTGGTTTGCTTCATGATTCATGCAATTCATTCATCATGCTAACTTGAGCCCTTTAATTACTAATTTTCATTGTTTCTCTCTTTCAGGCACGCTACAATAAGGCGGATAAGGTGCCAGAGGTGTACGACCTGTATGCCATGGCCCACACTGGCTCTTTCAAGAAAGTCAAGGCTTTCTCTCAGTCTGACCTCGATGATGCAAACAACTTCACCAACATCTCCTCCCACAACAAGCTCGTGAGATATAGAGATGAGGGGAAGGCGAGGAAAGGGGAGGACTTTAACCCGAGCCAGGGTCCCATTGATCCAGAGCTGGTGATGATATCTGGTGGCGGGAGGTCCCATGGCTCCATAGCCATTGGAGATGGACTTATCCGTTGTCCTAGCACTCTCCCGGAGATCAAGGCGCGCCAGTCGAGCTCCTCTCCTGAGATAAGGCCTCGTGAACGGCCAGTGCAACTCGCCATCAAGGTTAGTGATACGTACTCAGTTATCTTTCTCCATTACATTGTGTGCGCTTCCATCAATGATTACAAATGGTCATGTGAGTGGTGTTGCAGGCTGCTATACAGACTGAGAGAGATAGAACGGAGAAACTTCTGGCGGAGGCGGTGGAGAGGCAGCGGGAGATGGAGGAGAGGACGAGAAAGATGATGGAGGAGGAGAGGGCACGGAATGACATGCAGGCAAGGGCCATGTACGAGCTCCTTGTGGTAAGTTTCTTCTGCAGATTACTTGCTAGTCTTAACATTTGAGTCTCATTACTAACTAGTATGACTCTGTTCTGAAAACCAAATGTGCAGTCTGTGTGCGAGAAGTCCGGTCAGCCCGCTCCGCCGATGCCAGTGATTGCTCCTGGGAGCACGGTGAGTTTAGTTTGAATGGACATTACTTGGTAGTCTTAACATTTGAGTGTCGTAATGCTAACGAGACATTGGAAATGATCTTTGGTGCAGCTTAACTCCAGAAACGCATCGCACGATCCTTCTCCAGGTAGCGGCACTAGCCACCCCGCTCCTACACCTCCCTGATCACGGTAAGTTTCTCTAGTGTTTTGCTTAACAAATGCATAAAGACCTAGACTTAGCTTTATTTCCTCCTATATGCTTACCATAATGACCTAGAGTTAGCTTATTTTCCTCCAAAATGACCCATTTTACCTAGGTTAGCTTATAAATGATGCAGTTCATCCAAGTTAGCTCAAAAATGACCCCTTTTACCTAGATTAGCTCCTAAATGATCCATTTTACCTACGTTAGCTTTAAAATGGCCCATTTCACCTACGTTAACTCCAAAATGACCCATCTTACCTAGGTTATCTCATAAACGATCCATTTCAACTAATTTAGCTCATAAACGATCCATTTGACCTAAGTGAGCTAAAAAACGATCCATTTCACCTAAATTAGCTCTTAAATGATCCATTTCACCTAAGTTAGCTGAAAAAGATCCATTTCAACTAAATTAGCTAAAAAATGATCCATTTCAACAAAGTTAGCTCAAAACCGATCCATTTCAACAAAGTTAGCTCAAAAACGATCCATTTGACCTAAGTGAGCTAAAAAACGATCCATTTCACCTTAGTTACCTCAAAAACGATCCATTTCACCTTAGTTACCTCAAAAACGATCCATTTCTAACTTTCTTATTTTGCCATTTTGCAGATTTCATTATGTGCTGGATGGAGTGCTTGTTCTACTCTTCTTCTTCTTGTCTTCTCATTCTTGTCTTCTCATTCTAGTCACCTTAGCTATGGAGTGCTTCTTTATGTATGGATGGAACTTCTTTATGTATGAAATGATGGATGGAACTTGTTTATGTATGAAATGATGGATGGAACTTGTTTATGTATGAAATGATGTATGAACTTGTTTATGTGATGAATGCCTGTGAAATATATCTATATGTCATATATATTTTCTGTGCAAATTGTGGGATTTAACAAAAAACAGACAATATGCAGTCTCTTTGCCGTCTGCCACCGACGGCAAAGAGCTCTTTGTCGTCTGCCGCAGACGGCAAAGAAGCCACGTGGCAGCCAACTGTGCTTCCTGGGAGATGACCCATTTGGTCAGTTTGCCTACAGTGGCAGACGGCAAAGACTTTGCCGTCCATGGCAGACGGCAAAGAACCTGCACTTTGCCATCTGTGGCAGACGGCAAAGAACCTGCCATCTAGTGACGTGTAGATGACATCATACGGCAGACGGCAAAGACCAGAGAAATTTTGCCGTCCGCGGCGGACGGCAAAGGTCTGCCGTTAGCCACTTAACGGACTGACAGCGCAATTATTGCCGTCCACCCTCTTTGCCGTCCGCCGCAGACGGCAAAGGCTCTTTGCCGTCCGCCGCCAGGAAGCAGACGGCAAAGCAACTGTTTACCGTAGCCTTCTTTGCTGGAGCCTTTTGCCGTCCGCGGCTGACGGCAAAGGTCTTTGCCGTCCGCCTTTCGAGCCTTTGCCGTCCGCCATGGCAGACGGCAAAGTAGCTGTTTCCTGTAGTGTAACAACCGTGATCTCATGGGCTTGGAAGTAGTGGCGCAGTTTCCTTGAGGCCATAATGAGACCAGAGATCAACTTTTGCACGCCAGAGTACCTTGATCTAGCCCCCTGTAACAAGGAGCTAACGTAGTACACTAGGCGCTGCACCACTTTCTTCCTTGTCGCGCCCTTGGGGTTGCTCTCGTTACCGTGCTCACTGTTGTTCTGATCCTTTTCTGACTCTGCCGTTATCTGTCCACTTTCTGCCTCATCCAGTTCTCACTGTGCTACCAAGGCCGCATTGACCACTTGGTTGGTTGCCGCCAAGTATAGCAACAATGGCTCTTCGGGTTTGGGTGCAACCAAGGTAGGTACAGACGACTGGTAGGCCTTCAACTCCTGCAGAGCTGCATCTGCTTCTGGGGTCCACTTCATAGGCCCTGCCTTCTTCAAAATTTTGAAAAAGGCAGGGCACGCTCGGCGGACTCGGAAATGAAACTACTTAGCGCGGCAACGCATCCCGTCAAGCGCCTCACATCCTTAACTGTCCTTGGTGCTTGGGTTTGCTCGATGGCTTTGATCTTGTCGGGGTTAACTCCTTGAAACATGTCGGTAACCTCTAGCTCTTCTTCTGCTATCTGAAGCTTGCTGATGATTGCCGGGGAAATCAGATTCAACCCGGCCCCGCCATCCACTAACATCTTTGTGACCTTGAGGTTACGAATTGTCGGGGAGACCAACAACGGCAAGCATCCTACCGCGGTGGTGCAGCCAGGGTGATCCTCCTCATCAAAGATGATTGGCGTGCAGGACCATTTGAGCGGTTTCCGGGCCTCGGGCGCTGGCGCCACATCATTGATCTCTCGTGCTCATCGCTTGAGCTGGCGGTGGGAGGCTTGCAAAGATGCACCCCCATCAACGCATAGGGCGTTAGTGGCCTTCTAAACTTCCTGCTCACTGGTTTCCTCTTCATTCCCTTCATCACTCCCATCATCACAGACTTCCTTCTCTTGACCCCTGGCGGGTTTTCCTTGGTTCTGAAAGGGCTTGCCGGGGCGATTTGCTTCTCTGCCTCGGCCCTTTCCGCCAGCGGCATTCTGACCTTTTTCCTTGTCACGCTTATCATATTATGTTCTCTGTTTCTTGACAAGCTGTTCAACTTGGTAACATTCCTGAAGATCATGGCCCTTGGTCCGGTGGATCTTACAGTACGGGCCATCACCTTTCCCAGCTTTCTTGGTGGCAGCAGCTTCCCAGCAGGCTTTGCAAGCGGCAACTTCCTTGCTGGGGGCCTCAGCCTTGGCCTTCTTGCCAGTACTAGGTGTGCCCGAACCTTCTGCAGTCATCACTGCTTTATCTCTTGGCCTCGTATTGAGCTTCTTGCCCTTTCTCTGACTGGTTGATTCATCTTCATCCTCTAAATCAACATTGATGCAATCCTCCTCTCCGGGCAACTTCCTTCCTTCCTCCATCCGAGCACACTTATACACCAGTGTGTATAGTTTCTTCACAGTCTTGGGCAACCGCACATTCATCTTAGAATGAATGCGACGGTTGCGCGCATTGGACTAGAAGGCTGCTATAACGGTTGCCAGATGGATATTTGGATATTCCTATGAACTTTACTGAATCTCTGTAAAGACTTACGGAGAGTTTCTTCTTCCTTCGACTGGAGAAGTTGCAGGTCGTTGGGCCTGCCGGGTTCTTGGTTGCCACCGGTGAAGGCACCGATGAACTCGTGGCACAGGTCCGCCCAAGACAAATTGGAGGGCAGGTGCATCGGCCAAGACCTCATGTTGGACTTGAGGGCCAATGTGAAGTAGTTGGCGAACACCCTCTCATCTCTTCCCCCGGTAGCTTGAACAACGATGGTGTAGATGCTCAGGAACTCTGTCGGGTTCAACCTCCCATTGTACTTCTCAGGTATCTCTGGCTTGGACATGCGAACGGACGGCCAACGGACTTGCCGCAGCTCTCGTGTAAAGGCGGGGCAGCCGACCTCGAAAGGTAGGCTCCCACCAACACCGAGCGCAGGCCCGTCGTCAATGAGGCCGCCGCACCCGTCGGTCTGGCTGAGGTCGTCGTGGCGCCGATCTATGACGACGCGTGCGTCTCCCCGCCGCCTATCCTCCGGGGCACAACGTTGGCATGGGCGTGCTCGAGGGTCAGAAGAGGCCATCGAGACGTCATCAGGGTCTTGATTCAGTTGCGCCCGCGTCGGCTGCGGTGGTGGGGACTGCATCGTTGGACGGCCCCCTCTATTCGGCCAGCAGTACAGGAGGTTGCTGTCGCTTGAGGGGGTCATGGCGGGCCAGCTCGTCGTGAGCCCCCAGCTTCAGCGAAACCGAGCAGGCTCTGGATGGTGGCACGCCATTCGTCCATCTGCTCGGCCGCGGGTGGAAACCTCATTAGCAACTGAGTTCGCGCCATAGCCTCCCTGGCTGTGCTTGGCATAGATGTCGATGACATCGACCGCACCATCGCCCGGCTCCTGATGGTGCCAGCAATGGCGACGGCGGTGGTACCGCGCCCACGTAGTTGTGGGACGACCACCTGGGTAGCGGGGTCGCGCGGCGGTGGTGCTCGAGGGTCAACAGCTCCATCGGGCGCAGTGGTCTAGCCAGCTCGTCTGGGAGGAGGCACATGGGTCGCGGTCGCTCCCGCGGTGGGGGCGGTCGGAGGGCGATGGCTCACCCCGGACCGAGCACCGTTGTTGCGGCTGTGCCCGTTAGCGGGAGGAGAGGGTGCAGACGGAGTGACCTCCTCGCCCGCACCTTGTGGAGCGTGACCGCCGAGGTGTTGCTGATGTTGTTCTCCTCCGACATCTCCAGCCCCCGTGTCGGCCGCAGGGGGAGTGGCGATGGCGCCACCTGCTCCAACCTCGCTCGCCCCCGCATCCTCCGACACACCAGAGGCTGCGGGTGGCGGAGCCTTCAAGGTGGACGGAAGGGCCGAAAGGCCGGACTTCTTCTTGGGCGCCATGGTCGATGGCAACGTCGAAGACGAAAATGGTGATGAAGATGACGCACCACGCACGCTATAAGGTTCGCGCAAGCGAGCCCCCTACCCGGCGCGCCAAAGATGTCGCGGGATATCCACGGCCACCTATGGGACCAGGAGGCCCCTTGCCGGTTTGGCAGGGGGACGTCGTGTTGCACAAAGAGTAGAACAGCATGAGGCGTAAAACCCTACTCCTGCTTTGGTGGATTAATGGTGGAATAAGGATGGTGCAACACATTACACTTGCCCGGCAGGGGTCGCCGTGGGGAAGCAGCGACTACGCGCGTATGAGGGTGTGGGTTTGTCAACTTTCCAACCCCTCCTAAGAGTGCCATGGGCCTCCTTTTATAGATTAAGGGGTCACCATAATGGCAAAGTGGTCATTACCTATTGATATGATAGCAAACAGTGCTATCATACCTAACTTTGCGGGCTGACAGGGCGCATTAAATGCACCGCTTAGTGTCACATCACTGGTTGCCCGACAAGGATTGCCGGGCTATCTTGCCAGCTCCGTGCCTGTTCTCTTGACACGTTGCAGGACGGGTGTCACCTGTGGGTTTCTTCTGTAGGAAATGGCTGCCACTTAATCACCTTGCGGCTTGACACCGCACTGATTGACGACGTGGGTCGTGCTTGATTGGTTGGTGGGGTGGTTTTGCCTCCGCGAGCCCCTGCAGGCTCTGCCAGGGTGTCTTGGTAGCCTGCTTCTGGCGGTAGCCTCGCCCCTTGCCGGGCTCGCCTGCCCGGCAAGGGAGGCCCTTCTCTTGCCGATATGTTGCTCCTCTGGCTTGATCTTGGTCCCTGTGAACTGCATGTTGGTTCTTCAAATCTCTTGGTCCTTCAAACTCTGACTTCATCTGGTGCTTCAATCTTGTTCTTGTGTTTGTGCACAGTATGGGCAATGGACCCAAAGTCTGTTGCACCGACAGAAATTGAAATCTAATGTTTCCTTCTTTCATATCAATAATTGCACCAACCGTTCTAAGGAAAGGTCCACCAAGAATAATGGGACATGTAGGATTGCAATCTATATCAAGAACGATGAAATCTACAGGCACATAATTCCTACTTGCAACAATAAGAACATCATTAATCCTTCCCATGGGTTTCTTAATAGTGGAATCCGAAAGTTGCAAATTTAAAGAACAATCTTCAAATTCACGGAAACCTAACACATCACATAAAGTTTTTTGAATTGTGGAAACACTAGCACCCAAATCACAAAGCATGGCACTCATAATCTTTAATCTTAATCTTAATAGTAGGTCCCACTCATAATAAAGTTTTCTAGGGATAGAAACTTCCAACTCAAGCTTTTCTTCAAAAGATTGCATCATAGCATCAACGATATGTTTAGTAAAAGCTTTGTTTTGATTATTAGCATGAGGGGAATTCAACATGGATTGCAACAAGGAAATACAATCTTTTTAAGAAAAAATATCATAATTAAATTCCTCGAAATCCAAAAGAGTGGGTTCATTGCTACTTAAAAGTTTTGACCTCTCCAATCCCACTTTTATCAAATTTTGCATCAAGATCTAAAAGCTCTGAATGATTGGGACGCCTTTTAACTAAAGTTTACTCGTCTCTAGTCCCATCTTTATAAAGATTTATATTGGAAAACAAAGATTCAATAGGAGTCACATCAATCACTTTAAGATCTTCATCATTATTCAAAGATTCTGGTTTAGCAGCCATCTTATTTACCAAGGTAGCTTGCTTATCGGAAATTTGGCCTATTAAATTTTCAAGGTGAGCAAACTAAGATTTCAAACCATAAAATTCCTTAGACATATCATCAAGCTCTTTATTCATGTATTCCATACAACTTTTCTACTCCTTGAGCTTGTTTCTAAAGAAATTGTTATGCTCAAATTGCAAAGACATGAAGCTTCTAACAATATTTTCAAATTCGTCCATCCTCCTAAGGTGAGGGTCAATGTTTTTTGGTGGGGCCATTGCGACAAAGTAAGCAATCCAACACACGAGCACACAAAAAGCAAGCGAAGAAGATGAACGGAAGAGGGGCGAAGAAAAGGCAAATCTTTTCGAAAATCGTTTTAGAAGTGGGGGAGAGGAAAATGAGAGGCGAATGGCAAATAATGTAATGCGAGAGATGAGAGTTTATGATGGGTACTTGGTATGTCTTGACTTGGCATAGATATCTGTAACACCCCGGATGTAACTTTCCTTATTTGTAACTCCAACTCTTGCCATTTTCGGCTATGTGTTATGATATTCCCTTCCTGGTCGGGTTTTGTCTCTTGTTTTGCATTTTGTTCATGTCATGCATCTCATATCATCTCATCATGTGCATCTCATTTGCATACGTGTTCGTCTCATGCATCCGAGCATTTTCCCCGTTGTCCGTTTTGCAATCCGACATTCCCACATGCACCGGCGCGCCCCTCTTATCTCTTTTCGTGAGCGGGTGTTAAACATTCTCGGAATGAACCGAGGTTTGTCAAGTGGCCTTGGTACACCACCGGTAGACCACCTGTCAAGTTTCGTTCCATTTGGAGGTCGTCTGATGCTCCAACGGTTAACCGGGTAACCACAAAGGCTTTTTGTGTGTTGCAGAAAAAACCCCTCCAAACAGCCCAACAACCCATCTAAGTCCCCTCCATGCTCTCGGTCATTCGATCACGATCGTGTGGGCGAAAACCGCACTCCATTTGGAGTCTCCTAGCTCCCTCTACCTATAAATATGCCCTCCCCCCCCGAAATCCCGGGTCCAAACCCTAGCCTCTTCCTCCTCCGCGCGCCCGACAAAACCTCCTCCACCGCCGGACACGTCCGCCGCCACCCCCGCCCAATCCGCTGCCGCCACGTGTCCCGCTCCTGCCGCCTCCGCCGCCGCGGCCCGGAGAGCCTGGATCGGGCCCTCCCGGCCCATCTCCCCGCGCGCGCCTCCGCATCCTCCCGCGCGGCTCCCGCCGCCGCCCGCCGCGGCTCCCCGCCGCCGCCGCCGTTCCGCTCGCCGCCGGTCGTATCCGCCTCCTCCCGCGGTTTCCCCGCCGTCCGAGCGCCCGTCTCCGCGCCCGTCCCCGACCACCGCCGTCGTCTTGGTCCCCTCCGTCCTCCTCCTTCCCCTCTCCGGCAAGATCTCCGGCGAGCCGCCCACCTTGGCTTCCGTGCCAGATCTGGATCGGGAGAAGGTTGACCCGAAAAATCTTCGAAGTCCCGAGTTTTTCACATTATGTTGCATTATTCATCATGCCATAACTCCGTGCATACTGCTCCGTTTTGTGTGCATGACATATCGTAATTTTCGTCATGAGATGCTCTTCATTTTGTTCCAGTGTTCTATGCTTGTTTGAGGCCATATTGATGCCCAAATCTCTTGTGAAAGAGTGCTATATGATGTTTACTGTTGTTACTTATCAGAACTTGAGGTTTTGTTATTTTTGTTGCATTTGATGTGTTCATCTTATGGGCATGAGCTCTACAGGTGTTTTGATCTATGCCATGCCATCTTTACATAGGTGTATGCCATGTAGTTTTGGGATCTATGTGTTGACTATCACAAGCATGCAAACTAGGCTTCGTGATGTTTCTGTTTTCAGGGACTTAGGATTTTGCCGTCTTTTACCTGCTGTTATTTTGTTGCCATGTATCCATGTGTCTACAGTGAGATCCATGCTTCTTTTGAGTATGTTAAGTAAGGATGTTTTGTAGATATAGTTGGGCTCTATCCATTCATGCCCCTGTTTGCAATTATGGAGTGTCCTAGTATGTCCTAATATTGCTCTACTTTTGCTATAAAATATTCCTGGCAGATTGTTAACATGATATGCAATTTTGCCAAGGTGTTGTAGTTGATCCATACATGCTATGAACTTGCTCTTACCATTGTTAGCTTTATAAACAT
Source organism: Triticum aestivum (assembly GCF_018294505.1). Taxonomy (NCBI): domain Eukaryota; kingdom Viridiplantae; phylum Streptophyta; class Magnoliopsida; order Poales; family Poaceae; genus Triticum; species Triticum aestivum. Next base: position 139,053,774 of record NC_057802.1, read on the forward strand.
GCCATATATCTGTAGGTATGCTTGCTTTGTCATGCATTTCTTTGTGATGAGTGAATCAAGCTCACAAAGTTGCCTTCATAATTCTGTTAATGCCATGCTCTGTTTTCTGCCAAGTCTGAAACCTGTTAACGAAACTTTCTATGTTTACATGGGTGCCATCATATCTTCTGATCCTTTTTGACTCATGGTCAGTAAGGGACTTTTGTTCTATGCATTTATAAGATTCACGCCATGCCTTGTTTTGCTATGTTAAGTTCATGTACAATGTTGATTGCTTGCTCTGAACATTGCTACCTGATGCTCTTTCAGCCATGTCCAGTATTTTCTCTAAGTCTGTTAAGATGATATCTTTTGCACTTTTGCCATGCTCATTTGAACCTGTTATGGTGTGATCTAGCCATAGCTCAGTGTTCATCTTTTGTCAGGCATCTCCTGTAGTTTACTGCCATATGCTTTGTTGCTATGTTGGGGTACTGCAGCATTGTTACTTGATGTATTCTAAGTGCTGTCATGCTGTTAATCGCAGAATCGTTTCATTCTTGTTTTGCTTGCCATTTGCAAACCGTGCATCCGTTTCCGGTGATATTTATATCGATTTCGACCGAAATCATCTCATCTTTCCAGTGGCATACTTGGTTTGCCAAGTTACTGTCTTGTTTTGCATCATGTTGCTTGTGCATTTCCCGTGATTGATTGTGGTTCCATTGCTTGTGTTCTTGCTGTGGGTAGAGCCGGGAGACGAGTTCGTGAACGAGGAACTTGTTGGGTATGCTTACGAGGATCAAGCTTTCGACAACTCTGAGAACCTTGCAGGCAAGATGACCATACCCTCGAAATCACTTCTATCTTTGCTTTGCTAGTTGTTCGTTCTATTGCTATGATGCGCTACCTACCACTTGTTATATCATGCCTCCCATATTGCCATGTCAAGCCTCTAACCATCCTTTCCTAGCAAACCGTTGTTTGGCTAAGTTACCGCTTTTGCTCAGCCCTTCTTATAGCGTTGCTAGTTGCAGGTGAAGTTGAAGTTGGTTCCATGTTGGAACATGGATATTTTTTGGAATATCACAATATCTCTTATTTGATTAATGCATCTATATATTTGGTAAAGGGTGGAAGGCTCGGCCTTATGCCTGGTGTTTTGTTCCACTCTTGCCGCCCTAGGTTCCGTCATACCGGTATTATGTTCCTTGAGTTTGTGTTCCTTCCGCGGTTGGGTGATTTATGGGACCCCCTTGACAGTTCGCCTTGAATAAAACTCCTCCAGCAAGGCCCAACCTTGGTTTTACCATTTGCCACCTAAGCCTTTTTCCCTTGGGTTTTCGCGAGCCCGAGGGTCATCTTTATTTAAACCCCCGGACCAGTGCTCCTTCGAGTGCTGGCCCAAACCGAGCGATGTCCGGCGCCCCCTGGGCCACCAGGGTCTATGCCAACCCGACGTCTGGCTCATCCAGTGTGCCCTGAGAACGAGATATGTGCAGCTCCTATCGGGATTTGTCGGCACATTCGGGCGGCTTTGCTGGTCTTGTTTTACCATTGTCGAAATGTCTTGTAAACCGGGATTCCGAGACTGATCGGGTCTTCCCGGGAGAAGGTTTATCCTTCGTTGACCGTGAGAGCTTATAATGGGCTAAGTTGGGACACCTCTGCAGGGTATTATCTTTCGAAAGCCGTGCCCGCGGTTATGAGGTAGATGGGAATTTGTTAATGTCCGGTTGTAGAGAACTTGACACTTGACTTAATTAAAATACATCAACCGTGTGTGTAACCGTGATGGTCTCTTTTCGGCGGAGTCCGGGAAGAGAACACGGTTGAGTTATGCATGAACGTAAGTAGTTTCAGGATCACTTCTTGATCATTTCTAGCTTCGCGACCGTTGCGTTGCTTCTCTTCTCGCTCTCATTTGCGTATGTTAGCCACCATATATGCTTAGTGCTTGCTGTAGCTCCACCTCATTAAACCATCCTTTCCTATAAGCTTAAATAGTCTTGATCTCGCGGGTGTGAGATTGCTGAGTCGTCGTGACTCACAGATTCTACCAAAACAGTTGCAGGTGCTGACGATACCAGTGCAGATGATGCAACCGAGCTCAAGTGGGAGTTCGACGAGGAACGTGGTAGTTACTATGTTTCTTTTCCTAATGATCAGTAGTGGAGCCCAGTTGGGACGATCGGGGATCTAGCATTTGGGGTTATCTTATTTTCATTTGGGTTTGACCGTAGTCGGTCTATGTGTGGTTTTGGATGATGTATGAATTAATTTATGTATTGTGTGAAGTGGTGATTGTAAGCCAACTCTCGTTATCCCATTCTTGTTCATTACATGGGATTGTGTGAAGATGACCCTTCTTGCGACAAAACCACAATGCGGTTATGCCTCTAAGTCGTGCCTCGACACGTGGGAGATATAGCCGCATCGTGGGCATTGCAAGTTGGTAATCAGAGCCATCCCCGACTTAGGAGCCCCCTGCTTGATCAAATCACTGGCGTTGTTGAGTCTAGAACAAAAATGTTTTGAGTCTTAGGATTATATATATATCGGAGAGTAGGATTCTTTTTACTCCTCAGTCCCTTCGTCGCTCTGGTGAGGCCTCCTGACGTAGAAGTTTTGACTCTTCTCTTCTCAAATTTCACTAAAAAAATTAGGATCACGCGTGTATCTTGGAATTGTTCCGATGGTTTTGTGACGAGAACATTGTTCTTGGTGCCTCCTGACATATTGGGGTTGTGGCAGTGTCCCGGGGAGTTGAGCTCCGAGGTGTTGTCGTCACAATTTTATCGTTGCAGTTCTGGAATACCTGAGTTTCGCCGACATCGAAAATCTCTTTTATGCAGTTGTTGGTGAGATCACCTTGACGCCACCCAGTACTGGGGCGGGAGTTCGGGAGTATTGCCATAACTCGTATAACGGATGCTTTTCGAAGGTTGAGGTACACGATTTCCGAAGGTTTCTTGGTTATGTGTTGACGTATGGATACAGCTGGATCTAGGGATTGCTAGTTTGGGTGATATATTTTGTGTCCCCTGTATCCCCAACACTAGATTGCATAACCAGAAAGTTTCGGGAGTTTATAGGTGGGATTCAAGTAGCTCTTAGCATTTCTTCCCGCAGATATTTGGTTTGTGATTGGGTAATCCTTACCATTTATTTGTTCCAGTTGCACCTTGTTATTTTATTCATCAATCCTTTATCAAGTGGCTTCTCACCTTATGGAAGTGTGATGATTTACTATGGAATTCATTCTTTCATCCTCGTTCGAATGTTTATTGTGAAGACTATATGTTGCAATTTTTATCCGTTGATTCAACTTGTCTATCTGTCTATCAAGATGCTAACGGATGTCACCCTCTTCAGGATGGCTTCGCCAATGCGTCAGAATCTAGAACGCAATGAGGGGAGTCAGGTGAACCCTCCGCCACCACCTCCGCCTCCGAAGGCATGGCAAGCTATCATGGTAGCCACCAACGCCAATGCTCAGATGATTTTGCAACTCTTGCGAGAGCGCACCCAATGGCAAGGCAACCAAGGAAATCACGGCCAAGGCAACAATCAGCCTCACTTCGCTACCCTCAACTAGTTCCTCGCAAATCAGCCGAAGTCTTTCAGCTACTGTGTCGAGGCCACAGACGCCGATGATTGGCTCGTGGACATCAACAAGAATTTTGAATGTAGCAATGTCAGGCCTGAGGACTTTGTCAAGTTCGCTTCTTTTCAACTCAAGGATCAAGCTGCCGAGTGGTATCAACAATACAAAGATTCCAGAGGAGGTTGTGTGATTACCTGGGATGATTTCCGCTGAGACTTCAAAGCTCACCACATTCCACAAAGTGTTGTTGAGAGCAAGCGTGAGGAGTTCCGCATTCTCAAGCAAGGCAGCATGTCCGTGTATCAATACAATACTCAGTTTCAGAAACTCGCTCGCTTCGCTAAGCAAGACGTTCCTGATGAAAAGAGCATGATCTATCAATTCAGAGGTGGTCTTAGAGAAGATCTGCAATTACCTCTCGTGCTTTTTGAGCCGACCAAGTATGATGATTTCTACAATATGGCACTGAAGCAAGAGGTTGCTCAGCTCAAGTGTGAGGCTTCTAAGAAGAGAGTCAGGGACGCAGTTCAGTCTTCTTCTTCCTCACTAGTGGCTGCTAAGCAACAGAAGTTCTGGTTGCCTCCTCCTCCTCCGTTTCGTCAGCCTTTCCAGCAGAAGAACAAAGGTGGCCATGGATCTTCCCACTCATCCAACCCTGGCTATCAGAACAAGTCTCAGAATCAAGCTCCAAAGTCGAATGCTCCTTATCATCGTCCACTCTCAGAGGTGACTTGCAACAAGTGTCAGCAGAAAGGTCACTATGCTAACAAGTGCTTCAACCAAAGGTGCCTTCCGCCTCCTCCTCCTGTGAGATCTTCCAGCAATGCAGTGGTCAAGCATAATCCCAAGTCTGCAAAGGTGAACATGATGAATGCAGCTCAAGCGGAGGAATCTACTGATGTGATAATGGGTAATCTCTCAGTTAATGATATTCCTGCAAAAGTCTTATTTGATACTGGTGCATCGCTTTCTTTTATCTCTAGACCTTTTGCATCTAAGCATGAGTTGGTTTTTGAACATTTGCCTAGACCGTTATCAGTTGTCTCTCCGGGTAAATTCATGAACGCAAGCTCCATGGTTCCGGATGTTTCCATCAAGATGGGCAACTATAAATTTCTGTCTTCTCCAATTGTTCTTGGTGACTCGGATATTGATCTAATTCTCGGGATGGACTGGCTTTCTATGCACAAGGCTCAACTTGATTGTGCTGCGAGGGAAATTCAATTGACACACTCTTCTGAAAATGTGATTATCTATGCCGCTCGTGACGAGACCATTCGGTTATTCTCTCTCAATGAGAAGGGCGAGTTGGATGCTATTTCTCAAATTCCAGTCGTTTGTGAGTACCAAGATGTCTTTCCAGAAGAGCTTCTGGGTATGCCTCCTCACCGGCCAGTTGAGTTTGTTATCGATCTTGAGCCTGGCACGGAACCCGTTTGCAAGCGTCCTTACAAGCTTGGACCCAAGGAGCTGAAGGAATTGAAGAAACAGCTCGATGAACAAGAGCGTCTGGGTTTGATCAGACCGAGTTCATCTCCATGGGGTTGTGGTGTTCTTTTTGTCCAGAAGAAGGATGGCACGGACCGACTTTGTGTCGACTACCGTCCATTGAACAAGAAGACAATCAAGAACAAGTATCCACTTCCCAATATCAATGAGCTATTCGAGCAACTTAAAGGTGCTAAAGTATTCTCCAAGCTTGACCTTCGTATGGGTTATCATCAGATTCGATTCGTGAAGAAGATATTCCCAAGACAGCATTCAGAACAAGCTTTGGTTCTTATGAATATACTGTCATGTCTTTCGGCCTTGTCAATGCTCCTCCAACATTCTCTCGAATGATGAATTTCATCTTCAACCCCTGTACCAATGAATTCGTCCTGGTGTATCTCGATGATATCTTGGTCTTCTCCAAGAATAAGAAGGATCATGCCAAACATTTGTGATTGGTGCTCGACACACTACTGGAATCAGCTACTTTGCCATCTGCCAGCTCTTTGCCGTCAGCGAGCAGACGGCAAAGAAGCTCTTTGCCATCAGCTACCCAAAAGCTGACGGCAAAGAATTGGCTGCATCAGCCAGTTCTTTGCCGTCCGCTAGCTGACGACAAAGATTCTTTGCCGTCGGCTAGCTGACGGCAAAGAGGGAGGGGGCCCCACTGACGAGCTGCTTAAAAAAACTTAACGGCCCCCCTCTTTGCCGTCTGCTAGCAGACGACAAAGAGCAAAAAAGCGGACGACAAAGGGGGCGGACGGCAAAGATTTAACATATCTAACGACCGCGCCCCACCCCGCCCTGTTTCTCTCCCTGCTCTTCACACGCGCGCCGCCACTCCCAGCACTCGCCGCCGCCCGGTCGCCCCACCACCCCGCCGCCCCACCGGCCCCCTGCCCCGTCGCCACTGCCGCCTGGCGCCGTCGCCCCACCACCCGGCGCCCCACCGGCCCCCCGCCGCCCTACCATCTCGGCGCCGCTGCGCCCCGGCCCCCCCGCGCCCCACCGCCCCGTGCCCGGCGCCGCCGCCCCAGGCCGCCCCGCCCCCTCCTCCACCAGCCACCTCCTCCACCGGCCCTGCCCCAGGTGAGCTCTACCTCCTCTTTTTTTCCTTTTTTCTATTCTTTTAGTTTTAGGTTTATGTTTAGTTTAGATTTAGTTTTAGTTTTAGATTTAGTTTTGGTTTAGTTTTAGCTTTATTTCCTCCAATGCTTACCATAATGACCTAGACTTAGTTTCTTCTCCTCCAAAATGACTTAATAAGCTTACTGACCTCCAAAACCATCCATTTTACCTAAGTTAGCTCTAAAACGATCTGTACTTAGCTTACTTATGTCAAAAATTGCATAATTAGCTTAGTTAGCTCATAAACGATCCATTTTACCTAAGTTAGCTCTAAAATGACCCATTTTACCTAGGTTAGCTTATAAATGATCCAGTTCATCCAAGTTAGCTCAAAAATGACCCATTTTACCTAGATTAGCTCCTAAATGATCCATTTTACCTACGTTAGCTTTAAAATGACCCATTTCACCTAGGTTAACTCCAAAATGACCCAACTTACCTAGGTTATCTCATAAACGATCCATTTCAACTAATTTAGCTCATAAACGATCCATTTCACCAAGTTAGCTAAAAAACGATCCATTTCACCTAAATTAGCTCTTAAATGATCCATTTCACCTAAGTTAGCTCAAAAAGATCCATTTCAACTAAATTAGCTCATAAATGATCCATTTCACCTAAGTTAGCTCAAAAACGATCCATTTCAACTAAGTTAGCTCATAAATGATCCATTTCACCTAAGTTAGCTAAAAAACGATCCATTTCACCTTAGTTACCTCACAAACGATCCATTTGACCTTAGTTAGCTCATAAACGACCCATTTCAACTAAGTTAGCTCATAAATGATCCATTTCACCTTAGCTAGCTCATAAACGACCCATTGCAACTTAGTTAGCTCATATATGATCTATTTCACGTAAGTTAGCTCATAAATGACATACTCTTCTTGTTCTAGTCTTCTTCTTGTTCTACTCTTCTTGTTCTAGTCTTCTTCTTGTTCTACTCTTCTTGTTCTAGTCTTCTTATTCTAGTCACCTATTTCTAACTTTCTTATTTTGCCATTTTGCAGATTTCATTCACTTCATGGAAGCTAGCTTGCTATGGAGTGCTTGTTTATGTATGGATGGAACTTGTTTATGTATGAATTGATGGATGGAACTTGCTTATGTAATATGTATGGATGGAACTTGCTTATGTATGAATGGATTGAACTTGCTTATGTATGAATGTATGGAACTTATGTGCTGGATATATGTGATATGAATGCCTGTGAAATATATCTATATATGTCATATATATTTGCTGCGGAAATTGTTGGATTTAATAAAAAACAGAAAAAAGTGCCAATATGCAGGCTCTTTGCCGTCTGCCACCGACGGCAACGGGCTCTTTGCCATCTGCCGCGGATGGCAAAGAAGCCACGTGGCATCCAGTTGTGCTTCTTGGGAGCTGACCCATTTGGTCAGTTTGCCTACAGTGGCAGACGGCAAAGAGTAAAAACTTTTGCCGTCAGCGGCGGACGGCAAAGGCCTGCCATGTAGTGACATGTAGATGACATCATACGGCAGACGGCAAAGACACTAGAAAGTTTGCCGTCTACCGCGGACGGCAAAGGCCTGCCGTTAGCCACTTAACGGACTGACAGCGCAATTATTGCCGTCCGCGGCAGAGGGCAAAGGGCCTTTGCCGTCAGCTGCCCGGAAGCAGACGACAAAGTAGCTCTTTACCGTAGCCTACTTTGCCGGAGCCTTTTGGCGTCCGCTGTTCATGCCTTTGCCGTCCGCCGTGGCAGACGGCAAAATAGCTGATTCCTGTTGTGACAAGCTCAGAGAGTATCAATTCTATGCGAAGTTTTCCAAATGTGAGTTTTGGCTTGATGAAGTTCTTTACCTTGGTCATATCATCTCTGCCAAGGGCATCAATGTTAATCCCGAGAAGGTGTCCGCAATTGTGAATTGGGAACCTCCTCAGAATGTGAAGCAGCTCCGCAGTTTTCTTGGTCTTGCAAGCTATTGCCGAAGATTCGTTGAGAATTTCTCTAAGATTGCAAAGCCTCTTTCCAACCTCCTCCAGAAGCATGTGAAGTATGTCTGGACACCTGAGTGTGACGTTGCTTTCAACACTCTCAAAGAGAAACTCGTCACAGCTCCTATCTTAACTCCTCCTGACGAATCCAAGCCATTCGAAGTTTTCTGTGATGCTTCTCTTCAAGGTCTCGGTGCTGTGTTAATGCAAGAGAAGAAAGTTGTGGCCCATACCTCTCGTCAGTTGAAGCCCAACGAAAAGACTACCCCACTCACGATCTTGAGCTGGCAGCAGTTGTCCATGCATTTATAACAAGGAGACATCTCTTGTTGGGAAGAAAAGTGGACGTATTCACCGATCAGAAGAGTCTCAAGTACATCTTCACTCAGCCCAACCTCAACCTCCGACAAACTCGATGGGTCGATATGATTCAAGAGTACAATCCAAGTATTGAATATACTCCAGGCAAGGCCAATGTCATTGCAGATGCTTTGAGCAGGAAGGCTTATTGCAACAGCTTAATTCTCAAGCCATTTCAACCAGATCTTTGTGAAGCTTTCCGCAAGCTCAATCTCCAAGTTGTTCCTCAAGGCTTTCTTGCCAACCTCCTAGTATCTCCTACTTTGGAAGATCAAATTGGTGAGGCACAACTCCTGGATACCATGGTGAAGAAGGTGAAACGTGGTATCGACAAGGGTCTTTCCAAATACAAGTGCTATCGCATTGACGACAGAGACACTTTATTCTTCGAGGACCGGATTGTGGTTCCTAAAGGTCATCTAAGGAAAGTCATTATGAACGAGGCACACAATTCTCTTCTTTCCATTCATCCTGGAAGTACGAAGATGTACCATGACCTCAAGCAGTCGTATTGGTGGACTCGAATGAAGCGAGAAATCGCTCAATTCGTGAATGAATGTGATGTCTGTCGAAGAGTGAAAGCAGAACACCAACGACCAGCTGGTCTCCTCCAACCTCTTGCTATTCCAGAATGGAAGTTTGATCATATCGAAATGGACTTCGTGACTGGATTTCCAAAGTCCAAACGCGGAAATGATGCTATCTTCGTTGTCATCGACAAGCTTACAAAAGTGGCTCATTTCCTTCCAATCAAAGAATCTATCACAGCAGCTCAGTTGGCAGAGCTTTACACCTCCAGGATTGTCTCCTTGCACGGAATTCCACAATTGATTTCTTCAGATCGTGGAAGCATCTTCACTTCTAAGTTCTGGGACTCCTTCCAGAAGGCCATGGGCACCAACATTCGCTTCAGCACAACTTTCCATCCTCAAACTAGTGGCCAAGTCGAGCGAGTCAATCAAATCCTTGAAGATATGCTCTGGGCTTGTGTCATTTCCTTTGGCATGAAATGGGAAGATTGTCTTCCATATGCCGAGTTCTCCTACAACAACAGTTTCCAAGCGAGTTCGGGCAAAGCCCCATTCGAGATTCTATATGGCAGAAAGTGTCGTACCCCTCTCAATTGGTCAGAGACGGGTGAACGCCAACTTCTTGGCAACGACTTAATCACAGAGGCTGAAGATATGTGTAAAGTCATCCGTGGAAATCTCAAAGCCGCGCAATCGCGCCAGAAGAGTTGCTATGATAGCAAGCACCGTGACTTGGCTTTCGAGATCGGAGACCAAGTCTACCTCCTCGTCTCTCCAATGAAAGGCACTCGTCGCTTCGGTATCAAAGGGAAGCTTGCCCCTAGATACGTGGGTCCTTTCAAGATCATTGGCAAAAGAGGCGACCTCGCCTATCAACTAGAGCTTCCCTCCAACTTCGCGAACGTGCACGATGTGTTCCACGTGTCACAGCTTCGCAAGTGCTTCAAGACTCCTGAGCGCACCATCAACTTCGAAGAGATTGACCTCCAAGAAGATCTGTCTTATCATGAGCACCCCGTTGCTATTTTTGAAGAAACTGAGCGCAAGACTCGCAACAAGTCAATCAAATTCCTGAAAGTGAAGTGGTCGCACCATTCCGACCGAGAAGCCACCTAGGAACGCGAGGACCACCTCTGTTCCAAATATCCGGAGTTCTTTCAGTCCTAGATCTCGGGACGAGATCCTCTCGTAGTGGTAGAGTGTTGTAACACCCCGGATGTAACTTTCCTTATTTGTAACTCCAACTCTTGCCATTTTCGGCTATGTGTTATGATATTCCCTTCGTGGCCGGGTTTTGTCTCTTGTTTTGCATTTTGTTCATGTCATGCATCTCATATCATGTCATCATGTGCATCTCATTTGCATGCGTGTTCGTCTCATGCATCCGAGCATTTTCCCCGTTGTCCGTTTTGCAACTCCCACATGCACCGGCGCGCCCCTTTTGTCTCTTTTCGTGAGCGGGTGTTAAACGTTCTCGGAATGGACCGAGGTTTGTCAAGTGGCCTTGGTACACCACCGGTAGACCACCTGTCAAGTTTTGTTCCATTTGGAGGTCGTTTGATGCTCCAATGGTTAACCGGGTAACCGCAAAGGCTTTTTGTGTGTTGTAGCAAAACCCCCCTCCAAACAGCCCAATAACTCATCTAAGTCCCCTCCATGCTCTTGGTCGTTCGATCACGATCATGTGGGCGCAAACCGCACTCCATTTGGAGTCTCCTAGCTCCCTCTACCTATAAATATGCCCTCTCCTCCGAAATCCCGGGTCCAAACCCTAGCCTCTTCCTCCTCCGCGCGCCGGACAAAACCTCCTCCATCGCCGGACACGTCCGCCGCCGCCCCCGCCCAATCCGCCCCCGCCACGTGTCCCGCTCCTGCCGCCTCCGCCGCCGCGGCCCGGAGAGCCCGGATCAGGCTCTCACGGCCCATCTCCCCGCGCGCGCCTCCGCCTCCTCCCGCGCGGCTCCCGCCGCCGCCCGCCGCTCCATCTCCGCTCCGCCTCGGCTCCCCGCCGCCGCCGCCGTTCCGCTCGCCGCCGGTCGTCTCCGCCTCCTCCCGCGGTTCCCGCTGCCGACCGCGCCTCCCCGCGGCTTCCCCACCGTCCGAGCGCCCGTCTCCGCGCCCGTCCCCGACCACCGCCGCCGTCTTCGTCCCCTCCGTCCTCCTCCTTCCCCTCTCCGGCAAGATCTCCGGCGAGCCGCCCACCTCGGCTTCCATGCCAAATCTGGATCGGGAGAATGTTGACCCGAAAAATCTTCCAAGTCCCGAGTTTTTCACATTATGTTGCATTATTCATCATGCCATAACTCCGTGCATACTGCTCCATTTTGCATGCATCATATATCGCAATGTTCGTCACGAGATGCTCTTCATTTTGTTAGATTGTGCCATGATCGTTTGAGTCCATCTTGATGAAAAATATCTGGTGCAAGAGTGCTATATGATGTTTACTGCTGTTACTTATCAGAACTTGAGGTTTTGTTATTTTTATTGCATTTGATGTGTGCATCTTATGGGTATGAGCTCTACAGGTGTTTTGATCTATGTCATGCCATCTTTACAGAGGTGTATGCCATGTATTTTTGTGATCTATGTGGTGACTATCACAAGCATGCAAACTAGGCTTCGTGATGTTTCTATTTTCAGGGACAGGATTTTGCCAAGTCTTTTACCTGCTGTTATTTTGTTGCCATGTATCCTTGTGTCTACAGTGAGATCCATGCTTATTTTGAGTATGTTCGTTAAGGATGTTTTGTAGATATAGTTGGGCTCTATCCTTTCACGCCCCTGTTTGCAATTATTGAGTGTCCTAGGATGTCGTAATCTTGCTCTACTTTTGCTATAAAATATTGCTGGCAGATTGTTAACATGATATGCAATTTTGCCAAGGTTGTTGTAGTTGATCCATACATGCTATGAACTTGCTCTTGCCATGGTTAGCTTTATAAACATGCCATCTTGCTGTAGTATGATTTTTTTGTCATGCATTGCTTTGTGATGAGTGAATCAAGCTCACAAAGTTGCCTTCATAATTCTGTTAATGCCATGCTCTGTTTTCTGCTAAGTCTGAAACCTGTTAACGAAACTTGCTATGTTTACATGGGTGCCATCATATCTTCTGATCCTTTTTGACTCATCGTCAGTAAGGGAATTTTGTTCTATGCATTTAGTAGATTTACGCCATGCCTTGTTTTGCTATGTTAAGTTCCTGTAGCATGTTGATTGCTTGCTCTGAACATTGCTACCTGATGCTGTTTCAGCCATGTCCAGTATTTTCTCAAGTCTGTTAAGATGATATGTTTTGCACTTTTGCCATGCTTGTTTGAACCTTTTATGGTGTGATCTAGCCATAGCTCAGTGTTCATCTTTTGTCAAGCATCTCCTGTAGTTTACTGCCATATGCTTTGTTGCTATATTGGGGTGCTGTAGCATAGTTACTTGATGTATTCTAAGTGCTGTCATGCTGTTAATCGCAGAATCGTGTCATTCTTGTTTTGCTTGCCATTTGCAAACCGTGCATCCGTTTCCGGTGATCTTTATATCGATTTCGAACGAAATCATCTCATCTTTCCAGTGGCATACTTGGTTTGCCAAGTTACTATCTTGTTCATCCTTTTTCTTCCGAAGCACGCATATGCATCGCATATCATATCTCGCATATCATGCATGTTTTGCATCATGTTGCTTGTGCATTTCCCGTGATTGATTGTGGTTCCATTGCTTGTGTTCTTGCTGTGGGTGTTGGGTAACGTAGTAATTTCAAAAAAATTCCTACGCACACGCAAGATCATGGTGATGCATAGCAACGAGAGGGGAGAGTGTTGTCCACGTACCCTCGTAGACCGAAAGCGGAAGCGTTAACACAACGCGGTTGATGTAGTCGTACGTCTTCACGATCCGACCGATCAAGTACCGAACGCACGGCACCTCCGAGTTCAGCACACGTTCAGCTCGATGACGTCCCTCGAACTCTGATCCAGCCGAGTGTTGAGGGAGAGTTTCGTCAGCACGACGGCGTAGTGACAATGATGATGTTCTACCGACGCAGGGCTTCGCCTAAGCACTGCTACGATATTATCGAGGTGTAATATGGTGGAGGGGGGCACCGCACACGGCTAAGAGATCAATGATCAATTGTGTGTCTAGAGGTGCCCCCTGCCCTCGTATATAAAGGAGCAAGGGGGGGGGGGGTTCGGCCGGCCAAGGGGAGAGGCGCGCCAGGAGGAGTCCTACTCCTACCGGGAGTAGGACTCCCCCCTTTTCCATGTTGGACTAGGAGAGAGAGAGGGGGAAGAGGTGGAGGGGAGGATGGAAAGGGGGGCGCCGCCCCCCACTCCTTGTCCTATTCGGAATCGGGGAGGGAGGGGCGTGCGGCCCTGCCCTGGCCTCCTCTCCTCTCTTCCACCTAGGCCCACTAAGGCCCATTAAGTTACCGGGGGGTTCCTGTAACCTCCCGATACTCCGGAAAAATCCCGATTTCACCCGGAACACTTCCGATGTCCAAACATAGGCTTCCAATATATCAATCTTTATGTCTCGACCATTTCGAGACTCCTCGTCATGTCCGTGATCACATTCAGGACTCCGAACAACCTTCGGTACATCAAAACTCATAATAAAACTCTCATCGTAACGTTAAGCGTGCGGACCCTACGGGTTCGAGAACTATGTAGACATGACCGAGACACCTCTCCGGTCAATAACCAATAGCGGAACCTGGATGCTCATATTGGCTCCCACATATTCTACGAAGATCTTTATCGGTCAGACCGCATAACAACATACGTTGTTCCCTTTGTCATCGGTATGTTACTTGCCCGAGATTCGATCGTCGGTATCTTAATACCTAGTTCAATCTCGTTACCGGCAAGTCTCTTTACTCGTTCCGTAATACATCATCTCACAACAAACTCATTAGTTGCAATGCTTGCAGGGCTTAAGTGATGTGCATTACCGAGAGGGCCCAGAGATACCTCTCCGACAATCGGAGTGACAAATCCTAATCTCGAAATACGCCAACCCAACAAGTACCTTCGGAGACACCTGTAGAGCACCTTTATAATCACCCAGTTATGTTGTGACCTTTGGTAGCACACAAAGTGTTCCTTCGGTAAACGGGAGTTGCATAATCTCATAGTCATAGGAACATGTATAAGTCATGAAGAAAGCAATAGCAACATACTAAACGATCGAGTGCAAAGCTAACGGAATGGGTCAAGTCAATCACATCATTCTCCTAATGATGTGATCCCGTTAATCAAATGACAACTCATGTCTATGGCTAGGAAACATAACCATCTTTGATCAACGAGCTAGTCAAGTAGAGGCATACTAGTGACACTCTGTTTGTCTATGTATTCACACATGTATCATGTTTCCAGTTAATACAATTCTAGCATGAATAATAAACATTTATCATGATATAAGGAAATAAATAATAACTTTATTATTGCCTCTAGGGCATATTTCCTTCAGTCTCCCACTTGCACTAGAGTCAATAATCTAGTTCACATCGCCATGTGATTTAACATCAATAGTTCACATCACCATGTGATTAACACCCATAGTTCACATCTCTATGTGACCAACACTCAAAGGGTTTACTAGAGTCAATAATCTAGTTCACATCGCTATGTGATTAACACCCAAAGAGTACTAAGGTGTGATCATGTTTTGATTGTGAGATAATTTTAGTCAACGGGTCTGTCACATTCAGATCCGTAAGTATTTTGCAAATTTCTATGTTTACAATGCTCTGCACGGAGCTACTCTTAGCTAATTGCTCCCACTTACAATATGTATCTAGACCGAGACTTAGAGTCATCTAGATTAGTGTCAAAAACTTGCATCGACGTAACCCTTTACGACGAACCTTTTGTCACTTCCATAATCGAAAAACATATCCTTATTCCACTAAGGATAATTTTGACCGTTGTCCAGTGATCTACTCCTAGATCACTATTGTACTCCCTTGCCAAAATCAGTGTAGGGTATACAATAGATTTGGTACACAGCATGGCATACTTTATAGAACCTATGGCCGAGGCATAGGGAATGACTTTCATTCTTTTTCTTTCTTCTGCCGTGGTCGGGCTTTGAGTCTTACTCAATTTCACACCTTGTAACACAGGCAAGAAACTCTTTCTTTGGCTGTTCCATTTTGAACTACTTCAAAATCTTATTAAGGTATGTACTCATTGAAAAAACTTATCAAGCGTCTTGATCTATCTCTATAGATCTTGATGCTCAATATGTAAGCTGCTTTACCGAGGTCTTTCTTTGAAAAACTCCTTTCAAACACGCCTTTATGCTTTGCAGAATAATTCTACATTATTTCCGATCAACAATATGTCATTCACATATACTTATCAGAAATGTTGTAGTGCTCCCACTCTCTTTCTTGTAAATACAGGCTTCACCGCAAGTCTGTATAAAACTATATGCTTTGATCAACTTATCAAAGCATATATTCCAACTCCGAGATGCTTGCACCAGTCCATAGATGGATCGCTGGAGTTTGCATATTTTGTTAGCACCTTTAGGATTGACAAAACCTTCTGGTTGCATCATATACAACTCTTCTTTAATGAATCCATTAAGGAATGCGGTTTTGTTTATCCATTTGCCTGATTTCATAAAATGCGGCAATTGCTAACATGATTCAGACAGACTTAAGCATCGCTGCGAGTGAGAAAATCTCATCGTATTCAACACTTTGAACTTTGTCAAAAACCTTTTTCCAACAAGTCTAGCTATGTAGATAGTAACACTACTATCAGCGTCCGTCTTCCTCTTGAAGATCCATTTATTTTTTATGGCTCGCCGATCATTGGGCATGTCAATCAAAGTCCATACTTTGTTCTCATACATGGATCCCATCTTAGATTTCATGGCCTCAAGGCATTTTGCGGAATCTGGGCTCACCATCGCTTCTTCATAGTTCGTAGGTTCGTCATGGTCTAGTAACATAACCTCCAGAACAGGATTACCGTACCACTCTGGTGCGGATCTTACTCTGGTTCACCTACGAGGTTCAGTAATAACTTGATCTGAAGTTCCATGATCATCATCATTAACTTCCTCACTATTTGGTGTAGGAGTCACAGGAACAGATATCTGTGATGAACTACTTTCCAATAAGGGAGCAGGTACAGTTACCTCATCAAGTTCTACTTTCCTCCCACTCACTTCTTTCGAGAGAAACTCCTTCTCTAGAAAGGATCCATACTAAGCAACGAATGTCTTGCCTTCGGATCTGTGATAGAAGGTGTACCCAACTGTCTCCTTTGGGTATCCTATGACGACACATTTCTCTGATTTGGGTTTGAGCTTATCAAGATGAAACTTTTTCACATAAGCATCGCAACCCCAAACTTTAAGAAACGACAACTTTGGTTTCTTGCCAAACCACAGTTCATAAGGCGTCATCTCAACGGATTTTGATGGTGCCCTATTTAACGTGAATGTAGCTGTCTCTAATGCATAACCCCAAAACGATAGTGGTAGATCGGTAAGATACATCATATATCGCACCATATCTAATAAAGTACGATTACGACGTTCGGACACACCATTACACCGTGGTGTTCCAGGTGGCGTGAGTAGTGAAACTATTTCACATTGTTTTAACTGAAGGCCAAACTCGTAACTCAAATACTCTTCTCTACGATCAGATCATAGAAACTTTATTTTCTTGTCACGATGATTTTCCACTTCACTCTGAAATTCTTTGAACTTTTCAAATGTTTCAGACTTATGTTTCATCAAGTAGATATACCCATAGCTGCTCAAATCATCTATGAAGGTCAGAAAATAATGATACCTGCTACGAGCCTCAATATTCATCGGACCACATACATCTGTATGTATGATTTCCAACAAATCTGTTGCTCTCTCTATAGTTCCGGAGAACGGCGTTTTAGTCATCTTGCCCATGAGGCACGGTTCGCAAGCATCAAGTGATTCCATAATCCCATCAGTATGGAGTTTCTTCATGCGCTTTACACCAATATGACCTAAACGGCAGTGCCACAAATAAGTTGCACTATCATTATTAACTTTGCATCTTTTGGCTTCATTATTATGAATATGTGTATCACTACGATCGAGATCCAACAAACCATTTTCGTTGGTGTGTATGACCATAGAAGGTTTTTATTCATGTAAACAGAACAACAATTGTTCTCTAACTTAAATGAATAACCGTATTGCAATTAACATGATCAAATCATATTCATGCTCAACGCAAACACCAAATAACACTTATTTAGTTTCAACACTAATCCCGAAAGTATGGGAAGTATGCGATGATGATCATATCAATCTTGGAACTACTTCCAACACACATTGTCACCTCTCCTTTTACTAGTCTCTGTTTATTCTGCAACTCCCGTTTCGAGTTACTACTCTTAGCAACTGAACCAGTATCAAATACCGAGGGGTTGCTATAAACACTAGTAAAGTACACATCAATAACATGTGTATCCAATATACCTTTGTTCACTTTGCCATCCTTCTTATCCACCAAATAGTTGGGGTAGTTTCGCTTCCAGTGACCAGTCCCTTTGCAGTAGAAGCACTTAGTCTCAGGCTTAGGACCACACTCAGGCTTCTTCACTTGAGCAGCAACTTGCTTGCCATTCTTCTTGAAGTTCCCCTTCTTCCCTTTGCCCTTTTCTTGAAACTAGTGGTCTCGTCAACCATCAACACTTGATGTTTTTCTTGATTTCTACCTTCGTCGATTTCAGCATCACGAAGAGCTCGGGAATTACTTTCCTCATCCCTTGCATACTATAGTTCATCACGAAGTTCTACTAACTTGGTGATGGTGACTAGAGAATTCTGTCAATCACTATTTTATCTGGAAGATTAACTCCCACTTGATTCAAGCGATTGTAGTACCCAGACAATCTGAGCACATGCTCACTAGTTGAGCGATTCTCCTCCATCTTTTAGCTATAGAACTTGTTGGAGACTTCATATCTCTCAACTCGGGTATTTGCTTGAAATATTAACTTCAACTCCTGGAACATCTCATATGGTCCATGACGTTCAAAACGTCTTTGAAGTCCTGATTCTAAGCCGTTAAGCATGGTGCACTAAACTATCAAGTAGTCATCATATTGAGCTAGCCAAACGTTCATAACGTCTGCATCTGCTCCTGCAATAGGTCTGTCACCTAGCGGTGCATCAAGGACATAATTTTTCTGTGCAGCAATGAGGATAATCCTCAGATCACGGATCCAATCCGCATCTTTGCTACTAACATTTTTCAACATAATATTTCTCTAGGAACATATCAAAAATAAACAGGGAAGCAACAACGCGAGCTATTGATCTACAACATAATTTGCAAAATACTATCAGGACTAAGTTCATGATAAATTTAAGTTCAATTAATCATATTACTTAAGAACTCCCACTTAGATAGACATCCCTCTAATCCTCTAAGTGATCACGTGATCCATATCAACTAAACCATGTCCGATCATCACGTGAGATGGAGTTGTTTCAACGGTGAACATCAATATGTTGATCATATCTACTATATGATTCACCCTCGACCTTTCGGTCTCCGTGTTCCGAGGCCATATCTGTTATATGCTAGGCTCGTCAAGTTTAACCTGAGTATTCCGCGTGTGCAACTGTTTTGCACCCGTTGTATTTGAACGTAGAGCCTATCACACACGATCATCACGTGGTGTCTCAGCACGAAGAACTTTCGCAAAGGTGCATACTCAGGGTGAACACTGATACTTTGATAATTTAGTGAAGGATCATCTTATAATGCTACCGTCAAAACAAAGCAAGATAAGATGCATAAAGGATTAACATCACATGCAATCAATATAAGTGATATGATATGGCCATCATCATCTTGTGCTTGTGATCTCCATCTCCGAAGCACCGTGCTTGTGATCTCCATCTCCGAAGCACCGTCATGATCACCATCGTCACCGGCGCGACACCTTGATCTCCATCGTAGCATCATTGTCCTCTCGTCAATCTTATGCTTCTACGACTATCGCTACCGCTTAGTGATAAAATAAAGCATTACATGGCGATTGCATTGCATACAATAAAACGACAACCATATGGCTCCTGCCAGTTGCCGATAACTCGGTTACAAAACATGATCATCTCATACAACACATTATATCACATCATGTCTTGACCATATCACATCACAACATGCCCTGCAAAAACAAGTTAGACGTCCTCTACTTTGTTGTTGCAAGTTTTACGTGGCTGCTACGGGCTTAGCAAGAACCGTTCTTACCTACGCATCAAAACCACAACGATAGTTTGTCAAGTTGGTGCTGTTTTAACCTTCGCAAGGACCGGGCGTAGCCACACTCGGTTCAACTAAAGTGAGAGAGACAGACACCCGCCAGTCACCTTTAAGCAACGAGTGCTCGCAACGGTGAAACCAGTCTCGCGTAAGCGTACGCGTAATGTCGGTCCGGGCCGCTTCATCTCACAATACCGCTGAACCAAAGTATGACATGCTGGTAAGCAGTATGACTTATATCGCCCACAACTCACTTGTGTTCTACTCGTGCATAGCATCAACGCATAAAACCAGGCTCTGATACCACTGTTGGGGAACGTAGTAATTTAAAAAAAATTCCTACGCACATGCAAGATCATGGTGATGCATAGCAACGAGAGGGGAGAGTGTTGTCCATGTACCCTCGTAGACCGATAGCTGAAGCGTTATCACAATGCGGTTGATGTAGTCGTACGTCTTCACGATCCGACCGATCAAGTACCGAACGTACGACACCTCCGAGTTCTACAAACGTTCAGCTCGATGACGTCCCTCGAACTCCGATCTAGCCGAGTGTTGAGGGAGAGTTTCGTCAGCACGACGGCGTGGTGACGATGATGATGTTCCACCGACGCAGGGCTTCGCCTAAGCTCCGCAACGGTATTATCGAGGTGTAATATGGTGGAGGGGGGCACCGCACACGGCTAAGAGTTCTCAAGGATCAATTGTTGTGTCTCTGGGGTGCCCCCCTGCCCCCGTATATAAAGGAGCAAGGGGGAGGCAGCCGGCCAAGGGGAGAGGCGCGCCATAGGGGGAGTCCTACTCCAACCGGGAGTAGGACTCCTCCTTTCCATGTGGGAGTAGGAGAAGGGAAGGGGGAAGGAGAAAGAAGGAAGGGTGCGCCCCCCTTCCGTAGTCCAATTCGGACCAGACCATGGGGAGGGGTGCGGCCACCTTTTGAGGCCTTTCTCTCCTTTCCCGTATGGCCCATTAAGGCCCAATACGTATTCCCATAACTCTCCGGTACTCCGAAAAATACCCGAATCACTCGGAACCTTTCCGAAGTCCGAATATAGTTGTCCAATATATTGATCTTTACGTCTCGACCATTTCGAGACTCCTCGTCATGTCCCCAATCTCATCCGGGACTCCGAACTCCTTCGGTACATCAAAACTCAATAAAACTATCATCGTAACGTTAAGCGTGCGGACCCTACGGGTTCGAGAACTATGTAGACATGACCGAGACACCTCTCCGGTCAATAACCAATAGCGGGACCTAGATGCCCATATTGGCTCCCA
Organism: Triticum aestivum; assembly: GCF_018294505.1. NCBI lineage: Eukaryota > Viridiplantae > Streptophyta > Magnoliopsida > Poales > Poaceae > Triticum > Triticum aestivum. The sequence goes on from NC_057802.1 coordinate 139,074,404, forward strand.
CATATTCTACGAAGATCTTTATCGGTCAGACCGCATAACAACATACGTTGTTCCCTTTGTCACCGGTATGTTACTTGCCCGAGATTTGATCGTCGGTATCTCGATACCTAGTTCAATCTCGTTACCGGCAAGTCTCTTTACTCGTTCCGTAACACATCATCCCGCAACTAACTCATTAGTCACAATGCTTGCAAGGCTTAGAGTGATGTGCATTACCGAGTGGGCCCAGAGATACCTCTCCGACATTTGGAGTGACAAATCCTAATCTCGAAATATGCCAACCCAACAAGTACCTTTGGAGACACCTGTAGAGTACCTTTATAATCACCCATTTACGTTGTGACGTTCGGTAGCACACAAAGTGTTCCCCCGATAAACGGGAGTTGCATAATCTCATAGTCATAGGAACATGTATAAGTCATGAAGAAAGCAATAGCAACATACTAAACGATCGGGTGCTAAGCTAACGGAATGGGTCAAGTCAATCACGTCATTCTCCTAATGAGGTGATCCCGTTAAACAAATGACAACTCATGTCTATGGCTAGGAAACATAACCATCTTTGATTAACGAGCTAGCCAAGTAGAGGCATACTAGTGACACTCTGTTTGTCTATGTATTCACACATGTATTATGTTTCCGGTTAATACAATTCTAGCATGAATAATAAACATTTGTCATGATATAAGGAAATATATAATACTTTATTATTGCCTCTAGGGCATATTTCCTTCATAAACATAGGCTTCCAATATATCAATCTTTATGTCTCGACCATTTCGAGACTCCTCGTCATGTCCGTGATCACATCCGGGACTCCGAACAACCTTCGGTACATCAAAACTCATAAACTCATAATAAAACTGTCATCGTAACGTTAAGCGTGCGGACCCTACGGGTTCGAGAACTATGTAGACATGACCGAGACTCCTCTCCGGTCAATAACCAATTGCGGAACCTGGATGCTTGTATTGGCTCCCACATATTCTACGAAGATCTTTATCGGTCAGACCGCATAGCAACATACGTTGTTCCCTTTGTCATCTGTATGTTACTTGCCCGAGATTCGATCTTCGGTATCTTAATACCTAGTTCAATCTCGTTACCGGCAAGTCTCTTTACTCGTTCCGTAATACATCATCTCGCAACAAACTCATTAGTTGCAATGCTTGCAAGGCTTAAGTGATGTGCATTACCGAGAGGGCCCAGAGATACCTCTCCGACAATCGGAGTGACAAATCCAAATCTCGAAATACGCCAACCCAACAAGTACCTTCGGAGACACCTGTAGAGCACCTTTATAATCACCCAGTTACGTTGTGACGTTTGGTAGCACACAAAGTGTTCCTCCGGTAAACGGGAGTTGCATAATCTCATAGTCATAGGAACATGTATAAGTCATGAAGAAAACAATAGCAACATACTAAACGATCGAGTGCTAAGCTAACGGAATGGGTCAAGTCAATCACATCATTCTCCTAATGATGTGATCCCGTTAACCAAATGACAACTCATGTCTATGGCTAGGAAACATAACCATCTTTGATCAACGAGCTAGTCAAGTAGAGGCATACTAGTGACACTCTGTTTGTCTATGTATTCACACATGTATCATGTTTCCGGTTAATACAATTCTAGCATGAATAATAAACATTTATCATGATATAAGGAAATAAATAATAACTTTATTATTGCCTCTAGGGCATATTTCCTTCAGTCTCCCACTTGCACTAGAGTCAATAATCTAGTTCACATCGCCATGTGATTTAACATCAATAGTTCACATCACCATGTGATTAACACCCATAGTTCACATCGTCATGTGACCAACACCAAAAGGGTTTACTAGAGTTGGGACACCCCTGCAGGGTATTATCTTTCAAAAGCCATGCCCGCGGTTATGAGGCAGATGGGAATTTGTTAATGTCTGGTTGTAGAGAACTTGACACTTGACTTAATTAAAATACATCAACCGTGTGTGTAACCGTGATGGTCTCTTTTCGGCGGAGTCCGGGAAGAGAACACGGTTGAGTTATGCATGAACGTAAGTAGTTTCAGGATCACTTCTTGATCATTTCTAGCTTCGCGACCGTTGCGTTGCTTTTCTTCTCGCTCGCATTTGCGTATGTTAGCCACCATATATGCTTAGTTCTTGCTGCAGCTCTACCTCATTACACCATCCTTTCCTATAAGCTTAAATAGTCTTGATCTCGCGGGTGTGAGATTGCTGAGTCCTCGTGACTCACAGATTCTACCAAAACAGTTGCAGTTGCCAACGATACCAGTGCAGATGATGCGACAGAGCTCAAGTGGGAGTTCGACGAGGAACGTGGTCGTTACTATGTTTCTTTTCCTGATGATCAGTAGTGGAGCCCAGTTGGGACGATCGGGGATCTAGTATTTGGGGTTATCTTATTTTCATTTGGGTTTGACCGTAGACGGTCTATGTGTGGTTTTGGATGATGTATGAATTAATTTATGTATTGTGTGAAGTGGCGATTGTAAGCCAACTCTCGTTATCCCATTCTTGTTCATTACATGGGATTGTGTGAAGATGACCTTCTTGACACGAAACCACAATGCGGTTATGCCTCTAAGTCGTGCCTCGACACGTGGGAGATATAGCCGCATCGTGGGCGTTACAATATCCCCAGCAACAGCGCCAGAAATTCTTCCTGCTACTCTTGAGCTTGTGTTGGTTTTCCCCTTGAAGAGAAAAGGGTGATGCAACAGAGTAGAGTAAGTATTTCCCTTAGTTTGAGAACCAAGGTATCAATCCAGTAGGAGACAACGAACAAGTCACCGAATACCTGCACAAACAATCAACAACTTGCACCCAACGCGATAAAGGGGTTGTCAATCCCTTCACGGTTACTTGCAAAAGTGAGATGTGGTAGAGATAGATAAACGGTACAGTAAATATTTTTTGTATTTTTGGTTTATAGATCGGAAAGTAAAATATTGCGAAGGAAGTAAATTGGAAACTAAAATTGTAGATCGGAAACTTATATGATGGAAAATAGACACGGGGGGCATAGGATTCACTAGAGGCTTCTCTCAAGATAGAAAATATTACGGTGGGTGAACAAATTGCTGCCGAGCAATTGATAGAAAAGCGCAAAGTTATGACGATATCTAAGGCAATGATCATGAATATAGGCATCACGTCCGTGTCAAGTAGGCCAACTCCTCCCTGCATCTACTACTATTACTCCACACATCGACCGCCTCCTGCCTGCATCTAGAGTATGAAGTTCATAGAACGGAGTAATGCTTTGAGTAAGTTGACATGATGTAGCGGGATAAACTCAAGCAGTATGATGAAAACCCCATCTTTTTATCATCGATGGCAACAATACAATACATGCCTTGCTTCCCCTACTGTCACTGGGAAAGGACACCGTAAGATTGAACCCAAAGCTAAGCACTTCTCCCATTGCAAGAAAAACCAATCTAGTTGGCCAAAGCAAATCGCTAGTTCAAAGAGACTTGCAAAGATATATAATCATGCATATAAGAATACAGAGAAGATTCAAATAATTCATATATAAGCTGATCATAAATCCACAATTCATCAGATCTCAGCGAACACACTACAAAAAAAGTATTACATCGAACAGATCTCCAAGAACATTGAGGAGAACATTGTATTGAGAATCAAAGAGAGAGAAGAAGCCATCTAGCTACTAGCTATGGACCCATAGGTCCGAGGTAAACTACTCATGCTTCATCGGAAGGGCAATGGTGTTGATGTAGAAGCCCTCCATGATTGAATCCCCCTCCGGTAGGACGCCGGAAAAGGCCCCTAGATGGGGTCTCACGGGTACAGAAGATTGCGGCGGTGGAGAAGTGTTTTCATGGCTCTCTCTGTTCTTTTTGGGATATATGAGAATATATAGGCGGAAAAAATAGGTCGGTGGAGTCACGAGGGGCCCACAAGGGTGGGGGCGCGCCCTACCCCCCAGGGCACGCCCTCCGTCCTTGTCGACGCCTCATGGCTTCCCTGTCTTGCACTCCAAGTCCTTTGCATGTCTTCTGGTCCAAGAAAAATCATCGCAAAAGTTTCATTTCGTTTGGACTCCGTTTGGTATTCCTTTTCTGCGAAACTCTGAAACAAGGGGAAAAACAGAAACTAACACTAGGCTCTAGGTTAATAGGTTAGTCCCAAAAATAATATAAAATAGCATATTAATGCATATAAAACATCCAAAATAGATAATATAATAGCATGGAACAATCAAAAATTATATATATGTTGGAGACGTATCACCCATTTACCGAATGGGCCGAAGACAGGCCTAAAGTCAAAGCGGGCTAGAATTGGCCGAACTGTAGAATGGGCCGAGAAAAAGCTGAAGGACGTTCCGGGCCATTAACGAGCTGGAACTAACGATGGGCTGCTAACAAGCCGAAAGAAGCTCGGGCTGTAATTGGGCCCAAAGACGTAGCGGGCCGTTAACAGGCTGAAACTGACGATGGGCTGGAAATTGTCAAATCTAGAATGGGCCTTTGATGGGCCAATTCTGTGTAACTTGTATGGGCTGTGCTTGTGAATGGGCCTGACTCAAGTAGGCCGCTAATGGGCCGGCCCGGCCTTTTTACCCGAATGGGCCGCTGTTGGGCCGAGACATGTGTCGACGTATCATAGGTGCGTCCCATCCATTCGATGGATGACAACTGCCCGAATGCCGGGCCGACACATGGATATGCCGGCGAATGAGAATTTTACACTTGGAAAATCCCCATTGGTCCGGGCTGTTAACGGGTTATCGGATCCAAATCGGAACCCGATAGCTTAACGGTGACCCGTTATGGTGGATGCCACGTGTCGGTTAGCCTTGACGAAAGCACTTCTATGACGCGTGATTTATCATCATGGAAGTGGACACTTCTGTGATGATAATTTTGGTAATGTCATTGAACATAGGTATGACTATCTTGATTCTGTCATAAAATTGTCATGGATGTACATGCATGACAAAAAACGTGACCTACTGTGACAAACACGTATCATCACGGAAGTGATTTTTTTTGTTGTGCTTGTTGATATGCTTGAGTATTGAAATCTTTTTGTCAAAACTAGACTATTGCTTTGAACCATATAAAAGTCCAAATGTCCATGCTACAAAGAGAAGAATATGTGAAGAACATGTTAGGCAGCATTCCACGTCAAAAAATTTGTTTTTATCATTTACCTACTCAAGGACGAGCAGGAATTAAGCTTGCGGATGCTGATACGTCTCCAACGTATCTATAATTTTTTATTGTTCCATGCTATTATATTATCATTTTTGGATGTTTTACAATCAATTTATAGCAACTTTATATCATTTTTTGGGACCAACCTATTGACATAGTGCCCAGTGCCAGTTCCTGTTTTTTTGCTTGTTTTTTACTTCGCAAAAAATCAATACCACACGGAGTCCAAACGCAACGAAACTTTTTGGAGATTTTTTCTGGGCCAGAAGACACAGGATGGGCCAAAGAAGTACCAGAGGGGTGCCCCGAGGGGGCACAACCCACCTGGGCGTGCCTGGGGGCCCAGGCGTGCCCTAGTTGGTTGTGCCCACCTTGGTGGCCTCCCGCACCGCCTCTTTGCTCTATGAATATCCCAATATTCCAGAAACCCTAGGGGAGTCAAGAAAAATCAATTCCAGCCGTCGCAAGTTCCAAAAACCACAAATCCAATCTAGACACCATCACAGTGGGGTTCATCATCCTCATTGGTGCCTCTCCGATGATGCATGAGTAGTTCATTGTAGACCTACGGGTTCGTAGTTAGTAGCTAGATGGCTTCCTCTCTCTCTTTTGATTCTCAATACAATGGTCTCTTGGATATCTATTTGATGTAACTCTTTTTGCGATGTGTTTGTTGGGATCCGATGAACTTTGAGTTTATGATCAGATCTATGTTTTTATCCATGAAAGTTATATGAGTCTTTTGATCTCTTATATGCATGATTGCTTATAGCCTCATATTTCTTCTTCGAATCTTTGGTTTAGTTAGGCCAACTAGATTGATTTTTCTTGTCATGGGAAGAGGTGCTTTGTGACGGATTCGATCTTACGGTGCTTGATCCCAGTGACAGAAGGGGTAACGACACGTATGTATCATTGCTATTAAAGATAACAAGATGGGGTCTATTTCTACATAAATAGATCTTGTCTACATCATGTCATCGTTCTTATTGCATTACTCCATCTCTCCATGAACTTAATACACTAGATGCATGCTGGGTAGCGGTCGATGTGTGGAGTAATAGTTGTAGATGCTGGCAGGAGTCGGTCTACTAATCTTGGACGTGATGCCTATGTAATGATCATTGCTTGGATATCGTCATGATTTTTTGAAGTTCAATCAATTGCCCAACTGTAATTCGTTTACCCGCCGTATGCTATTTTTCTTGAGAGAAGCCACAAGTGAAATCTACGGCCCCCGGGTCTCTTCTTTATCATATTTGCCTTCGAGATCTATTTTTATTTGCTTTTATATTCAGATCTATTAATCCAAAAACACAAAAATACTTTGCTGCAATTTATTGTTATTTGTTTGATCTCGCGTTCCCGCGAGATCTATTTATCCAATCTACCACAATTTTACCTATCTTTTTACCCATGGGATTGACAACCCCTCTCTTGCGTCGGGTTGCAAGTATTTGTTCCTTGTGTGCAGGTACTGTTCATGTAGTGTTGCGTGGTTCTCCTACTGGTTCGACAACCTTGGTTTCATCACTAAGGGAAATACCTACCGTAGTTGTGCTGCATCATCCCTTCCTCTTTGGGGTAATACCGATGTAGTTCAAGTCGCATCAGCCCCCGTCGAGGATGTGCCAAAGAGCTCTACCGGCAAGAACAAGAAGAACAAGGCTGCTCCTCCAGAAACCAAGAAGGTGTCTGCCAGGGAGGACAGCCAGGAGGGAACTTTCACCATAAGTTCCACCCTTGATGAAAAATAGGAAAGCCCTCTCATTGCCTTCTTGCAGGCGAATGTAGATGTGTTTGCAAGGCAACCATCTGACATCCCCTGTGTTCCTAGGGAGGTAACTGAGCACCACATTGCCATCTGCCCCCACGTGTGGCCTGTCAAGCAGAAGGTGTGGAAGAAAACCTTGGAGCGACAATAATCCATTGTTGAAGAGATCAAAAATTTGTAAGCAGAAGGTTTGGTCAGAGGTGTACTCCATCCCACACGGTTGGCTAATTCAGTTTTTGTGCGCAAGGCGAACAACAAGTGGCGACATTGCATTGATTACACAGATATCAATAAAGCTTGCCCAAAGGACACATTTCCCTTGCCGCGCATCGACCAGATTGTTGACTCCACTTGGTGCGATCTGTTGTTATTCCTTGATGCCTACTCCGGGTATCATCGGATATTCATGTCAAAATAAGGTGAAGAGAAGACCTCATTCATCACTCCATGTGGTACATATTGTTTCATACGTATGCCTTTCGGATTGAAGAGTGTTGGTTCAACATTTGCAAGGGCGGTCCAGATTGGTTTTGAGCCTCAGCTGCACAGGAATGTGGAAGCTTATATGGATGACAGAGTGGTCAAAACCAAGGATAAGTCAACCCTGATACAAGATTTGGAAGAAACATTTGCTAATCTGCGCAAGATCAATCTGAAACTCAATCCTGAGAAGTGTATATTTGTTGTTCCTGTCAGCGTCTAGGGAACAGGGGTACCCAGGCTTGTCTGCCTGCGGCCTAGGGCGTGGCTCCACTAGCGGCCTGGTACGGCCCATCTTCATCAACAACCACTCAAGACCCTCGTGAGGGGCCAAGCCTCGTGAGGCAGACGACACAAGACCTCCTTAGGGGAAGCCTCGCTAGGCTGGCTCCCGAGGAGCGGAGATATCTATGCAAGGGGCACCTCGCGAGGTCCGTGTGACGTGAGCCATGACGACCAAGGCCAGGCGGGCGCCAGCGGGCGCAGAGCACCAGTTGCCTCTTTGGTGCTAAAGGGCAAGCACTGGCGAGGAGTCCCGACGCATTAGGCAAAGGTTTCCATATCGGTGCAACGAGACCAAGACCAGCAGGACGGCAGGACAGAGGTCACCGCGGAGCCCACGATGGCGTCACCACCAGAGCGTTTGGCAGGAGAAAAACACCTTTTGTCAGGATAGGTTGTACTAGTTGTCTCCCTTTAAAATTGGCCATTGTGGGATCCCTTCCTGCCTAACATTTGGGGAGAGGACCAGGGCCTCTATAAATAGGACTAGCCACCACCGTGGTCAGGGACGCATCATTCAGACCATCCTCACACAAACGGATCATTCAGACCATCCTCACACACACAAGCTCACCGAGCTCAAGAACACCTCTCCTCAGGAGGCTGTTCATCCCTTGTACTAGTTCATCCTCAGCCACAAGGAAATCCACCACACCACACTGGAGTAGGGAATTACACCACAACGGTGGCCCGGACCAGTATAAACTCTCATGTCTCTTGTTCTTTGGGTTCCGCTAGCTAGGCCTTGAGATCGTTGCGAGAGAGAGCTAGGGAGAGAGAGATCTTCGTGTGCACCCCAGTGTTCGAACCTCAAGGGTTTGCCGGAACCCATAATCCGACATTTGAAGCGCCAGGTAGGGGTGCACTGAAGCCTTTCTTCCAATCTGCTCTCCACTGCTCCACCACAACCATGGCTGACGCTCGCCGAGCCCGTGGTGAGTGCCGGGCCGCCATCACTGCCCATGTCGCTCAGACGGCGCCCGTCGGTGGACCTCCCCGCCATTCTCCATCACCCGCTGCCAACGCCGCCACCGGCCCGGCACGGAAGGGGCAGCAAGCTTCCTCGCTACACCCCTCCGTTCGGCGGGACGGAAGCACTGCCACTCCGTCGCTGACTCTGACCGGCTCGTCGTCCCATGCTTGTCGCGTGCCCACGGACGTGCAGGCCGCGCTGCTCATGGCATGCGAGCTCCCGCGTTACCGCCCGGTCGACGACCTCTACGATGACAGGCTGGACCGCATCGCCGAGCTCGTCAGCGCCGCTAGGGCCTCTTCTGCACCGTCCCTCTCGCTACCACGCCCACCTTAGGCCGCGGGTGACGTAGCTCAAGGAGCACCTCCTCCACCTCCACATCAAGACGGCACCCTCGCACTAAGACGAGCGGTCCCGCGGCGTGACCCGCCACGCCAGGCGCCCGCACACGAAGAAGGAAGCTGCCAAGAAGTCCCGAGGCCGTAAGAAAACACCCCTGTGCTCCCAGCACAACTGCGTCAAGACCGTGTGCCGCCTGCGGCGGTGGCGTGAGGATATCAAGATCAGGATCCGCCTCTGCGATGGGCTCCGGTAACCACAGCAGGCTGTCGTGCCTTCACTCCCGAGCTGTGCAGCGTCGTCTAGCCCGGCAAGTTCAAGCCGGACCTGCCTCCGCGCTACGACGGCACCCTCGACCCCATGGAGTTCTTGCTGCTCTACGAGCTGAGCATCGAGGCGGCCAACAGTGACGAGAAGGTCATGGCGAATTGGTTCCCCATGGCCCTCAAGGATGGCGCGTGCTCGTGGCTTCTGAACTTGCCCTCGGGATCAATCTGTTCCTTTGCGGGATGCGTGAGCATTTCGTCGCCAACTTCCATGGCACTCGCGACCGCCCGCCGGCTGCGGATGACCTGCGGCGCATCAAGCAGCAGCCAGGGGAAACCTTGCAGAAGTACATCCAACGCTTCAACAACGTTCGCCTCAAGATCCCCAAGGTGACGGACGAGGCCATCATCTCCGTGTTCTCCGATGGCGTCCGCGACGTCAAGATGAAGGAGGAGCTCGCCATCCACGAGGAACTATGCACGGCCCTGGAAATGTTCAACATGGCGACCAAGTGCGCAAGGGCTGAGGAAGGGCGCCTCTCCCTCCTCGAGCTTCCAGCCGCTGACACGGAAGACAAGAAGGCCAAGGCCAAATATGTGAAGCGCAAGGGAGTAGCCGTGCTTGTGGCCGAGCCAGGGATGAAGCGCGGCCAAGACCACCCCGAGTCATCCAAGGGCAGCCGTCCCTTCTGTGCCTTCCACAATGTTCACAGCCACAACACCAGTGACTGTCAAGAGCTCAGGGCCATCCGCGATGGGCGCTTCCCTCGACGCCCTGAGCGCAGCGACCGCGGCTACGGCTGAGGAGGAGGACAAAGTGGGGGACGCTTGGACGACCGCGGCCCCGCCAGGAGTGGCGTGACCGGCCTCGTGAGGATCGCTGGCAGGATCAGCCTCGCGAGGGCGCCTGGAGGGAGCAGCCTCGTGAGGACCGTCCTCAGGGCAACGCTGGCCTCCCTCCGCTGCCACCACCACCAAGGAGGAACGACGACCATCATCAGGACGAGGGGGCTGGGGGCTTCCAGGAGCCACGCGCCATCGCCTGTATTCTGGGCGGCGCTCAAGCCCCAGCCTCTCAGCGTATCTTCAAGTAGTTTTCTCGCGAGGTGAACGCAGCCCTTCCCAGGCTCGGGGCCACGCGCCCGCTTAGGTGGTTCAAGTGCGCCATCACCTTCAGCTCGTCAAACCAGCTCAAGTGCGCGGTAACCACCGCCGCCCTCCCGATGCTCTGCTCACCCGTCATCAGCAATGTTCAAGTCACCAATACCCTCATCAACGGTGCCGCAGAGCTCAACATCCTACCCATCGAGACGTTCGACAGCCTCCAAGTGCCATACGATCAGCTACAGCCTACCAAGCCCCCCTCAGGAGTGACCAACGGCTCCACCACCCCGATATGGCAGGTCCGCCTCCTAGTCACCTTCAGCCAGCGTAACAACCACCGCACCAAGCTCGTCAACTTCGACGTTGCCCACATCCGCCTGCCGTACAATGCCATCCTTGGGTATCCAGCCTTGGCCAAGTTTATGGCAGTGACCCACCATGGCTACAACGTTCTTAGGATGCCAGGGAGCGGCGGCATCATCGCGGTCCCTTGTGAAGAAAGAGATGCGGTGTGCTCCCTCGAGCCTGCTTACCAAGCTGCAGCGGCCGAAGACCCCGACAACGAATGCACCCTGTACCCTCCTGAGGCCATCCCCAAGAAGAAGAAGCAGCTACTCCGCCAAGGGCCTTAGGAGAGCGACGTTTCCAGCGGCACCACCTCAAGATCTGCGCCCGCAGTTGGGGCACCTCCCTCCCTCGCATAGGAAGGCGCGCCCGGCGCCCTCCTTAGGTTAGGCTCGGGGGCTCTCTTCTGGAGGGCCTCAGACCAAGGCAACGTCATGAGGGAGGCGCTCGGGCACCATGTGGAGGTGTGCTTCGCCGCACGTTTCCCTCAAGAGGGCACAAGGCGTGGAGCGCCTAGTGCTCAGGAGTTCATCACCAAGGCGACCCAGGAGCTTCAGGAGGCAAGGACCATACGCGGCGACCGCCGCCCACCACCTGGCGCAGCCCCCCATCCTGGCGAGGATGGCGGGCTACGCGTCTGCGTCGACATTCCAGGGCTCAACAGGGCCGCATCTCAGGGACGTTTTTGGCCTTCGCGTGTTGGGCGGTGCGAGGGTCCACCCCACAACTATGTTCGCATGCCATTTGGCCTGCCGAACACGGCTGTCACCTTCCGGCGTCACTTGCGGAGCATTCTGGCGGCTCAGGAGGCCAGGCATCACGTTGTCCTGGCAGAGATGGCGACAGTTCTTCAGGAGCCACCTGGGCCCACGGAGCCTCCTGAGGCTCGGGACCCTGGCGGCTCGTGAGGAGCAACTTCTTCGGCATGCATCTTCGGCTACTCCAACATCACTCCAGCTACGGTATCAGGTGACTCTTTCCAGTTCATTCAGTTGGGGCCGCCCTTCGGGCAGCATTATCCCCAAGTCGCACGGGCCTGTCCCCGCGATGTGTATCCTTCTGCATCTTTAGCTTACTCTGTTGGGAGCGCCTCTCTGGCTGCATTATCCCCAGGCCGCTCGGGTCCGTCCCAGTGGCATGTATCGTTCTTGCATCTATTAGAGCTAACCTACCTCATTGCTTGAGTCATTTCATGATTGTCACATGTTTGCCTGTTGCCCCTCGCGGCCACCCGCGTTATTGACCGGCCTCCTGCTCATCCTGCAACGGGGGCTACACATGCTGGCACGGTGCTTGTGCTCGGGCCTGTCCCTGCAACGCTGACAATCCTGAGCGGTCGAGCTCTGGCTTGCGGCACGCCCCGCGCATGTCACCTCACCAGGACCTCAGTGCCTTCATCTTCTTTCGGAATGACCAGTAGGAGACCAGCAAGCACGGTTGCAATATGTATTCCTCCCTCGCGCTAACCTACAGGAATCTCCGGAGGCTAACAACGGGCGGCACCGTAGGCTCCTTCTGTTTTTTCATGCAATTCGCTTGCGCGTTAAAGTGGGGCCCCTGAGCATCGCGCCTCAGGGGCTCTTACTGGCTCTCCAGCCCTCACCCCCTGGCCCTGACCACGGCATCGTGACCTGGCATACCAGCCGCGGCTGAGCTTGCTCGAGGGCCGGGACCTGAGGACGTAGAGCACATAGAAGAGCATGAAAAAAAAGGGAAGCTCGTGTGGGCCTAACCTGGCTACACTACCGCCGCTGACGCACGAACCTGACACTACATGAGGGACCGACCCAGGATCGCTAAGATAAGTCACGCACTCAAGCCAGCCCAGCGCTGCGGCATAGGATTTCCACCTCTTGTAGCCTTGCTACGGTGACACCGCCTTCCTTTCCCGCCTTCAGGGAGTTGCTTGCATTCTAAAGGGGACCTCTTGAGCATCGCGCCTCAGGAGCTCTTACTGGACCTCGGGCCGCTCAACTCCTTGCCTTGACCACGGCATCGCGACTTGGCATACCAGCGACGGCTGTAGCCTGCCTGGGGACTTGGACCTGTCGGCGTAGAGCACTAAGCTACCGCGAGGTTGGAAAGGGGGGACCGAGCCAAAGCAAGACACGCAATCATGAGTTTTTGTAATAAGGACGATATTGACAAAAGGCACTACAGACCCTTTACACACCCCACGGGGTTCACCTCGATTCCTCGCAGGGAACAAAAGAAGAAGGTTTCTAGGAGCCGCATCTACATGCGTCGCCGCTGACGCCATCATCAACAGTGGGCCACGGGAGGCCGATGCCAACCCCATCCAGATCAACGGCGGTGACGGGCGGACACCGCTGCCGCGCTCCGGGCACGGCGAGAGCTCGGGTGCACGTAGCTATCGTCGCTCGTCTCCGTAGTCTCGTAGGGCTCGGGAGAGTCGCTGGACTCCCAGGCACCGTCACTGCTACTGGAGGAACTGCCGGCAGGACAGAAGGCGGGGCCAGCACCCGCCGTCGCGCCGTCTCGGCGACCCCCTCCAGGGCAGCATTCTATGTGACGACCTTCCTCACCGAAGAACTTGAAGAACAGCATGGAGGCGCCATCGTACTCAAAGTGGATGGCGAGGGCGCCCTCCGCGCGGCAGGCGCGAGCGACCTCGCCCCACCCGCGGGTCATGAAGATCTTGCCCGGGGAAACGACCTCGACCTCTGCTCCCGTCGCCGGGGTGTCGCACTCAGCGTGCTGCAGCCACAACTCGAGTGGCCCCCTCGGCGGCATCTCTTCAGCGAAGAACTGCGGGAATCGGATCCACGAGTGCGGTGGCATCACCGCCCACACCACGAGTTCGCGCGAGGAGCCCTCTGCGAGAGTTCGCGGGGTGGCGGCGCGTGCCGCCACAGTACGCCCACCGCGGCCAAGGCGCGAGCGGCGCGGAGGCTGCCTCTACCTTCGGAGCCTTGCGCCTGGGCGTACAAGGGCAGCGGGTAGCCAGGGGCCACTCGTGCCAAGGCCTCGTCACCTCCGGCCTCAGGACGACGTCGCGAGAGCAGGCCAACCTCTTCTTCGGCGGGAGTGGCCCCAGCTCTTCGTGGGGGGTTTTCCCCTTCTCAGCAGCGGAGAATCTCCGTATCGGCGCCATGAGTGTCACAGCAAGGAGGAGGAAGAAGAACCAGGCGGAATGGAGGAAGAGATGAGTGACGGGGGCTCCGCCCCCCTCCTCATTTATAGCCAGAAGGAGGCCAACCGCCGGCCTCCATGATCACAGTTAATGATGGTTCTTCTTCTGCATGCAGCAGGGACTCGTCAAGTCAGGCAGTTATCAAGGCGGCGTGGGGAAGTGGAGACGCCCACGTCCCGTCAGTCGCCACACATCAAATCAAGGCCGCAGGTGCTTGGGGCCCGCGGCGCTCTGCACTTGCCCTTTGGCTTCGCCTCGAAGCCAAGTTCGAGTGCGCCTTGGGCTCGGGGGCTACTGTCAGCATCCTGGGAACGGGGGTACCCAGGCTTGCCTGCCTGCGGCCCAGGGCGTGGCTCCACCAGCGGCCTGGTACGGCCCATCTTCATCAATAACCACTCAAGACCCTCGCCAGGGGCCAAGCCTCGCGAGGCGGACGACACAAGACCTCCTCAGGGGCAACCTCGCTAGGCTAGCTCCCGAGGAGCGGAGAAATCTATGCAAGGGGCACCTCGCGAGGTCCGCGTGACGTGAGCTATGATGACCAAGGCCAGGCGAGCGCCAGCGGGTGTAGAGAACCAGTTGCCTCTTTGGTGCTAAAGGGGCAAGCGTAGGTGAGGAGTCCCGAGGCGTCAGGCAAAGGTTTCCATATCGGTGCAACAGACCAAGACCAGCAGCACGGCGGGACGGAGGTCACCGCAGAGCCCACGACGGCGTCACCACCAGAGCCTTTGGCAGGCGAAGACCACCTTTTGTCAGGATAGCTTGTACTAGTTGTCTCCCTTCAAAATTGGCCGTTGTGGGATCCCTTCCCACCTAACATTTGGGGAGAGGACCAGGGCCTCTATAAATAGGACTAGCCACCACCGTGGTCAGGGACGGATCATTCAGACCATCCTAACACAGATGGATCATTCAGACCAACCTCACACACACAAGCTCGGTTGGCCGTGTCCCTCTCCTCCGTCAGCTCCGAGGCCTTCTTCTTCAGCTCCTCGCGCTCTAGCTTATCCACCTTGCCGGCGTGGTCCAGGGCCAGAGCATCGAGTGCGTCCTTGTGCTTCTGCTCCAGCTCCTGGGTCCGCTGCGCGATGATCTTCCCGATTTCCTCGTCCTTGCCGCGGAGCGTGGTGGCAAGCGCCTACTCGCGGGCAACGAGGTCTTCCTCCTGGGTGTCCGGCAGAGCTTGCTACTGCTGCCGGGTGGCTTCGTCCTTGGCGGCTTGTTCCTTCGCCGCCTCTTGGGCCTTCTCGATGTCGGCCTGCTTTAGGATGAGCTCTCGCTTGCGCTCATCCAGCTCACCGTTGGCAGTCCTCAGTTCCTCCCGAGCCTCGCCAAACCAGACCTGCGTCTGAGCGACGCGCTCCTCAAAATCCGCCTCCGCCTTGTCCACCGCCGCCATCCTGGAGTTCACCTTGTCTTGGCGGGCACGGTGGAGCGCCTGGAGCTTCTGGAAGTTGGCGATCATAGCCCGGAGGAGCTGCTCCTCTTAGGAACCGCCGCCGCTGGCGCTTGGTTCATCAACGACCTGGAGCCCGGCTGTGGCGAGTGCCTCATCGTCGAACACCTCCCCTTCGGCTGGCGCTCTGGTGCTTGCCGTCCCCGGGAGGCGGATGAACAGGTCGTCGCCCACCCTCAGGTACTTGCTCGGGGCGGGGGGCTGCAGGGGAGGAAGGTTGGTCGTTGGCCACGTCCTCCTCAGCGGGCTCCTTGGCGGCCTCCTCAGCAGTAGCCTTGCCGGGCTCCCCGGCAGGCCCCTTGCCGGCCTCCCCGACAGCGGTCCCGCCGGTCTCCCCGGCAGGCCCCTTGGCGGCCTCCTCGGCGGCGGACTTGGCGGCTTCCCCAGCCGCGATCTCGACAGCCTCGGCTTCGGCATCCTTGGTGACCTCCTCGATGACGATGTCGATATCCTCCTGGTCAATCGAGGGAGGTTCTGGAAACTAGAAAGGAGAATGAAACGAGGCCAAAATCAAGGTTCAGAACAAAGAAAAGTAAAAAAACAGGGACGGGAGGCAGGCCACTTACCCCCGTGCCGAGCTGAGAAGAAGTGGCTCCCTCCCAGCCAACGTTCGTTGCCGGGACGGAGCCGCCGGCACCCAAGCTCGCATCCTCTTCCTCCGTGCACGTGGGCTCGGTGGTAGACGCCCTTGCCGGGGACGCCCCTCTGGGTGGCGTAGTCGATGGGGGCGGCGTGTCGGGGGCGGCCCTCAGCGGCTCCTCCTGTTGCCGCTCTCCTCCTGCAAACCTGGCAAGGTCAGCACCAAGGACTCGCACCCCAACGCTCGCCGATGGGGAGTGAATAATGAACTTACGCTAGGGTCTGAAGCGGTGGCTGCGTCGTGGGCTGTTGTCCGGGCTGATCTCCACCAACACCGGCGTGTGCGGAATGCTCGTCGGGGGCTTGTCGCCCGTCGAAGCCTTGGCCCTCGTCGCCGCCCTCTGGGCCAGCGTCTCCATGTCGCTGTGGAGATAAGATCAAGTCAAGGAAGATGGCACAAGCAGAGAGTCGGAAATGATGAGAGGCAAAGTGCTTACTCGTCCTCCTCCGCTGGCCTCCCCTTCCTCTTCGGGCTGAAGGACCCAAGATCGAAGTCAGCCTCGGGGCGCTGTCCGAAGGAGGAGGAGAAGGGGATGGGGGTCCTGCGCCGCTTGGATGAGGAAGAGGCGGCGGCCGCGGCTTTCTTCGCTGCCTTGGCCCTTGTCTCGCGCGCGGGATGCGCCTGGGCCCGCTGCTGCTGCGTGGTCCTGCCAGGCCGGACTGGCTCGCCGGAGCAAGCCCGCTGCAGGATGCGTTTACTACCCGGGCCGAGGAGTCATCTGCCTCGGTGTCCTCTCTGGTCGACTCCTCGACCACTTCTTCAACGAGGGGGGCCCCAGCGCCGGCACCAGTGGGTTCCCGGCAGACCCCGTCCATTCGGCAAACTCCTTCTCCTCTGCGGCCACGTCAGCCTCGTCCTCCACGGTGGCGAGACTGCCGGCCTCCTCGGCAAGCACCGCGCCCACCGCCCTGGCGGCAATGTACGCCAGCTCTTCTTCGGTGGTGTCGCGGATGAGCTACGGCTCGTCATGAACGTACCTCTCCGACAAGTTGTCGAAGAATGCCTACGCCAGCTCTGCTTGTGGCTCGGCCCAGGTTGGATCAAGGCCCTGCACGTTGAAGACCGGCATCATGGCGATGATGGCGGTCTGGCAAGACTTGTTGCTCAATGGGACCACCCTGCTGGCAACCCAAACAGGGACTTGCCGGCCTTGCCAGCCTTGCCGGTCCTCTCGACCCTGTCAACCTCAAACCTTGAGCTGAAAAAGCCTCTGGCAAAGATGAGCATGCTGCAGCACCGTGAAATTGTGGTTCAGGCCAGGGCGTAGCCTCATGATATCAGCCGCATTCCTGAAGTCCCATGCCGGCCTCCCCTTGTTATGCAGTGGGGCAATCCGGCGGCGAATGAAATCGGCCCCGATCATTTCAAGAGTGAGCCTGGCCGAGGTAAGGCGGTGGATCCTGGTGGTGGCAACCGTGAGCTTCTTGTCGTTGGCGTCGACATCGCCCCAGTCCTTTCTGCGGACCGGCGGCTCCTGGCGGACCCGGCAGAACTCCTGCGGATCTGCCTCCACAATCCAGCACCACCGGCCCCGCCACTCTTCCCACCTCTCCTTCTGGGCACCCTCCGGGTACATACCCCTGCTCTGGGTCCTCGGGATCCAGGTAATGGAGCCAAAGATGGCGCCCCCTGGCTGGATGCGAGGAGTGAAGTAATGGCGGAAGAGCGTCGTGCTGGGGTGCACTCCAGCGAAGCCCTCACAGAGGTGGGCGAAGAAGGCCATGCACGCCATGGCGTTCGGCATGAAATCTAGAAGGTGGAAGCCGTAGGTGTGTGCATGATGTCGTTGAAGAAATTGAGAAAGGGGGGCAGAGCCCGCAGGAGAAATAGTCGACGAAGAAGGGGTGCCGATTTGGACCGGCCCTGTCGAAGGAGGCGGGGATGATACGCGTGCCGGGGTGCCCCGACGTCTCCGTCCCCCACAGGGGCCTAAACTTCTCCTTGATAGTAAGCGCGTCGACTATCGAGGTGAAGAGGGTGCACTGCGGCCGCATCTCCAACAACTCACTCTCCGGCGCCTCCTTCCCCCCGGCATCCTTGGCCGCTCCCTTGCCCTTGCTCGTCTTGGGCACCATGGCGGCTGAGAGGGGGTGAGGGATCGAGGGCAATGGGGGCACGGCGGCGACGAGCAGAGGCGAGAGCTTCAATTTGCGCTTGAGGAAGAAAGGAACGACGGTTCTGAGATTGGAAAGGGCGCAGAGGGTGAATGAGCAGCGCCCCTGCGGTTTCCTCTTTTTTATGGGGAATACACGTGCCGCCTCTTCACTATTCACTGCGAGATGACGCAAGCGTACTGCGGCCACTCCGCGCATGACCCCCACGTCACGCACTCAATGCGGATCATGGGGAAGTGCAACTGGCGAGGGAGTTACCACAATTAAAACTCTGCCGCGCATGCCCGCGAACCGTTCTGGGCCTGGCCCAACAACGCCTTGCGCTTATGTGTGGCCCATGCCCGGGGGCTCCTGTCGGTGTACAAAAGTAGGGGCTGCTACCTCTTGAGCACTGTGTTGGTTTTCCCTTGAAGAGGAAAGGGTGATGCAGCAAAGTAGCGTAAGTATTTCCCTCAGTTTTTGAGAACCAAGGTATCAATCCAGTAGGAGGCTACACACGAGTCCCTCGCACCTACACAAACAAATAAATCATCGCAACCAACGCGATAAGGGGTTGTCATCCCTACACGGTCACTTACGAGAGTGAGATCTGATAGATATGATAAGATAATATTTTTGGTATTTTTGTGATAAAGATGCAAAGTAAAATAAAAGGCAACGGAAATAGCTAAGTGTTGGAAGATTAATATGATGGAAAATAGATCCCGGGGCCATAGGTTTCACTAGTGGCTTCTCTCGAGAGCATAAGTATTTACGATGGGTGAACAAATTACTATTGAGCAATTGACAGAATTGAGCATAGTTATGAGAATATCTAGGCATGATCATGTATATAGGCATCACGTCCGAGACAAGTAGACTGACTCCTGCCTGCATCTACTACTATTACTCCACACATCGACCGCTATCCAGCATGCATCTAGAGTATTAAGTTCATAAGAACAGAGTAACGCCTTAAGCAAGATGACATGATGTAGAGGGATAAATTCATGCAATATGATAAAAAAACCCATCTTGTTATCTTCGATGGCAACAATACAATACGTGCCTTGCTGCCCCTACTATCATTGGGAAAGGACACCGCAAGATTGAACCCAAAGCTAAGCACTTCTCCCATTGCAAGAAAGATCAATCTAGTAGGCCAAACCAAACTGATAATTCGAAGAGTCTTGCAAAGATAACCAATCATACATAAAAGAATTCAGATGATTCAAATATTGTTCACAGATAAACTTGATCATAAACCCACAATTCACCGGTCTCAACAAACACACCGCAAAAGAAGATTACATCGAATAGATCTCCACAAGAGAGGGGGAGAACATTGTATTGAGATCCAAAAAGAGAGAGGAAGCCATCTAGCTAATAAGTATGGACCCGAAGGTCTGAGGTAAACTACTCACACTTCATCGGAGAGGCTATGGTGTTGATGTAGAAGCCCTTCGTGATTGATGTCCCCTCTGGTGGAGCTCCGGAACAGGCCCCAAGATGGGATCTCACGGGTACAGAAGGTTGTGGCGGTGGAATTAGGTTTTAGGCTCCGTATCTGATTGTTTGGGGGTACATAGGTATATATAGGAGGAAGGAGTACGTCGGTGGAGCAACGTGGGGCCCACGAGGGTGGAGGGCGCGCCCAGGGGGTAGGCGCGGCCCCTACCTCGTGGCTTCTTGGTAGCTTTCTTGACGTAGGGTCCAAGTCCTCTGGATCATGTTCGTTCCGAAAATCACGTTCCCGAAGGTTTCATTCCGTTTGGACTCCGTTTGATATTCTTTTTCTGCGAAACTCTGAAATAGGCAAAAAACAACAATTCTGGGCTGGGCCTCCGGTTAATAGGTTAGTCCCAAAAATAATATAAAAGTGTATAATAAAGCCCAATAATGTCCAAAACAGAAGATAGTATAGCATGGAACAGTCAAAAATTATAGATACGTTGGAGACGTATCAAGCATCCCCAAGCTTAATTCCTGCTCGTCCTCGAGTAGGTAAATGATAAAAACAGAATTTTTTATGTGGAATGCTACTTGGCATAATTTCAATGTAATTCTTCTTAATTGTGGTATGAATATTCAGATCTGAAAGATTCAAGATAAAAGTTCAATATTGACATAAAAATAATAATACTTCAAGCATACTAACTAAGCAATTATGTCCTCTCAAAATAACATGGCCAAAGAAAGTTCATCCCTACAAATCATATAGTTTAGTCATGCTCCATTTTCGTCACACAAGAATGCTCTCATCATGCACAACCCCGATGACAAGCCAAGTAATTGTTTCATACTTTAGTAATCTCAAACTTTTTCAACCTTCACGCAATACATCAGCGTGAGCCCTGGATATAGCACTATGGGTGGAATAGAATATGATGACGGGGGTTATGTGGAGAAGACAAAAAAGGACAAAGTCTCACATCAACGAGGCTAATCAATGAGCTATGGAGATGCCCATCAATTGATGTTAATGCAAGGAGTAGGGATTGCCATGCAACGGATGCACTAGAGCTATAAATATATGAAAGCTCAACAAAAGAAACTAAGTGGGTGTGCATCCAACTTGCTTGCTCACGAAGACCTAGGGCACTTGAGGAGGCCCATTGTTGGAATATACAAGCCAAGTTCTATAATGAAAAATTCCCACTAGTATATGAAAGCGACAAAACAAGAGACTCTCTATCATGAAGATTATGGTGCTACTTTGAAGCACAAGTGTGGTAAAGGGATAGTAACATTGTCCCTTCTCTCTTTTTCTCTCTCTTTTTTTTGGGCCTTCTATCTTTTTTATGGCCTTTCTCTCTTTTTTTTATTCCTCACTTGGGACAATGCTCTAGAAAATGATGATCATCACACTTCTATTTATTTACAACTCAATGGTTACAACTCGATACTAGAACAAAGTATGACTCTATATGAATGCCTCCGGCGGTGTACTAGAGTGGCATGTATGAAAGAATTATGAACGGTGGCTTTGCCACAAATACTATGTCAACTACATGATCATGCAAAGCAATATGACAATGATGAAAGTGTCATGATAAACGGAACGGTGGAAAGTTGCATGGCAATATATCTCGGAATGACTATGGAAATGACATAATAGGTAGGTATGGTGGCTGTTTTGAGGAAGATATAAGGAGGTTTATGTGTGAAAGAGTGTATCATATCATGGGGTTTGGATGCACCGGCGAAGTTTGCACCAACTCTCAATGTGAGAAAGGGCAATGCACGGTACCGAAGAGGCTAGCAATGACGTAAAGGTGAGAGTGTGTATAATCCATGGACTCAACATTAGTCATAAAGAACTCACATACTTATTGCAAAAATCTACAAGTCATCAAAAACCAAGCACTACGCGCATGCTCCTAGGGGGATAGATTGGTAGGAAAAGACCATCGCTCGTCCCCGACCGCCACTCATAAGGAGGACAATCAAAGAACACCCCATGTTTCAAATTTGTTACATAACGTTTACCATACGTGCATGCTACGGAACTTGCAAACTTCAACACAAGTATTTCTCAAATTCACAACTACTCAACTAGCACAACTTTAATATCACTACCTCCATGTCTCAAAACAATCATCAAGCATCAAACTTCTCTTAGTATTCAAAACACTCATAAGAAAGTTTTTACTATTCTTGAATACCTAGCATATTAGGATTATTTAAGCAAATTACCATGCTATTTAAGACTCTCAAAATAATCTAAGTGAAGCATGAGAGATCAATAGTTTCTATAAAACAAATCCACCACCATGCTCTAAAAGATATAAGTGAAGTACTAGAGAAAAAACTATATAACTCAAAAGATATAAGTGAAGCACAAAGAGTATTCTAATAATTTCCGAATCATGTGTGTCTCTCTCAAAAGGTGTGTACAGAAAAGATGATTGTGGTAAACTAAAAAACAAAGACTCAAATCATACAAGACGCTCCAAGCAAAACACATATCATGTGGTGAATAAAAATATAGCTCCAAGTAAAATTACCGATGGAAGTAGACGAAAGAGGGGATGCCTTCCGGGGCATCCCCAAGCTTTGGCTTTTAGGTGTCCTTAGATTATCTTGGGGGTGCCATGGGCATCCCCAGGCTTAGGCCGTTTCCACTCCTTGTTCCATAATCCATCAAATCTTTCACCCAAAACTTGAAAACTTCACAACACAAAACTCAGCAGAAAATCTCGTGAGCTCCGTTAGCGAAAGAAAACAAAAGACCACTTCAAGGTACTGTAATGAACTCATTCTTTTTTATATTGGTGTTAAACCTACTGTATTCCAACTTCTCTATGGTTTATAAACTAATTTACTAGACATAGACTCATCAAAATAAGCAAACAACACACGAAAAACAGAATCTGTCAAAAACAGAACAATCTGTAGTAATCTGTAACTAACGCAAACTTCTGGAACTCCAAAAAATCAGACAAAATAGGACGACCTAGAAAATTTGTTTATTGATCAGCAGAAATTGGAATCAATATTTTATCACGTTCTCGTGATTTTTAAAAATTGTTTTCGTGAACAGAAAGTTTCTGGAATTTTCTGCAAGATCAAATAACTATCATCCAAGAAGATCCTATAGGTTTAACTTGGCACAAACACTAATTAAAACATAAAAACACATCTAACCAGAGGCTAGAACAAATATTAATTCCTAAACAGAAGAAAAAAAGCAAAAAAACTAAAAATAAAATTGGGTTGCCTCCCAACAAGCGCTACCGTTTAACTCCCCTAGCTAGGCATAATAGCAAGGATAGATCTAGGTATTGCCATCTTTGGTAGGCAATCCATAAGTGTCTCTCATAATAGATTCATATGGTAATTTTATTTTCTTCCTAGGGAAGTGTTCCATGCCTTTCTTTAAGGGAAATTGGAATCTAATATTCCTTTCCTTCATATCAATAATTGCACCAATCGTTCTAAGGAAAGGTCTACCAAGAATAATAGGACATGAAGGATTGTAATCTATGTCAAGAACAATAAAATCTACGGGCACATAATTCCTATTTGCAACAATAAGAACATCATTAATTCTTCCCATAGGTTTCTTAATGGTGGAATCCGCAAGGTGCAAGTTTAAAGAGCAATCATCAAAATCATGGAAACCTAGCAAATCGCACAAAGTTTTTGGAATCATGGAAACACTAGCACCCAAATCACACAAAGCATAGCATTCATGATCTTTAAACTTAATTTTAATAGTAGGTTCCCACTCATCATAAAGTTTTCTAGGGACAGAAACTTCCAACTCAAGTTTTTCTTCATAAGATTGCATCAAAGCATCAACGATATGTTTAGTAAAGGCTTTATTTTGGCTATAAGCATGAGGAGAATTTAGCACAGATTGCAACAAGGAAATACAATCTATCAAAGAGCAGCTATCATAATCAAATTCCTTGAAATCTAAAATAGTGGGTTCATTAATATCTAATGTTTTGACCTCTTCAATCCCACTTTTATCAATTTTAGCATCAAGATCTAAAAACTCCGAATTTCTGGAACGCCTTCTAGGTAAAGGTGGATCATATTCAGTCCCATCATTATCAAGATTCATATTGCAAAACAAAGATTTAATTGGGGACACATCAATAACTTTTAGATCTTCATCTTTGTTTTCATAAAAATTAGAAGAACACGCTTTTATAAAGCAATCTTTCTTAGCACGCATCCTAGCGGTTCTTTCTTTGCACTCGTCAATGGAAATTCTCATGGCTTTGAGAGACTCATTGATATCATGCTTAGGTGGAATAGATCTAAGTTTCAAAGAGAAATTCTATCAACGTTCCTAGCCAATTCATCAACTTTAAGCAAATTCTCTTCAAGCAAAGCATTGAAATTCTTTTGCGAATTCATAAATTCCTTAACACTAGTCTCAAATTCAGAGGGAATCTTATTAAAATTTCCATAAGAATTGTTGTAGGAATTACCATAATTATTAGAGGAATTACTAGGATAAGGCCTAGGATTAAAGTTTCCTCTATACGCGTTGTTACCAAAATTATTCCTACCAACAAAATTTACATCCAAAGATTCATTATTATTCTCAATCAAAGTAGACAAAGGCATATCATTAGGATCAGAAGAAACACTCTTAGTAGCAAATAATTTCATAAGTTCATCCATCTTTCCACTCAAAACATTAATTTCTTCTACCGCATGCACTTTTTTATTAGCCGATCTTTCAGTGTGCCATTGAGAATAATTAACCATAACATTATCTAGGATTTTAGTAGCTTCTCCTAAAGTGATTTCCATAAAAGTGCCTCCCGCGGCCAAATCTAAAAGATTTCTAGAAGCAAAATTCAATCCGGCATAAAAATTTTGTATAATCATCCACAAATTCGAACCATGGGTGGGGCAATTACGTATCATTAATTTCATCCTCTCCCAAGCTTGTGCAACATGTTTATGATCAAGTTGCTTAAAGTTCATAATATCGTTTCTAAGAGAGATGATTTCAGCGGGAGGAAAATACTTAGAGATAAAAGCATCTTTGCACTCGTTCCAAGAATCAATACTATTTTTAGGCAAAGACGAAAACCAAGCTTTAGCACGATCTCTAAGAGAAAAACGAAATATCTTCAATTTAACAATATCATTGTCAACATCTTTCTTCTTTTGCATATCACACAAATCAACGATGCTATTTAGATGAGTAGCGGCATCTTCACTAGGAAGGCCGGCGAATTGATCTTTCATGACAAGATTCAACAAAGCAGCATTGATTTCACAAGATTCAGTATCGGTAAGAGGAGCAATCGGAGTGCTAAGGAAATCATTATTGTTGGTATTGGTAAAGTCACATAATTTGGTATTATCTTGAGCCATCATGACAAGCAAGCAATCCAACACACGAGCAACCAAGAAGCAAGCGAAAAAGAGGCGAACGGAAAAGAGAGGGCAAATAAAACGACAAGGGTGAAGTGGGGGAGAGGAAAACAAGAGGCAAATGGCAAATAATGTAATGCGGGATATAAAGGTTTGTGATGGGTACTTGGTATGTTGACTTTTGCGTAGACCTCCCCGGCAACGGCGCCAGAAATCCTTCTTACTACCTCTTGAGCACTGCGTTGGTTTTCCCTTGAAGAGGAAAGGGTGATGCAGCAAAGTAGCGTAAGTATTTCCCTCAGTTTTTGAGAACCAAGGTATCAATCCAGTAGGAGGCTACACACGAGTCCCTCGCACCTACACAAACAAATAAATCCTTCAACCAACGCGATAAGGGGTTTTCAATCCCTACACGGTCACTTACGAGAGTGAGATATGATAGATATGATAAGATAATATTTTTGGTATTTTTGTGATAAAGATGCAAAGTAAAATAAAAGTCAACGGAAATAGCTAAGTGTTGGAAGATTAATATGATGGAAAATAGACCCGGGGGCCATAGGTTTCACTAGTGGCTTCTCTCGAGAGCATAAGTATTTACGGTGGGTGAACAAATTACTGTTGAGCAATTGACAGAATTGAGCATAGTTATGAGAATATCTAGGCATGATCATGTATATAGGCATCACGTCCGAGACAAGTAGACTGACTCCTGCCTGCATCTACTACTATTACTCCACACATCGACCGCTATCCAGCATGCATCTAGAGTATTAAGTTCATAAGAACAGAGTAACACCTTAAGCAAGATGACATGATGTAGAGGGATAAATTCATGCAATATGATAAAAAAAACCATCTTGTTATCCTCGATGGCAACAATACAATATGTGCCTTGCTGCCCCTACTGTCACAGGAAAGGACACTGCAAGATTGAACCCAAAGCTAAGCACTTCTCCCATTGCAAGAAAGATCAATCTAGGCCAAACCAAACTGATAATTCGAAGAGACTTGCAAAGATAACCAATCATACATAAAATAATTCAGATGATTCAAATATTGTTCATAGATAAACTTGATCATAAACCCACAATTCATCGGTCTCAACAAACACACCGCAAAACAAGATTACATCGAATAGATCTCCACAAGAGAGGGGGAGAACATTGTATTGAGATCCGAAAAGAGAGAGGAAGCCATCTAGCTAATAACTATGGACCCGAAGGTCTGAGGTAAACTACTCACACTTCATCGAAGAGGCTATGGTGTTGATGTAGAAGCCCTTCGTGATCGATGCCCCCTCCGGCGGAGCTCTGGAACAAGCCCCAAGATGGGATCTCACGGTTACAGAAGGTTGCGGCGGTGGAATTAGGTTTTTGGCTCCGTATCTGATCGTTTGGGGGTACGTAGGTATATATAGGAGGAAGGAGTACGTCGGTGGAGCAACATGGGGCCCACGAGGGTGGAGGGTGCGCCCAGGAGGGGTAGGCGCGCCTCCTACCTCGTGGCTTCCTGGTAGCTTTCTTGACGTAGGGTCCAAGTCCTCTGGATCATGTTCGTTCCGAAAATCACGTTCCCGAAGGTTTCATTCCGTTTGGACTCCGTTTGATATTCTTTTTCTGCAAAACTCTGAAATAGGCAAAAAAACAGCAATTCTGGGCTGGGCTCCGGTTAATAGGTTAGTCCCAAAAATAATATAAAAGTGTATAATAAAGCCCAATAATGTCCAAAACAGAAGATAATATAGCATGGAGCAATCAAAAATTATAGATACGTTGGAGACGTATCAGGTGCCTTTCTGTACCCCTTTACTTGTGCACGGGCAGTCGTAGCCGCACCTGCAGCCGGGCTTGGCGGGGCAGAAGAAGGAAAGATGCGAGGCTGCCAAGGCAGCACTCAAGCCAGAAGCATAAAGAGCAAAGGGACAAGATGGGCTTCCCCCAGCAAGAGCCTTGCCGGGACGGCCTATGTAGCCCCGGCAAGAGCCTTGCCGGGGCAACTTGCCCAACACCAGCAAGGCCACCACCCTTGAGCCTGGGAGCTCTAACACCATCAACAGTGTCAAGACCAAGACTCAGGGGTGCCTTCACAGTGGCATGCAGATCTTTGTGAAGACCAAAGGCCTGCAAGCCTAGATGAGAACCAGAAGATGAAGACCCCCGGCAAGATTTTGCCAGGGACGACCGAAGACCCCTGGCAAGACCCTTGCCGTGGACGCCCACGAGACCCCGGCAAAGCCCTTGCCGGCGGCATCTGCGGGGCCGAGGCCAGGCCCACACTTGCCTGAGTTTCGCTGCCCCGCACCCGTTCCGACATGGCGGCCAGCCTGCCAACTAGGCGAGCGCTTGCGTGGCAGCATGCAGCTTCTAGGCCAACTAGCCAAACACCTGCGTAGTGGCATGCAGATCTTCGTGAAGACCCTGCCAACGCACCAGCTTAGCAACCAGCCAGCCAGCGTGGCGCTACATGCCTCGTCAGCTTGGACGCGCGTCAGAGCGAGGCGAGGCGGCAACGGACGGGACGAGCTTCTTTGCCGCCCCCGATAAAGCAAGAGGGCACATCGGCACCGCATTAAATGCGTTTGTCCTACAGTGCCAGGCGATAGACTTGTACACTGTACATACTTTCCACCTCC
The DNA here is from genome assembly GCF_018294505.1 of Triticum aestivum. Taxonomy (NCBI): domain Eukaryota; kingdom Viridiplantae; phylum Streptophyta; class Magnoliopsida; order Poales; family Poaceae; genus Triticum; species Triticum aestivum. The sequence goes on from NC_057802.1 coordinate 139,101,990, forward strand.
TGTGTGCCACTGTGGCAACCCCTTTGACATATAAAAGGAGGCCCGAGGCGTACCGAGGAAGGATTCGGACTTTTTGGACTGGGCATGCACCACAGCTAGTTCAAGAGCTCAAGAACACTAAATATACACAAAGTAGGACTAGGGTTTTACACATCGTTTGCGGCCTGAACCTGGGTAAAAATCCCCCCGCGTTGACCTTCTAGACAGGCTCTTTGCGCAGCTCCACGCCCGGCCAACCGTAGAAGGGACTCCCCGAGGGATCCCATAGGTGTCGTTCCTGATCCTCGACATGGATATTCAAAGAATTCATTCTAACAACATTGCAATCATGCAAATCATTCAAATATTTAGTGCCAAACATTTTATAGACTTCTTCTTCTAACACTTGAGCACAATTTTCCTTTCCATCACTTTCATGAAAGACATTAAAGAGATGAAGCATATGAGGCAACCTCAATTCCATTTTTTGTAGTTTTCTTCTATAAACTAAACTAGTGATAAAACAAGAAACTAAAAGATTCAATTGCAAGATCTAAAGATATACCTTCAAGCACCAACCTCCCCGGCAACAGCGCCAGAAAAGAGCTTAGTTGATGGGGTGTTAGTGCCGCTTACCTAGCCTCCCCAGCAACGGCGCCAAAAAAGAGCTTGATGTCTACTACGCAACCTTCTTCTTGTAGATGTTGTTAGGCCTCCAAGTGCAGAGTTTTGTAGGACAGTAGCAAATTTCCCTCAAGTGGATGACCTAAGGTTTATAAATCCGTAGGAGGCATGGGATGAAGATGGTCTCTCTCGAACAACCCTACAACCAAATAACAAAGAGTCTCTTGTGTCCCCAACACACCCAATACAATGGCAAATTGTATAGGTGCACTAGTTCGGCGAAGAGATGTGATTGCTCTCTGACTATAGTGCCAGAAAAGCTCCAAATATTTCCCCAAAGAGGAAGGGATGATGCAGCACAGCGACGGTAGGTATTTCCCTCAGTGAAGAAACCAAGGTTATCGAACCATTAGGAGAACCAAGCAACACAACGTAAACACCACCTGCACACAAATAACAACACCTCGCAACCCAACGTGTTAAAGGGGTTGTCAATCCCTTTCGGGTAACGATGCCAGAAATTGTAATAGATTGAAATAATAGATCACAAATAAATAAATTGCAGCAAAGTATTTTTGTATTTTTGGTTTAATAGATCTGAATAAAAATGCAAAGGAAAAGTAGATCGCAAGCAAATATATGAGGGAGAAGACCCGGGGGCCGTAGGTTTCCCTAGTGGCTTCTCTCGAGAATGATAGGAAACGGTGGGTAAAAAAATTACTGTTGGGCAATTGATAGAACCTCAAATAATTATGACGATATCCAGGCAATGATCATTACATAGGCACCACGTCCAAGATTAGTAGACCGACTCCTGCCTGCATCTACTACTATTACTCCACACATTGACCGCTATCCAACATGCATCTAGTGTATTAAGTTCATGGAAATACAGAGTAATGCAATAAGAACGATGACATGATGTAGACAAGATCCGCTTATCTATTGCGTAGATATAGATCCCATCTTTTTATCCTTAGTAGCAACGATACATACGTGTCGGTTCCCTTTCTGTCACTGGGATCAAGCATCATAAGATCGAACCAACTACCGGGCAGCTCTTCCCATTGCAAGATAAGTAGATCAAGTTGGCCAAACAAAAGCCAAATATCGGAGAAGAAATACGAGGCTATAAGAGATCAAAGAAACTCAAATAAGTTTCATGGATGTAAAAAGATATGACTGATCATAAACTCAAAGTTCATCAGATCCCAACAAACACGCCGCAAAAAGAGTTACACCATATGGATCTCCAAGAGACCATTGTATTGAGAATTCAGCGAGAGAGAGAAAGCCATCTAGCTACAAACTACAGACCCGAAGGTCTACACAGAACTACTCACGCATCATCGGAGAGGCACCAATGGAGGTGGTGAACCCCATCCGAGATTGTGTCTAAATTGGATCTGGTAGTTCTGGACTCTGCGGCGGCTGGCTGAATATTTTGTCGACTCCCCTAGGGTTCTGGTATTTTTGGGGTATTTATAGAGCAAAGAGGCGGTCCCGGGGCCACTCGAGGTGGGCACAACTCACCAGGGCGTGCCTGGGCCTCCTGGCGCGCCCTGCCGGGTTGTCCCCTCCTCAGAACTCCCCCGAGGTGCAACCAGGGCCCAACATCTTCCATCTGGCCCACAAAAAATAATCGTGGAGTTTCGTGGCATTTGGACTCCATCTGTTATTGATTTTCTACGATGTAAAAAACATGGAAAAAATAGCAGCTGGCACTTGGCACTATGTCAATAGGTTACTACCAAAAAATGATATAAAATGATTATAAAACATCAAAGATTGATAATATAATAGCATGGAACAATCAAAAATTATAGATACGTTGGAGACGTATCAAGATGGTGATACAAGTGAAATATGGATGGTGGATATTGGTTTTTGTAATCTGAAAATATAAAAACAGCAAGGTAACTAGTAGTAAAAGTGAGCAAAAACAGTATTGCAATGCTTGGAAACAAGGCCTAGGGCTCATACTTTCACTAGTTCAAGTTCTCTCGACAATGATAGCATAATTAGATCATATAACAATCCCTCAACGAGCAACAATGAGTCACTCCAAAGTAACTAATAGCGGAGAACAAACAAAGAGATTATTGTAGCATACGAAACCACCTCAAAGTTATTCTTTCTGATCGATCCATTGGTCTATTCCTATAAGTGCCACAAACTGCCCTAGAGTTCGTACTAAAACAACACCTTAAGACAGGGCGCGCCTGGGCCTCCTGGCATGCCCTGGTGGGTTGTCCCTGTTGGGGAACGCAGTATTTAAAGAAAATCCTATGATCACGCAAGATCTATCTAGGAGATGCATAGCAACGAGCGGGGAGAGTGTGTCCACGTACCCTCGTAGACCGAAAGCGGGAGCGTTAAGTAACGTGGTTGATGTAGTCGAACGTCTTCGCGATCCAACCGATCAAGTACCGAACGCACGGCACCTCCGCGATCTACACACGTTCAGCTCGGTGACGTCCCTCGTACTCTTGATCCAGCTGAGGCCGAGGGAGAGTTTCTTCAGCACGACGGCATGATGACGGTGATGATGAACTTACCGACACAGGGCTTCGCCTAAGCACTACAACGATATGACCGAGGTGGAAATCTGTGGAGGGGGGCACCGCACACGGCCAAGACAACTGTCAACTTGTGTGTCTATGGGGTGCCCCCTTCCCCCGTATATAAAGGAGTGGAGGAGGGGAGGGCCGGCCCTCTCTATGGCTCGCCCCAAGGGGGATTCCTACTCCTAGTAGGAGTAGGTTTCCCACCCTTCCCTAGTTGGGGTAGGAGAAGAAGGAAGAGGGAGAAGGAGAGAAGGAAACGGGGGCCGCCCCCCCAATTCGGATTGGGCTTGGGGGGCGCGCGCCTCCCACTTGGCCGCCTCCTCTTCTCTCCCACCATGGCCCATTAAGGCCCATTAACTCCCCGGGGGGTTCGGTAACCTCCCGGTACTCCGGAAAATGCCCGAACTCATCTGAAACCTTTCCGGTGTGCAAACATAGCCTTCCAATATACCAATGTTTATGTCTCGACCATGTCGAGACTCCGCGTCATGTCCGTGATCACATCCGGGACACCGAACTACCTTCAGTACAACAAAACACATAAACTCATAATACCGATCGTCACCGAACGTTAAGCGTGCGGACCCTACGGGTTCGAGAACTATGTAGACATGACCGAGACACGTCTTCGGTCAATAACCAATAGCGGAACCTGGATGTTCATATTGGCTCCCACATATTCTATGAAGATCTTTATCGGTCAAACCGCATAACAATATACGTTGTTCCCTTTGTCATCGGTACGTTTCTTGCGCGAGATTTGATCGTCGGTATCATCATACCTAGTTCAATCTCCTTACTGGCAAGTCTCTTTACTCGTTCCGTACTACATCATCTCACAACTAACTCATTAGTCACATTGCTTGCAAGGCTTATAGTGATGTGCATTACCGAGAGGGCCAAAAGATACCTATCCGACAATCGGAGTGACAAATCCTAATCTCGATCTATACCAACTCAACAAACACCATTGAAGACACATGAAGAGCATCTTTATAATCACCCAGTTACGTTGTGACGTTTGATAGCACACAAGGTGTTCCTCTGGTATTCGGGAATTGCATAATCTCATAGTCAAAGGAACATGTATAAGTCATGATGAAAGCAATAGCAATAAAACTAAACTATCATTTATGCTAAGCTAATGGATGTGTCTTGTCCATCACATCATTCTCTAATGATGTGATCCCATTCATCAAATGACAACACATGTCTATGTTCAGGAAACTGAACCATCTTTGATTAACGAGCTAGTCAAGTAGAGGCATAGGGACACTCTGTTTGTTTATGTATTCACACATGTACTAAGTTTCCGGTTAATACAATTCTAGCATGAATAATAAACATTTATCATGATATAAGGGAATATAAATAACAACTTTATTATTGCCTCCAGGGCATATTTCCTTCAGTCTCCCACTTGCACTAGAGTCAATAATCTAGTTCACATCGTCATGTGATTTCACACCAATAGTTCACACCTTTATGTGATTAGTTCACATCTCCATGTGACTAATACCCAAAGGGTTTACTAGAGTCAATAATCTAGTTCATGTCGCTATGTGATTAACACCCAAAGAGTGATCATGTTTTGCTTGTGAGAGAAGTTTAGTCAACGGGTCTGCCACATTCAGAGCCATATGTATTTTGCAAATTTTCTATGTCTACAATGCTCTGCACGGAGCTACTCTATCTAATCGCTCCCACTTTCAATATTTATCTAGATTGAGACTTAGAGTCATCTAGATCAGTGCCAAAGCTTGCATCGACGTAACTCTTTACGACGAACACTTTGTCACCTCCATAACCGAGAAACATTTCCTTATTCCACTAAGGATAATTTTGACCGCAGTTCAGTGATCCACTCCTGGATCACTATTGTACCCTCTTGCCATACTGATGGTGAGGTACACAATAGGTCTGGTACACAACATCTCATACTTTATAGAACCTATGACTAAGGCATAGGGAATGACTTTTCATTCTCTTTCTATTTTCTACCGTGGTAGGGTTTTGAGTCTTTATTAAACATCACACCTTGCAACACAGGCAAGAACTCCTTCTTTGACTGTTCCATTTTGAACTACTTCAAAAACTTGTTAAGGTATGTGTTTTGTGAAAGTCCAATTAAGCGTCTTGATCTATGTCTATAGATCTTGATGCCCAATATATAAGCATCTTCACCGAGGTCTTTCATTGAAAAACTCCTTTCAAACACTCCTTTATGCTTTCCAGAAAATTCTACATCATTTCCGATCAACAATATGTCATTCACATATACTTAGCACAAAGGTTGTAGTGCTCGCACTCATTTTCTTGTAAATATAGGCTTCACCGCAAGTCTGTATAAAACTATATATGCTTTGATCAACTCATCAAAGTGTATATTCCAACTCCGAGATGCTTGCACCAGTCCATAGATGGATCGCTGGAGCTTGCATACTTTGTTAGCACCTTTAGGATTGACAAAACCTTCTTGTTGTATCATATATAACTCTTCTTTAAGAAATCCATTAAGGAATGCGGTTTTGACATCCATTTGCCAGATTTCATAAAATGTGGCAATTGCTAACATGATTCAGACAGACTTTTAAGCATCGATACAAGTGAGAAAATCTCATTGTAGTCAACACATTGAACTTGTCCAAAACGTTTTTTGCGACAATTCGAGCTTTGTAGATAGTAACACTGCTATCAGCGTCTGTCTTCCTCTTGAAAATCCATTTTATTCTCTATGGCTTACTGATCATCGGGCAAGTCAACCAAAGTCCATACTTTCACTACCAAAAAAAAGACACATCCGTGACATTTTCGGCCGAACGAATTTTTTTTCTGTCATACTTATGACACTTCTATGACGATAATTGTGACAAAACCCGGTATCATCATAGATGTGGTGGGCTCCTACTTCTATGAAAAAAATCATGACAGAAAATGGGCTTTTCGTCCTGGGCGGGCCGGAGACGCAGCTGCATGACATTCTTTGGGCCGTCCATGACGGAAAAAACCGTGGTAGAAGCGAGGGCGAGGAAAATTTCGGGGAGTACCCGGTTACGGTGGGTGGTCGGGGGCCGAGCGATGCGCATTTCTCTCATACACGTACGCGCATGTGTGCGAGGCGTTGGGCTCTAACTGAACCCGAGCGAGGCGTTGGGCTATAACTGAACCTGAGCGATTGCACTGCAGGCTACGCGTTACTGAACCCAAGCGATCGATCGATGGCTGTTAACTGAACCTGGTCGAGCGATTCCTTCGCTACTGCTGCTAACTGAAGCCGATCGATGCTGCCTCCGGATCAACAGTGAGCGTTGCTTGGGGGTTTGGACAAACAGTTCCCGGTGGGGGTGGATGAACAGGACCCCGTGGTGTTGCCTCTGGATGAACAGGACCCCGATCGATCGAGCCGGTTGGGGCTGGATGAACAGGACCCCGTGGAGGGCTGGATGAACAGGACCACCCCGTGGAAGGCTGGATGAACAGTAGACGGTGGAGGGCTGGATGAACAGTAGCCCGTGGAGGGGTGGTTGAACAGGAGCCCGTGGAGAGGGCTGGTTGAACAGTAGCCGGTGGAGTAGCGCGCGGTGGAGGCTGGATGAACAGGAGCCCATGGATGAACAGTCGCAGGTGGAGGCTGGAGGAGGTCGACGGTGGATGAACAGTAGCCCGTGGAGGCTGGAGGGGGTCGACGGTGGAGATGAACAGTATCCCGTGGAGTCCTATTTTGCGGTACGCCACACCCCTCCTGATGAACAGGACCCCCGTTTCGACCGTAGCGCTCCAACACAAGTCTGTTTCCTCCGTTTTGCGGTACGCCACACCCCTCCTGATCAACAGGACCCCCGTTTCGACCGTAGGAGGTCCGTTTCCTCCGTTTTGCGGTACGCCAGACCCCTCCCGATGAACAGGATCCTGTTTCGAACGTGGCCGGTCGAACACAAGGCCGTTTTCTCCGTTCTACGGTACGCCAGGCCTCGTTTCAATCGGCTATTCCGTTCAAGCCGGTTGGCTCCCACGCGTTCTGTTGCCTCCCGATGAACACGACGCATTCCGTTGCCTCCCCATGAACACGACGACGACACTGTTGTTTTTTTTGCGGGCGACGATGACGTTGTTTCTCCATTCCGACCCAGCCATGTACACGAGCCCTGGCCGTACGTATGCACGAGTAGGCGTTCGAGAACCCGCCCGTACATACGTACGTGGCCGTATTTTCTTTCTTGCACACTGGCCGCTGTACGTATGTGTACATGCTATGTGCGCGCCTCTACATCGACCAGTATGTACATACATGTTCGCGACCAGAATGACAACGCTACGTACACTTCGACCAGGTGGGTCCTGACTGTCAGGCACTTCCTTGCGTGCGAAGATATAGCTGCTGGGTCCCAGCAGTCAGGGGGGCGAATCGTTTTTTTTTTGCCCGGACGCACTTCCTTGCGTGCGAAGATGTAGCTGGTGGGTCCCAGCAGCCAAGGGGGCGAATCATTTTTTTTGCCCGGACGCACTTCCTTGCGTGCGAAAATGTAGCTGGTGGGTCCCAGCAGTCAGGGGGGAAACGTTTTTTTCATGAAATATGGTGGCCCGTCCGATGGGTCCCTGCTGTCAGGTGCAGGAATAATTATTTTGCACGTAATAAGGAGGCACTTCCTTGCGGCTGCCGTGGACCCAGCCGTCAGCCTCTCCACGTACAGTACTCTTCTGATGGAAGTCGTTCCTTAACCACGTTGACCACGCCGCGCCGAGAGCACCAGGGCGGTGGACGACGACGAGGTCTAGGAAGGGGACGACGCGGAGCCAGGGAAGACGCGGCGGTGGAAGCCCGCGCGGAGAGGAGTATGAGGGTTCACTGGTTCGGCTGCGGTGTGAGGCTGCCGTCGCCGCAGGGCCTGGCCAGCGGTGGGAATAGTAGGGGGCGGTGAGGCCTCCGCGGTAGCACAGCCGGCCACGGGAGGCAGGAGCATGCGGCACGACCGGCGCTGCTTTGGGCAGCTAGAGCAACAAGACCAGAGGTTGAAGAAGCACTACACCCGTTGGATGGACATCGTACGGTCACTGGAGCTAGAATCGTTCATATTGACTAAGTTGACAAAGCACTCCATCCCCGTCAACTTAGTAGGCCCACAAGTCAGCCTCCCCCCTTGGTGGGTCCCAACTAGCAGGGGGAGTATTCATTTTTTTGTGCGTAATAAGGAGGCACTTCCGGTGGGTCCGAGCTGACAGCGGGGGGGGGGGGACGTTTTTTTCCTGAAATACGGTGGCCCGTCCTGTGGGTCCTAGCAGTCAGGGGGAACGTTTTTTTGCCAAATACGATGGCCTGTCCGGTGGGTCCCTGCTATCAGGTGGAGGAATAATTATTTTCCGCGTAATAAGGAGGCACTTCCTTGCGGCTGCCGTGGACCCAGCTGTCAGCCTCTCCACGTACAGTACTCTTCCAATGGAAGTCGTTCCTTGACCACGTTGACCACGCCGCGCCGAGAGCACCAGGGCGGTGGACGACGGCGAGGCCTAGGAAGGGGATGACGCGGAGCCGGGGAAGACGCGGCAGTGGATGCCCACGCGGAGAGGAGTACGAGGGTTCACTGGTTCGGCTGCGGTGTGAGGCTGTCGTCGCCGTAGAATAACAGGGGGTGTGGGTGAGTAGAGGGATGCCCTGGCCAGCGGTGGGAGTAATAGGGGGCGGTGTGGCCTGCGCGGCAGCACAGCCGGCCACGGGAGGCGGGAGCAGGCGGTCCCGCCGGCGCTGGATTTGGCGGCTGGAGCAAGAAGATCAGAGATTGAAGAAACACGACGGCCGTTGGATTGACATCCAACGGTTACGTCTTCTAGAATCGTTTGTTGACGTATATAATAACTAAAAAATCTTGCATATGCGTCAACTTAATAGGCCCACAAGTCAGACCATTCCCTCTTTTTTCAATAATTTATATATAGCTCATTGCGACTTCTTATGCAATTTATTGCAGTCCTTTTTTTTTGGTTGGCCAGGGCCAATTTCACATATTTCTGTGGGTTCCAAACTATTTTTAATACCAAAATGTCGAGCAAGATTTAAAGTACTTTGAAGATATATTTAAATTAGGTTAATGCCCAAGTGAAATAGGAATCTGAAAATGTGAAAAAATTCAGAAATTATAAAGTAATTGCCAATTTGTCATCTGTTTTTATATTTACAACCCATTTCATATTACTTTCAAGATTTGCAGGCATCTTGAAAGATTTGCAGCCCATCAGGGCGTAGAAAAATAAGTAGGCCTGGATTGGGTATTCTTCAGAAAAAATAAACCTGGGCTAGACGGGCCACAGACCATTTTCACCAAGAAAAAAATAGCTGGGTTGGTCGCATGGTGAACATAAAATATAAACCTGGGCTAGACGGGCCACAGACCATTTCAAACCCTGCTCTGTCTCAACAATAACAAAAAAATTACTGCTCGAGCAGCTACGTCCCAGGTGTCAGCCGATCTTGTGCTGTTCTCTTGTCTATTGACTATATACGCTCACAATGTCGTGGGTCCCATATGTCAGGAAAACACTAGGAGGAAGCATTTTATTTTTCCATACGCTGACATGGTGGGCCCCTACTGCCATCCTCTCCACGTACTTCTGCCGATTCCTGTTGTTTGTTGACCATGTTGACAACGCGAGAGGGCGGCACCGCGGCAAGCGAGCCAAAGAGCGCGGAGGACGACGGCGAGGCCTCGGACGTCGGCGTTAATGATTTAGGAGACTGTGGGGCGGCGATGCGTGCGCTAAGGCGCAGCCAGCCGTGGGACGCGGAAGCAGGCAGCCCCGTCGGCGCTGGTTTGGTTTTGGCGGCTGGAGGAAGACAGGACTAAAGAAACACGACAGACTGTAAAAGCAGCAGGAGTACTTAACAACCTTAACTGAAACCAGCAGGGGCACTTAACAACCATAGCTGAAAGCAGTATGAGTACTTATACAGGTTCAACCGTAAGCACGCCTCGAACAGTACTACTTTGCCTACAGTTAACCAAGGGTGAGGCAGCCAAGCCCCAGGACAAGGCCCAGGCGCCACCCCACGCATCCACAACCTTCTGAAAGCGGCTTCATCTCGCAATGTGGTCAATAAACAGGATATTCGCTTTAGAGCCATGGAAAAGCAGGAACATAATGTTCTGTCCTATTCTCCAAGATGGACGGGCCTTCATTATTTGAGACCACCCATGAATAAGTATCTTTTCACCTACAAGGGGAATGGAGTAGGTCGACATAAACATCATGTTGTGACCAAGCGCAAGTCTGACCCGACCATGGTCACGCATCTGTATAGGAACAATAGAACTGGGCAGTTTCTATTTCATTAAGATCACAACTGTAAAACTGTGTATAAGCAATAGTTTATGAACAACATATATAACAGAAAACAGCTCGTACCATAAGTTTCTCGACACAGTTTGACCTGTTCAACGAGTGCAGCAGTGGCACACATATCCCACGTGGCCTTCCACCATTGAAACGCCCCACAAGGACCTCAAGACGGTCAATAAAGTGTAGGAACTTGTGGATGTCGTCCCAGTCAACTTCAGTGCCATCAGTAACAGCCGAGTTGTTACAGAATAACAAACGAGCAGCCTGCTTAACTCTGAAAAAACCTACGCGTGCCACCAATTATAAGAAAATATTAGTTAGAAGTAGCATCTTCATGAGAGATTCGTTGCTACTTCTAAACTTAAATTGTGATTAGTTAGACAGAATAGGTGGATTAAGAAGTAATAGAGGCAACAAGCAAGAACCAGATACAAAACTAACATGGATGAACAATTGGAACGACGTCGGGGTGGAAGATCGCAGTGAAGATGAGACCAGGTTCTGTTATTTCCATCAACATTCGTGTGCTAACTTTCAGTCCATAACACTTGAGAAAGTTTATCCAAGTTCCGCCATAAAAAAGCAGCGATCTTCTTGGTTCATGAACCCAACTCGGAACTTATATCCATGGCTTGTCTTCACTGTGACCATTAAACTGGTGTATTCAGTTATGGCAAGGCCGATCATCTTGAGTACATGTGTTCTGGCAGAGCAAATAATGCACTGCAGGAAAACTCATATGAGAACACAATGTATTCCCTATCCAAATCTAGAAATAACTTCCTCCTTCACGTCGGTGTTGACCATCGTACTGGTAGTACCTTTTATCCAAATATAGCAATCCAAATTTCCAAATTAGTCGACAGCATGTTAAAAAAAACCCACCCTCCTGGATAGAAAAGAGGATTCTAGGAACATATTGTGCGTGTTTTAAAATCCTGTGTTAGGATGAGAAGGAACAAGTGTGGCGTCTCGCCAAGGTGCAGAAACCTGTAGGGTCCTCAAACTTTGGGCACTGCAAATGAAACACACTAGATTCAGTAGGAAGAAAAATGCATCAACGACGGCGGCTGCCATCCTAGGATTACCCGCGACCAATGGACTTGGATTTATCGGGGATGGATGAAGAATTCGTACATGGTTCTCCATGAGAAAACCTTATCAATCGCCGAGAGGGGGTTTTCTCTGAACAAGCAGACGAGGGAGAAGGGGATTCAGGCCCAGTGAAATATTACCGCTTCATCCTTCCAGCTTACTGCTAAAGCTGGAAAGGGGGGTTTTGTGATTTGACGGCTCATTGGGCATTACTGCGGCGCTTCGACTGGGGTATGTCTACCGTGCAGTTGTGCACTCTAATTTGTGCATATGGCACGTGGACCCCATTGCTGGATGCCCCACATATCAGCGAAAGGAAGTAGAAAGACAAGAGTAACTAGTTACACATAAATATATTTTTGACAGAGAGATACACCCTCTGTAAAGAAATATACAAATCTTTTATATCACAACTTTATACATAAGAAAAATCAAAGAAATATAAAAACAGAGTTGTTTTTAACACAGTATAGACGAGATGGTGATGATGGTGTGCCTGCCATCCTGCAATATAGGCCGTCCGATTTATATCTGACGGATAGGAAGGAAACTATGGCAATTTTGCAAAAAGGTACCCACCACTAGTAGAAAAAGGGCCTATTGTCCCGGTTGGTAAGGGCCTTTTGTCCCGGTTTTTGAACCGGGACTAAAGGGTCGTTACTAATGCCCTAACCCTTTAGTCCCGGTTCTTACATGAACCGGGACAGATGGGCCTCCACGTGGCCGGTGCGGCGAGCCCAGGCAGGAGGGCCTTTCGTCCCGATTGGTGGCACTAACCGGGACCAATAGGCATCCACGCGTTAGCATTTCAGGGGCTGGGGTTTTTGTTTTTTTGAAAGGGGGGGGGGTTGGGGGTTTTGGGGGGTTAATTTAGGTGTTTCATATATTGTGTTAGCTAGCTAATTAATAGAGAGAAGTGTCCTCTCTTATCTCCGTGCTTGGTCGACGCTACGTACTATATACGTATGGAGAGGACTAGACACTCTAGGTAGTAATCAAATGAAGGAAACAGAAGATCGTCATGAACATATGCATACAGAGAGAAGTGATATCGACCACCTCTCCTTCTCCGAGAGATTGGTCGAACAACAAGTTCTCGTATATCTATCCGACACTACCGGCTACATATATACAATAATTATCTCTTACAATATAATCTCCTAATTAAATTGTAAGAACACAGGGTCCACATAGTATTCTCTATTTTTAGCGATCGCGTGGTCAAGGAAGAATGCCGCCAATTCCTCTTGAATTGCTCGCATACGATCTGGTGCTAGGAGTTCATCCCGCTTCCGAAACATCTAATTTGAAGAAGGGGGTCAATACATATATATATATGAATAAATGAAACTCAACACAAATGATGGTAATAAAATAAAATTGTGAATATTATTGCTAACGCACTTCATATTGTTCGTCAGAGTAGCCCCGCTCACAGGTCATGTAGCGGATGGACTCGCAAACGTAGTATCCACAGTAATTATTCCCGGGTTCCTGCCACAACCACTTTACAAGAAATAGAGGTCAATCAAATTGATAAGCAAGCATGATAAATGGTATTGATGAAACTAGCGCTTGAATCACTAGGAGATGCACGGAACATGCTACTATAGTACTTACTTTCAGGTGTTTAAATTGCAGCTTCTTCGGCAGTCCCGGAGCTTTTTTGGTGAATTTTCTCCAAACCCTGCCAGACAAAGAAAACAATTAATTGATATCAGGAAATGAACAAAGTTGCTGATATGGTGGATAATGATCGATTTAACTTACTTCTCGAGCATTTGAGTCATGTCCGCATAGTCCTGGGGATCTTTTCGTCTCGAGTCTAAGACGGTTACTACTCCCTGCTCAAGCTTAATCTCTAGGAGAATATAGTGGAAGATGCGCATGCATGCATAATTCATCAATTACATTACTATAACCTGGACTAATAAGGGAAACCGAATATGCACAAGACAGTAACACTCACTTGAAGTTGTAAGGAAACAGTATTATATCTTTGTTTTCATTTATTACCAATGATCGTAGCAAGTTGGCCTCGGTACTTTCGGCATGATATTTAACCTCAGTTGCATCTATGAGATTTGTGTTAATGAACCCAATATCACCGATTTGTCTTTTCTTCAATTCGGCGATCTTCAATCTGCATAATATAGTGAGGATAATTATAAATACATGCAATGAAAGAGCTGACCTATATAGAGAGACTGAATGACAGAAGTAGTACTACTTATAGACAGTAGAAAGTGACCGTTGATTTATCAAGGGCCTTTTGATTGAAAAACTGGAAGAACTTCTCAAATGGAACATTCAATAGTTCAATTCCAATGAGGTCATGCTCCGGTTTAACTCTCAGCGTCAAAGTATCCCTCCCCCCAAACTCTCTGCAAGTTTTCATGTACCAATCATGTAATCTTCGCATCATCGTTGTTAGAGATCTTTCATCTTTGATGAGAGGCTTCCCGTAATGGTATTGGTGTTCGTCCACCTCCAAGATATCATAATGTACATCGTCGGGCAGGTAATCTCCAAGACTGCTATAACCGGGCACCATCCTCGGATCATTAGCGACGATGTCGCTAGACACCTTGAGCGGGGGGCACGATTGGTTCGTGTCGGGTGGTTGGTGCGACATATGCCAATGGATGGCTTATCAATGTGGGAGCCAATAAGACGTCGCCGGTGCCTGGAAACGGGATGAGGCGAAGACATGCACACCGACGGATCTTACCCAGGTTCGGGGCTCTCCGTGGAGATAACACCCCTAGTCCTGCTCTGCGGGGTCTCCGCATGATCACTAGATCGAGAATGGGTAGCTACAATCTCTCCTAGAGCTGTTGGTTCAAGGGAGAAGAACAACAAGGCTAGCTCTTGCTTCTCTCTATCTATGGTGTGTGTATACTATGCTCAGAAGCCAACCCTTTGCATGGGTGCTCCGGGGGGTTTATATAGGCCTACCCCCCGGGGGTACAATGGTAATCCGACTGGGTGCTGGTCCCAGCCGTCAGTGTCTATGCTCGCCGGCTGTTGGGTCCCGCCGTCTGGTGGGTCCCGCCGGCTGCCGGCTTCTTGGTCGACAGGACGGCCCCACCGCCTAGGGTCTTGTCGGCGGCTACTTACTGTAGCCTCACCTCTGATGACAAGGGCTTTGTCGAGGTAAGCGTGGCTACAGTGGGCCGCCTCGGGGGCTCTCACTGTAGCCTTACCTCGTCTTGTCTCCTTAATGGGGGCTCCTGCTTCGAGGCAGGGAGTAGCCGGCTTCTGGGGGCCGGTTACGCCCTTGGCCGACTGGGAAAGGCCGGGCCGCCTTCACGCCCCTCTCTGGCTGAAGGGGCCCGCCGCCCGTGGGCCGTACGGGAGTCTGTCATGGATGACGTTGAGGCTAGCATGGCTACAGTGCCGAGCCGCACGGGAGACGGCCGTCCCGTATGGCCTCCTGTAGCCATGCCCGCCTCGGGCTTCGGGGGTAGTGGGCTGCACTGTGGCCACACCCGGTCTTGTCGCTGTTATGTGGGAGTAGCTTTGGTGGTTGTGGTCTCGGCCGGCTCCTTGGAGTCGGCACTCTTCTTGGCCGGCTTCTTGGAGTCGGCCACCCCGTAGTCGTCCTGGGGAGGGGTTGCTGAGGCTGGGTCGCCTTCCGGGAGTCGGCTTCAGAGGTAGCCGGCCAGGGAAGGCGGCCCAATGCTTGGAGTGCTTGGAGGCCCGAAGGCCTGATAATTTTTTCAGAAGAACCAGGGGCAGTCGGTTAGGCTACCCGTGGCCATTTACTCCGACAGTAGTCCCCGAAGCTGATCGGGCTTCGAGGTGGAGTAGGGGTTGAGAAGCTCGATCAGCTTCCTATTTTGACAAGTCGGCAGCTGGGAGCCGGCTTCAGTTAGGCGTGCCGCCTTGGTCGAAAACTCCGGAGTCGGAGGGCGGGAGCTCGCTAGCGTGTGCTCCGGGCCGCGGGCCAGCCACTTGCCGCCTGCGAACCACGTGGTCTCCCTCGGCCAGAAAGCCTGCCAGCCCACGCGCGTGACGGGACGTCGCCGCAGGGAGGGGGCCCGCCACGTCCGCGCCCCGGCCCAGGCGCGGATTGTCTACATCCCGAAACCGCCCGCACGTCCCGTGCGGCAGTTTCGGCTCACATTGATGCGCAATAATCGCGAGGCGTGGGGGGAATGGGTGCAGTTAATCCCACGTCTCCCCCCCCCCCATGTCCGGCCTCTTCGGCCTCGCCTCGCGAGGCTATAAGTAGGGGGAGGTGGAGGGCGGCAGGCCCTCGCACGCTCCTCCTACTTCCACCATCTTCTTCGCTCGCCCGTTCTTGCGACAGCGCCTCGCCGCCACGCACTTCCATTACGCATTCCTCCGCCGCCGCGCTTGTTTTTTCCATGCCTCCCGCAACGGAGCAGCATGGCGGGGATTGGGACGGCTCCAACGTCCACGACGACCACGTCAAGTTTCTCCGCAACACGCGGTGGCTGCCCGGCGCGGACAAGGTGGAGGTCTGCCTCGCGTCGGCGAAGGAAATCATGCCGTAGCCGCAGGAGGGCAAGCGGGTGGTCTTCCGCTCGCACTTCTTGCGCGGCATCGGCCTTCCAGTGAGCGCCTTCTTCCGCTCTTGGCTTGAATTCTATCAGCTCCAGCCGCACCACCTCACCCCGAATGCGGTGGTGCTGCTGTCGGCCTTCGTCACCCTGTGCGAGGGCTACCTTGGCGTCCTCCCCACCCTCGAGCTCTGGGGGGGAGTTCTTCCAGACCAAGCTGGGCACGCGCAGGCAGGGGGTGCCGGCTCAGACTGGCGCCTTCATCGCGTCGCGGAGGTCGGTCGCCGACAACCCCTTCCCCGTCATCCCGCTAATCCAATTGGTGAAGAAGTGGCAGAAGTCGTACTTCTACGTGCGGAACATCGCCCCACGGGGCGACTACATCAACCTGCCGGCTTACGTAGTGGGCCCACCGGCGGGCAGGCTACCCCAGTGGTCCTTCCGGGCTGTGACTCTTACGCCAGCCGGGTCCGCAGCGGTCGCCCGAGTGCGAGTGATGACCCAGTCGGAGGGCTTGACGGGGGCTGACCTTCTGGCCGCCTTCGTCACGCGCCGGGTTCTTCCGCTCCAGAGCCGTCCTCATCTGATCTGTCAGATGAGCGGCCAGCTCGATCCGAGCCGGATGTGCACCAAGGACATGCCGCGCGAGGAGATCGCCTATATGGTGAACTACCTTGCGAATTGCAAGCTCTCCGAAGAGTGGCAATTCGGCAAGGAGCCATACAGCCGAGCCAATCCAGCGCCCACGGTATGCTCTCCCTGTGTCTTCTTTTTCTCTCAACTTCGTTACCGAGTTCCTCTTGGCCGACTCTAACTTAGTCGACTTGTTCTTTGACAGAGTCCTCCTCTTCAGCCGGCCGGCGGGTCAGACACGGAGCGTCGATTCATCCCCAACCGGACGGAACACGATCTGGAGGACCCCGACCTGGGGGCGGCCGGCATGGACGACAACATCGAGCCGGGTGGCGGCCAAGCCGGCGGCCAAGCAGGCGGGAGGAGGCGGCCGCGATGACGGCTCGCTTCCGCAAGGCGGTGAAGCAACCGCAGACCGTGTCGGCGTAAGTTCACTTTCTTTCGTATACTCTTTTTCTTTGTTTTCTTTGGTGGTTCTTGAGCTCTTGTCTTCTTCTGCAATGATCAAGGCTCCGCTGTCGCTTGAGCGGGCGGCTGCTGCCTCCGTCGTCGAGTCTCCAAGGGGGTCTGGGAGCACCACCCGCCGTGTGGACCCCCGCGCCGAGCTTCAGGCGGCGACGGAACGGAACGCGCGGGAGGCGCGGGAGGAGTAGGAGGCACGGGAGGCGGAGGCACGGAAGGCTTGGGAGGAGTAGGAGGCACGGGAGGAGGAGGCGGCGAAGGCGCTCGCCGATGCTGTAGCCAGGGCCCAAGCAGAGGCTGCAGCAGCAGAAGCAGCGGGGGAGGTCTTGATGGTCACCCCTCTACGTGTTGCGGCGCCGGGGCCCATGGAGCCCTCGCCAGAGGGAGCCAGCGGCGACCAGCCAGGGCTGGGGGGAAGCGGCGACGACGTCATCATCTTGGAGAGGGCGCCAGTGCCGACCCCGCCAACTAGGGCGGCCCAAGGCGGCCGGCCTGATCCGCCGCCTGCACAGTCGGCGGGGGGCGAGCCGGCCATGGGGGCTGAGATGTCAGTCCGGATCCCGTCGAGCTGGCGTGCGGGGAAGGCCGCGTCGGAGCCGCAGAAGGCCGCGTCGGAGCCACGGCCGGCCGTGGGTTCCAGCTCGTCGGCCCGAGATGCGGAGGCGGCCAGCGCTACCTCGGGGTGGACGCCAGGCGGAGGGACGGCCGTGGTGAACGTGGCTGCACAAGACGTCCGGACCCGGCTCCAGTGCCAAGCTGCGGCGCTGAGGCAGTTCACCGACGAGTTCCTCGCGACGCGGGCGGCCATCCGGGTTAGTATTCCCATCTTGCTTCTTCTTGATCTTGATTTCTCTTTGATCTTGATTTCTTCCGTGGGGGCACGTCAGCGCACCCACTGGGTGTAGTCCCCGAGTTCCGAGTCGGCTGCTGAGCAGGCGGCTTGGAACTTCTTGGTGGATTTGTCTTTGCTATTTTTGTTCTTACTTTGGTCTTGTGTCCATCTTGCAGGACTACCACAACCTTCGAGCGGCCGCCTTCAACTCCCAGGCTCGGGAGCTGACTCAGAAGACCGCCGACCTTACTCAGAGCCGAGGTACGTGCTTTGCTCTTTATCTCATGTGGGGGCGCGTCAGCGCACCCACTGGGTGTAGTCCCCAAGATTCGGGCCGACTGCCGAGCAGTCGGGTCGGATCTTCCTTGACGACTTCTTCTTACCGTTCTTTCTTTTTCTGCCGTCCCTGCAGCGGCCAACGCCAGTCTGAGGGCACAGCTGGGAGAGTCTCAGACTGCCCTTCGTGCCAAGGATGCCGAGCTCGCCGCCTTGGTGCAGGAGCGCGACCGCCTGGTCAAGAAGCTGGCCGACCAGCAGGAAGGCCACAAGGAGGCCCTGAAGGCTGCGCAGGATCGCGAAGCCACTCTCCAGGCCGAGTTTGAGACGGGGGCGGCTGGCTGGGCTGAGGCCAGGTAGACTCTGGTCTCTGGCTATGGCCAGATCGAAGATCTGGTTGACGGTAAGCCGCCTACCTCTTCGTCCTTTCTTGCCATCTGCCACTTTGGCTCTTTTCTGATTTTGGTGTTCTTTTCTTCCTTTCTTCCTCTTTCTTGCGCAGAGTATTTCCCAGGCTATTCTACTGCCGCCAACCAGACCATCGAGGCCCGTCGTCAAGCGCGAAGGCAGGCTGGCTTTGAAATCTCGCCAACCGCCGGCTGCTCGCTGGAGGAACAGCTTCTGGCGATCCAGGCCCGCATCCAGCCGGCTCACCGACTGCTCCGCCGGCTTCAGCGAGCCGGGGCGCAAGTCTTGGCCGCCCTCTGGCCCGGCCAGGTGGTTCCTCGCAGTCCCAGTCGGACTGCCGACTGGCTGGAGGTGGCAGTCAGCCGCTTCGAAGCTTGGAAGGGCTCGGCGGCTCGCTCCGGTGCCAGGCGGGCGCTGGAGTTCGTCAAGGCCTGGTATCCCGGCCTGAGCCTGGACCAGTTGGCTACCTGGCGGTAGCAAGCTGACACAGAGCTGGAGCCGGCGCGGCCGGCCATCATCCGGCGGGCTTCGGCGATCGCCGACTACACCGACACTAGCGTCTTCGCCCCCGAGGTGGACGACAATGGTGTCGCCCAGCCGGAGGAGTGGTTCGGTCTGAACCCGGAGTATGGCGAAGACTCGGTGGAGGAGATCGACTCCAGCGACGAGGGTGAAGAAGAGGAGGAGGAGGGTGAGGACGCCGAGCCGGCTGGCGGAGCAGCCGGCCAGCCTCAGCCTGACCGCGCCTCCAGCACTATGTCACGCGCGAGTGCGTCTCCTGCCGTAGGTGGTGGTCAAGCCGGGACCCGCTAGTCGGCCACTCCTTCAGCCGGCGAGGCCGCCTTCACCGACCAGCTCGGCCTCCGCAGTGCGCCTTAGTCTGCCGTCTTTTGTTTCCCTGTCTAGTTACTTTTGGAACAATGTTTGGTTAAGTCTGCACAATTCCACCCACTGGGTGTATTCGAACTTAAGTCTGTTGCCAGCCTGTTGGGAGCTTTATGTGTATATATAACTTATGCATTTGGCCTTTCCTTGTACTTTTGCCTTTTGTCCTTCTGCTGTTTCCTTAGCCGCCCTCCCTTGGTTGCCGCCTCTCCAGTCAAACAGTTGCTCTGCAATCTGTAGCCGGAGGAGTGCCTGGCCGATTGGGGGGGGGGAAGTACTCTAGCTCTGCTGGACTAAAGCTAAGTTTTTAGGAAGCCAGCCAGCCGGCTGTTCTGGCAGCCGGCAGGCATGTTTGGAGGCCGTCTCTTTGCTATATAGGTTCGTTGTTCCTTAGCCATTTTTTCGTGTGGGCGTCCTTTCTGCCTTGCCTCTTGCTAGTCGGACAGTCGGTTCTTCGAGCTGCGACTTTCAACAAGAGAGCACCTGGGAGCCGGCGCACTACTTTTCTGACTTCAGGTAGAACTTTCAATATAGCTCAAGGCGGCCAGTCCCCGGGCAGTCGAACCCGGTGCCAGACAAGAATTCAAAATGTAATAATACATTCATGGATATGACATTCGTCATTCATAGATAATAAAAAGGTAGTCCCCGAGTACTGTTCGGGGGGCCTGTTGGTTCGTGCTTAATACAAAAGGGTAGCATGATACATACTGCTTTCAACTGTAAAATCTTCTCAGGAGGTTTGCGTTCCATGGTCGCTCTGACTCCTTGCCGGAGTCGTCTCTCTTGCGTGCTCTTGGTTTTTGCGCGTCGATCAAGTAGTAGGAGTCGTTGCCGAGTGCCTTGCTGACGACGAAGGGGCCTTCCCAAGGGGCCGAGAGCTTGTGCTGGCCGGCTGTTCGCTGGATCAGCCGGAGCACAAGGTCGCCCTCTTGGAAGGATCTTGGCTTGACCTTGCGGTTGTAGTAGCGGCGCAGCCCTTGCTGGTAGATGGCGGACCGGCTGAGTGCTAGCAGCCGGCCTTCTTCCAATAGGTCCACGCCGTCTTCTCTTGCTTCTTTGGCCTCCTCCTCCGTGTACATGGTGATCCGAGGCGAGTCGAACTCGATGTCTGTTGGGATGACAGCCTCAGCACCGTACACGAGGAAAAACGGAGTGAAGCCGGTTGACTTGTTGGGCGTAGTGCGCAGGCTCCAGAGGACAGCCGGCAGCTCTTCGAGCCAGCAGCCGGTCGACCGCTCCAGTGGTACAACCAGTCGGGGCTTGATGCCGGAGAGGATGAGTCCATTTGCTCGCTCGACCTGGCCGTTTGACTGCGGGTGGGCAACGGACGCTAAGTCCAGTCGGATGCCCTGCGTCGCGCAGAAACGTGCCAGTGCTCCTTTGGCGAAGTTCGTGCCATTGTCGGTGATGATGCTGTGCGGCACGCCGTACCGAGTAGTGATGTCGGTGATGATTGTTACGGCAGTCGGCCCATTGAGCTTCTTGATTGGCTTTGCTTCAATCCACTTTGTGAACTTGTCCACAGCAACAAGTAGATGTGTCAGGCCGCCGCGGGCTGTCTTGAAGGGGCCCACCATGTCCAGTCCCCAGACGGCAAAAGGCCAGGTGAGGGGAATGGTCTTGAGTGCAGAAGCCGGCAGGTGTTGTTTGGAACTAAAAACTTGGCATCCCTTGCAGCTCTTGACTAATTCTTTAGCATCCTCCAAGGCAGTCGGCCAGAAGAAACCATGGCAGAAAGCCTTGGCCACAAGGGATCTTGAGGCTGCGTGGTGGCCGCATTCGCCTTGGTGGATGTCTTTGAGGATTGCCACTCCTTTTTCTGGCTCGACACAACGCTGGAAGACTCCAGTGACGCTGCGCTTCACAAGCTCTCTGTTGATTATTGTATATGCTGCGGCTCGTCGTTGCACTAGTCTTGCTGAGATCTCGTCAGCCGGCAGCTCTCTGCTGACTAGGAACTTGAGGATGGGCTGGGCCCATGAGGGAGCTGTGACTTCTTCTTCTGTTAATGTAGCCACCATGACTCGGGTGGGTGGGTTGGGTGAGTCGGCCACTGCTTCTTGTGTTGTTGCAGTCCCCGGGCCGACTGCTGCAGTCCCTGAGCCGGGTTCTGAAGTCCCCGGGCCGGGTGCGACTACGGCAGTCCCCGGGCCAGTTGTCGAAGTCCCCGTGCCGCCTGCGGGGTTTCTCCAGTTGGATCCGGCTGTATCTGGCGCAGGCGGTACGAAAATGGAATCCGACTCTGGAGACGGTTTGATGGACGGCTTGAGGAGGCGCTGGAGGGAGACGCCAGTCGGTATGGCCTGTCGGGTGGAGCCGATCCGTGCTAGGGCATCTGCTTGGTCGTTGTCGGCCCTTGGCACGTGAAGGAACTCGCACCCTTCGAAGTATCCGCTGATCTGCTGGACAAGGAATCGATAGCTCACCATGTTCGCGTCCTTGGCGTCCCAGTCGCCAGACGATTGCTGGACCACCAAGTCTGAGTCGCCGTAGCACAGGATCCGGCGTATGCCTAGCTCTTTGGCTAGCCGGAGCCCATGTACGAGCGCCTCGTACTCGGCCACGTTGTTGGAGGCGGCGAAGTGGATCTGCAGCGTGTACTTGAGCTTGTCGCCTTTGGGAGAGGTGACGACGATGTCGGCTCCCAAGCCGGTGCGCATCTTGGACCCGTCAAAGTGCATCTTGGAGCCGGCGATAAGTACTGGGTCTCGGCCCAGTCGACGAGGAAGTCGGCCAATGCTTGCGACTTGATGGCGGTGCGGGGTTGATAGAAGATCGTGTAGGGCGCCAATGCAATGGCCCATTTGGCCACCCGGCCGGATGCATCCCGGCTGCCTATGATCTCGGCAAGCGGGGCAGTGCACACGACCGTGATGGGGTGCTCTTGGAAGTAGGGCTTCAGTTTCTTGGCAGCAAAGTACACCCCATAGCACATCTTCTGGTAGTGCGGGTAGTTTTGCTTTGAGCTGGACAACACTTCGCTGAGATAGTACACTGGCCTCTGGACTAGCTGGGCTCGGCCTTCCTCTGGGCGCTGGACCACAACAACAGTGCTGACGACTCAGCTAGTCGCGGCGATGTAGAGGAGCATGGGCTCCTTCTCAGTCGGCGCAGCCAGGACAGGCGGAGTGGTCAGCATTTTCTTCAACTCATGGAAGGCTTGGTCGGCTTGATCATTCCACTCGAAGTGAGTGGACTTCTTCATGAGTCGGTACAAGGGGAGAGCCTTTTCTCCTAGTCAGCTGATAAAACGATTCAGGGAGGCTAAGCAGCCAGTGAACTTCTGCACATCTCGCAGCTTGGTGGGAATCTCCATCCTCTCGATGGCCTTGATCTTGACGGGGTTGCACTCAATGCCGCGTTCGGAGACCAGGAAGCCTAGCAGCTGGCCGGCTGGCACTCCGAACACGCACTTCTCGGGGTTGAGCTTGATCTGGAATCGGCGCAAATTGGCGAATGTTTCTTTCAGGTCTTCCAGCAAGGTACCGCGCTTCTCTGTCTTCACCACAATGTCGTCTACGTAGACGTGGGCATTTCTGCCGAGTTGTTTCAAGAGACATTTCTGCATGCAACGCTGAAAAGTGGCACCGGCATTTCTCAAGCCGAATGTCATAGTCAGGTAGCAGAAAGCTCCAAAGGGTGTGATGAAGGCAGTCTTCAGGCGGTCAGCTGGGTCCAACTTGATCTGATGGTACCCTGAGTACGCATCCAAAAAACTTAACAGCTCGCATCCGGCTGTGGAGTCTATCACTTGGTCAATCCGTGGCAGAGCAAACGGATCCTTTGCGCAGGCCTTGTTCAGACTATTGTAGTCTATACACATACGCCACTTGTTATTCTTCTTCAGAACCAAAATGGGGTTGGCAAGCCATTCTGGAAAGAACACTTCCATGATAAAGCCGGCGGCAAGGAGCCGGGCTATCTCTTCTCCCACAATTCTTCGCTTCTCTTCCGACAGTCGGCGGAGGGGCTGCTTGACCGGCTTCGCATCAGCTCGGACATGTAATTTGTTCTCGGCGAAATCCTTCGGGACACCCGGCATGTCCTTTGGGGACCATGCAAAGATGTCTCGATTCTCACGGAGGAAGTCGACGAGCTCGCCTTCCTATTTACTGTCCAAGTTCGCCCCAATGACAGCGAACCTCTCCGCGTTCTCCGGGTCCAGAGGTATCTTCTTTGTCTCTTTGGCAGGCTGGAAGGAGCCCTGCGCGTCACAATCCTTGGGGTTGGGGGACAAGGCCGGTTGCTTGCCGGCCATGGCCACAACCCGTTCCAACATCTTCTTCTCTTCTGCCACCACTAGGGACTCGGCCAGCCGGCTACTGGCCATGGCGCACTCGATGGACTTCTTGTAGTCGCCGGCTACTGTGATGATCCCCTTCGAGCTCGGCATCTTCATCTTTAGGTAGGCGTAGTGGGGCACAGCCATGAACTTGGCCAGGGCAGGTCGGCCAAGCAGTGCATGATAGGGGCTCTCCAAATCCACTACCTCGAACCATATTGCTTCTCGGCGAAAATGATTTTTGTCTCCGAAGAGAACATCCATTTTGATCTTGCCGATTGGGGAGCAAGACAGGCCAGTGACGATACCATGGAAGACGGTGCGGCTCGGCATGAGCTGCTTCGCTTTGATGTTCAGCTTCTCCATGGTGTCACGGTACAGTATGTTGATACTGCTTCCGCCGTCTATCAGGACGCGGGAAAATCTGGCAGCTCGCCTCTCCGTCGCGAGGGTGACGTCCAAGACCATTGCATAGGAGCCAGGTGAAGGCATCACCTCTGGGTGGTCGGCCTGGCTCCAGCTGATTGGCTTTTCTGACCAGTGCATGAACTCGGGGGCGCTGGTGGCGACTTCATTCACTTCTTGGTGCTGTCGGCGTCGGCTGCGCTTGTCGTCGGCTTGACTGGTGAAGACGGCGTAGGCGGCGTGCTCTTCGGGGAATTCGTCTTGGATGGCGCCGACAGCCGGCCGAGCCGCTGGCTGCTGAGGGGCTGGAGGCGGCGGGCCGGGAGGCGGAGGCGGCAGCATTCCCTCGCCCTTGGTGATGCGGGTGAGCCAGTGGCATTTCCGGGTTGTGTGGTTGGACGGCTTCGCGCCGCTGTGGAACTTGCAGGGGGCGTCGAGAGCTTGTTCGTAGGAGAAAGACGGCTGCCAAGCCGGCCTTCCACCCTTCTTCTTGGGAGCGGGCCGTTCTTCGGGCTGCTCGTCTTCAACTGTGGCCACCTGCCGACCGGAGGAAGTCGGCATGGGGGCCTTGCGCTTGTGATCGTTCTGGTAGGGGCGCCGACTAGGGTCGCCAGCCGGCGTCTTGGGAGCCGGAGCAATCACCTTCCCAGAGGCGTCTACTCTCAGCTCGGTCTTCATCGAGGAGTCGGCCGTGGCATACTTGTCCGCGATGATCAGCAACTCATCGAGGGTAGCCGACTCGTCGCAGAGGAGTCGGTGCTTGAGGAGGGTGCCCTCTCGGCACCCGGCGGTGAAGTACTCGATGGCCTGGACCTCGCGCACCCCCTCGCAGGAGTTGCGGAGCTCGGCCCATCGCGTGAGGTAGTCGCGGGTCGACTCGTTGGGCCCTTGGACGCAGAGGGAGAGCTGGCGAGGCTTGGGAGGCCGCTTGTAGGTGCTGGTGAAGTTGCGGACGAAGACTTCGGTGAAGTCCAGCCAACTGTTGATGCTGTAGGGCTTGAGGCTGTTGAGCCATGTGCGCGCAGTGCCCTGCAGCATGAGGGGGACGTACTTCACGGCGACGCGCCGATTGCCGTTGGCTATGCTGACGGCCGTGGACTAGTCGATGAGCCAATCTTCCGGCTTCACCGAGCCGTTGTACTTGGGCGTGTCTCTGGGGAGCGAGAACCCTTTGGGGAAGGGCTCGTCGCGGATGCGGGGGCCAAAGCATGGCGGGCCGACATCGTCTTCTTCTTCTAACGCCAAGGATCGAGCAAGGCGGTAGATCCTGTGGCGGGCGTCGTTCTCGCCGACTCCTTCTCGGCGGCCGAGTCGGTCGCGAAGAGTCGGGTGCGTGATAGGCGGCGGAGTGAGGCGTCTTTCTCTTTGAGGCGGGGGAGGAGGCAGATTTCCTTGTCGTTCAACCGCTCGAGGGCGGCCTTCCGCGTCGCGCTCGATGGTAACGCGAGTCCGGCTGCGGCTGGCAGCCGGCTCCTTGTCTTTCTTCTGGGGCGCGCCGCTCGCAGTCGGCGAGCGGGACGTCGCGGCGTGCTCCCGGCGCGGGGGATGACTATCAGCACGAGCGCCGGCTTTGTGCCGTTCTGCAGCCGCGTCGAGCAGCTGCTGGATCCGTCTCGTCATGTAGGGGAGCTCATCGGCTCCCAGCCCATTGAGCTCTTCTGCGGCCGCCTGAGCGGCTCGCAGATTCTCGAGCGGGGTGGCGTAGACGGGGCGATCTGCGCCCAGCATGCTGGCGACGGCCGCGCCGCGCTTCTGGACGAAGCCGGCTCGGCTCGGGCCGCTAGGCGGCGGCGTACCGAAGGCGGCGCGGTCGACTTCGCGCTGGTGGGCCTCGGTGAGGTGTCTCATGGAGGCTATCTTCTGGCCCTCCGCGATGAGGGCAAGGCGGCGTGCCTCCAGGGTCTCGGCGTCGGCGTCGGCCGAGATGGGGACGGAGAGGTCGTGCATTGCTGCTTGCAAGGCGTCGTGGGCATTCTCGCCCGAGTTGGTGACGTGGCTGATGACCAGCACTTCGGTGACAGCGCTGCTGCCGCTGTCAGCTCGAGGGAGGGGGTCGTCGAAGACCACCACGTCGGAGGGGTAGGCGTCAAGCGATGCTGTGTCGGAGTCGATGAGCATCGGGTCGGTGGAGCCGACCGACTCCATGTCTGCAGCAGGCTCGCTGGAGACGTGAAACTGGTCGAGGAGGCTGACGAGGCGGTTCTCGGGGTAGTCGGTGCCTGCGTCGGACCCAGGCTCGTCGGAGATGCGAGTCTCGCCGAGCAGACCGGTGAGGCGGCTAGCTGCGCAGGCGTCGTCGACGCCTTGCAGCGCGTCGAGGCAGGCGCCATCGGGCGCAGCAGGCCGGCTGCGCTCGTGGGGGAGGAAGAGGGTTCCCGTCCAGAACAGGTCTCCGGACGACGGTGCACCTGGCCCCATGGTGGGCGCCAAATGTCGGGTGGTTGGTGCGACATATGCCAATGGATGGCTTATCATTGTGGGAGCCAATAAGACGTCGCCGGTGCCTGGAAACGGGATGAGCCGAAGACATGCACGCCGGCGGATCTTACCCAGGTTCGGGGCTCTCCGTGGAGATAACACCCCTAGTCCTGCTCTGCGGGGTCTCCGCATGATCACTAGATCGAGAATGGGTAGCTACAATCGCTCCTAGAGCTGTTGGGTCAAGGGAGAAGAAGAACAAGGCTAGCTCTTGCTTCTCTCTATCTATGGTGTGTGTATACTATGCTCAGAAGCCAACCCTTTGCATGGGTGCTCCGGGGGGTTTATATAGGCCTACCCCCCGGGGGTACAATGGTAATCCGACTGGGTGATGGTCCCATCCGTCAGTGTCTACGCTCGTCGGCTTCTCCGCCGGCTGTTGGGTCCCGCCATCTGGTGGGTCCCGCCGGCTGCCGGCTTCGTGGTCGACAGGCCGGCCCCACCGCCTAGGGTCTTGTCGGCGGCTGCTTACTGTAACCTCGCCTTTGATGACGAGGGCTTTGTCGAGGTAAGCGTGGCTACAGTGGGCCGCCTCGGGGGCTCTCACTATAGCCTTACCTCGTCTTGTCTCCTTAATGGGGGCTCCTGCTTCGAGGCAGGGAGTAGCCGGCTTCTGGGGGCCGGCTACGCCCTTGGCCGACTGGGAAAGGCCGGGCCGCCTTCACGCCCCTCTCTGGCTGAAGGGGCCCGCCGCCCGTGGGCCGTACGGGAGTCTGTCGTGGATGACGTTGAGGCTAGCATGGCTACAGTGCCGAGCCGCACGGGAGACGGCCGTCCCGTACGGCCTCCTGTAGCCATGCCCGCCTCGGGCTTCGGGGGTAGTGGGCTGCACTGTGGCCACACCCCGTCTTGTCGCCGTTATGTGGGAGTAGCTTTGGTGGTTGTGGTCTCGGCCGGCTCCGTGGAGTCGGCACTCTTCTTGGCCGGCTTCTTGGAGTCGGCCACCCCGTAGTCGTCCTGGGGAGGGGTTGCTGAGGCTTGGTCGCCTTTCGGGAGTCGGCTTCAGAGGTAGCCGGCCAGGGAAGGCGGCCCAATGCTTGGAGTGCTTGGAGGCCCGAAGGCCTGATAATTTTTTCAGAAGAACCAGGGGCAGTCGGTTAGGCTACCCGTGGCCATTTACTCCGACAGTTCGCTTGTTCGCCGAGCTGGGCATTTTTTTCCTAGCTCATTGTTCTTTTAACCTTTGATCACTGACAGTACTTCCTGACCGCTCTGCTTCGGCAAATGTCTTTGCAATAATGCGCTCATAGTTGCCTTTTGGCGAAGACTTTGGTGGTTTTGTCAGGGCAGCCAGAGTGCGCTTCGCTTTCACCGGATCTACCTTCTCCTCTGGAGGTGGATGTTTATTTGCTTTCACCCCTTCAAAGAAGTTCGTCACTTCGGCTAGCACGATCTTCCTGGTTTCCTCCTCGGTCCTCTCGTATGGTAACTTCTCTGGAGTCTTCAGAGAAGGACTGAATCTGTATTGCCTCCCGCCTCTGGCTGTACGCTAGACGCCGGCAGAGCAGACGGAGCGGCTACGGCTGTCTTCTTTCCTTGCTTACGAGGCGGAGGAGAAGGACTATGACGCGCCGGAGCAGCCGGAGTGGTGGCGGGTCTCTTCTGCCCTTGCTGACGAGGCGGAGAAGGAGGAGGCTGGCTGCTCTGGCGTGCCGGCACAGACGGAGAAGGAGGCGGAGTGCCGCCACGCGTCGGAGAAGGAGGCTGAGTGCCCTGATCACTCGCCGGAGGAGGAGGCGGAGTGCCGCCACGCGCCGGAGAAGGAGGCTGAGTGCCCTGATCACTTGCCGGAGGAGGAGGAGACGGAGTGCCCTTACTCGCGGGAGGCATCCAGTTCGGAAGGTTGATGAGCTCCTTCCGCCATAGGCATGGAGTCTTCAAAGCAGAACCTAGCCGAGTGTCCCCTTCACCGGTAGGGTGGTCAAGCCGGAGGTCCTCAAATCCCTCCGTTATTTCATCCACCATCACCCTAGCATATCCTTCTGGAATCGGCCGGTAGTGGTAGGTTGCGCCGGGTTCAGGAGGTAAAGCAGAGCCAACAGCCGCCTTGACTTTGAAGTTCTGCCATTGCGTCATAAGGTGGCAATGTTGAGACTCCGTGATAGCTAGCAGGAGCCGTCAAGACATGCTCCGGCTGAACCAGCTCGGTGGAAACCACGCTGCTTCTTCGCTGAGATGGTGGGGTAGCTTCGGGGGTAGTTTCGGCATGTCGATTGGCGTCTCGTTCCTCTAGCGCTTGAACCCTTTCGTGCAGCTTCTGAATTTGGGTCTGCTCCACTTTTTTCCTCCTCTCCTGGCTTTTGTAACCGCCTGCGTCTGGAAAACTAGCCTTCCACGGAACGGAGCCTGGCGTGCCTCATGTCCGTCCAGGGTGCTCAGGATTCCGGAGGGCCATTGTGAGCTCATCATTCTCTCTGTCTGGAACGAACGTCCCTTGCTGCGCTGCATTGATATAGTGCTGAAGCTTCTTGACTGGTATTCTCAAAAGCTCGTCCGTCCAAACGCACCTCCCTGATACAGGGTCCAATTTTCCGCCAGCCCCGAAGAACCAAGTTCGGCAATGGTCTGGCCAGTTCATTGTCTCTGGTTCGATCCCTTTATCAAGCAGATCATTCTCAGCCTTGGCCCACTTATGCCGGGCTTTGAGGTAGCCACCCGACCCCGTGCGATGGTGAAGCTTCTTCTTCGCAGCATTCTTCTTGTTTGTCGCTACATCTTCTTACTCTTTTCCGATGTCTTGTGGGCCACAAATGCGGGCGAGTGATCTCTGATCTTCTCATACCGGCCGATGAATTCTGGTGTCTCTTCTTTGTCGACAAACGTTTTCAGCTCATTCTTCCACCTCCTGAATAGGTCTGCCATCTTCTTAAGAGCATGAGACTTGATTAATTGCTCTTTAACTGGCTTCTCCGGATCCTCCTCTGGCGGTAGGCTGAAATTTGCCTTCAGCTCAGTCCAAAGATCATCTTTCTGCATATCATTGACATAAGACACCTCAGGGTCTTCCTTCTTAGGCTTATACCATTGGTGGATGCTGATTGGGATCTTGTCCCTAACAAGAACCCCGCACTGAGCAGCAAATGCTTCCTTTGTCCAGATGGGTTCAATCGGTTGGCCGTCGCGCGCGATTGCTGTGATCTCAAACCTTTCATCCGAGCTTAACTTTCTCTTCGGGCCTCATCTCTTTATCGAAGTTGTGCTCGATCCGGGGGGCTAGAAAAAAGAAGAAAGACGAGAGTTAATTAGTATGTGTACATACCAAAATAATGAATGCATCAATTAGCTAGTCAGCACAGGCTTAACTAATATATTTACCTGGCCGGACTCTGTTCGGTCATCGGAGCCGTCACC
Organism: Triticum aestivum; assembly: GCF_018294505.1. Lineage (NCBI taxonomy): Eukaryota > Viridiplantae > Streptophyta > Magnoliopsida > Poales > Poaceae > Triticum > Triticum aestivum. The sequence continues at coordinate 139,132,128 of NC_057802.1, forward strand.
ACGGGCTCCTTCTTGCACCAGCATTGGGTCACCGGAGCCATCATAATCATGTCTTTCCTCCTCCACTCTTCGATCACCGTAGCCTGCTTCTTCACCCTGTTCTTCCAGACCATCATTGTCGTTAAGATACGACAAGATATCACCTCCGGCTAAGATTATGTCCCCCAACACCTCTTCTGCTTCCTCGTCTCGTCCGTGCTCCATTGTTTCTGCAAATATTACAACATGGCAATTATTGCACAAACATGACAACAGGTGGATATATTAGTGCAAACGTAGACCTAACTTATTCCGGGTTTGGGGTGGCCTCGGCAACGCTTCAAGGGTAGGGGCGCGGCAAGAGGGGGTAGGAGACCGACATCGTTTTTTCTAGGGTTTGGGTGTCCTCGAGAGTTTTGGTCGAGCGAGAGGGCCGGGGGGTGCTCCTGTGGTATAAGTTATCACGGTCGAAGTTATCCGGGAGGGGGTTATATCGACAACGACGACATACATACATGGGAAAATAATGTTATCGGGGAGGGGGTAGGTCGAACCCCCCCCCCTCGTGTTGAAGTTATCGGGACACGGGGTATATCGACAATGAAATATCCGATAAAAAATAAGAAGACGAAGAAGAAATAAAAAGAGGAGAAGAAGATATTAATAGAGGAGAAGATTGAAGAAAAAAAAGAAGAAATAAAAAGAGGAGAAGAAGAAAGGAATAAAGGAGAAGATCGAAGAAAAAAGAAGAAACAAAAGATGAGAAGAAGAAAGGAATAGAGGAGAAGAAGAAAAAATAGAATATCTATTTTTTTTCTTCTCCTCTATTCCTTTCTTCTTCTCCTCTTCTTTTTCTACTTTTTTCCTCTTCTTTTATATTTCTCCTCTTCTTCCTCTCCTCTTCTTCTCCTTTCTTCCTCTTCTTATTTTCGTTTTTCCTCTCCTTCTTTTTCTTCTTCTTCCTTTACTAGCTAGATATATAAAACTTTTCTAAAAATGTAACTTTTGCATATATAAAACTTTTCCATGGATCATCATTTCTCATATATATCCATCTATAGCCACATATATATATAAATGGAAAAAAATGCTATGAACAAAAATACATATATACTTGGTAAATATTCTATGAACATCGTTTCTCATATATATCAATGCATACATCCATGGATCATCATTGCTCATATATCCGTAGTCATATATAAAAACTTTCTGTATATGAACAAAAAACTTTCTATGAACAAAAAACTTTCTATGAACAAAAAAACATTTTTGACATATTTAGCACATTCTAAATTTTCCTAACTCTTTTACAACCACAAAAATTAACATCATTAACTCTTTTACAACCACAAAAATCTAACCATCATTTTTGACATTTTTAGCACATTCTAAATTTTCCTAACTTTGATGTATTTTTTACAAACTTTTCTAAAAATCTAACTTTTGCATATATCTATTTTTAAAACATCATTACAATTGAAAAAATACATACATACATACAAAAACATGTGAAAAATACATACATACATATATGAACATACATAAAAAATACATATATCTAAAAAATACATCGAGGCAGGAGCAGCGCGCGGCGACGACGTCGGGCGAGGGCGTGGGCGACGGCGACGGGCGAGGGCGCGGCGACGGCG